>NW_023270415.1:20733546-20852519 GCF_011800145.1 Mirounga leonina | reverse complement strand
CTTAATGACTGAGCCAGGTGCCCCGGGGAGGCGCTTTTTGCCCTGGGATGGTAAGCACAGTTTGCACAGGGGTCAGCTTGACTGAGGGACAAGCTCGAGCTGGGCCAAAAGGGTGAGGGGGTATAATACAAACAGGGAGACGGGGAAATGTGAAAAGCACAATGTGGAGGCTGCAAGTCTATCAGTTTGGCAGGAATAGAGCGTCTTCCTAGGTGAGCGTGACAGTGTATCTGGGCCAGATTGTGGACGGCCCAGAGGTGTTGTGACTTGTAAATGATATATATACCCCAGGCTTTTTGCATTCAATAATGCTTGCTTGACTTGGCATCTTCTAGAAAAACTTTATTAAAAATTGCCCCATTGTCCATTTTCACTTAACAGAAAGTGAAAATAGATAAAAATGAGAGCACATAAATTATCCTTTGGAATGTTTCTCAATATTAAAATTAACTGGGTTTTCTGTATTATCATTGAGAATATAATCAAGGGGTTAATTCATGATGAGAAAGTGTGTGTGTGTGTTATTTTGGAGGAACTTAACATTTACTGGAGAGAGCTTTAATTGTTCTAGGGTAACTGATTTTTCTAAGTTATAACAGTAAAATGGCCCTCAAGTGTGCTGGGGTAGCTCTTAAACTGATTAATTCTCAGTGGGACATTTGGTGTGAATTAGAGCTTTCGTTCTATTGGAGGGAAAAGCAGTATGTTGCCATATATGATAATTCTAAGACCCTAGGGGTACTTGAAAATTTAGTCCATTCCTCCGTAAAATGGTCAAAACACCTTAAGAGAATTGCTCACAGGTAATAGGATTCCAGAATTTCATGGGTTGATTTTTTTTTTATGTTATGTTAATCACCATACATTACATCATTAGTTTTTTTTTTTTTTAAAGATTTTATTTATTTATTCATGAGAGACACAGAGAGAGAGGCAGAGGGAGAAGCAGGCTCCCAAGGAGCAGGGAGCCTGATGCGGGACTCGATCCCAGGACCCTGGGATCATGACCTGAGCCGAAGGCAGACGCCCAACCATCTGAGCCACCCAGGTGCCCTACATCATTAGTTTTAGATGAAGTGTTCCATGATTCATGGTTTGTGCATAACACCCAGTGCTCCATGCAGAATGTGCCCTCCTCAATACCCACCACCAGGCTAACCCATCCTCCCACCCCCCTTCCCTCTAGAACCCTCAGTTTGTTTTTCAGAGTCCATCGTCTCTCATGGTTCATCTCCCCCTCCAATTTTCCCATTCATTCTTCCCCTCCTGCTACCTTCTTCTTTTTTTTTTTTTTTTTTTTAACATATAATGTATTATTTGCTTCAGAGGTACAGGTCTGTGATTCAACAGTCTTGCACACTTCACAGCGCTCACCATAGCACATACACTCCCCAATGTCTATCACCCAGCCACCCCATCCCTCCCACCCCCCCACCACTCCAGCAACCCTCAGTTTGTTTCCTGAGATTAAGAATTTCATGGGTTGATTTTCTTTTCTTTTTTTTTTTTTTAAGATTTTATTTATTCATTTGAGACACAGAGATACAGAGAGAGAGAGAGCATGAGCAGTGGGAGAGGCAGAGGGAGAGGGAGAAAGAGACTCCCGGCTGAGCCAGGAGCCCGATGTGGGGCTTGATCCCAGGACCCTGGGATCATGACCTGAGCTGAAGGCAGACGCTTAACCATCTGAGCCACCCAGGCGCCCCCCCCCCTTTTTTTTAAAGATTTTATTTATTTGACAGAAACACAGTGAAAGAGGGAACACAAGCAGGGGGAGTGGGAGAGGGAGAAGCAGGCTTCCCGCCGAGCAGAGAGCCTGATGCGGGGCTCGATCCCAGTATGCTGGGATCATGACCTGAGCTGAAGGCAGACGCTTAATGACTGAGCCACCCAGGCGCCCCTTTATTTATTTATTTGAGAGTGAGTGAGAGAACGAGCATGGGCAGGGGGAGGGGCACAGGGAGAAGGAGAGGGAGAAGCAGACTCCCCGCGGAGCAGGGAGTCCGAAGCGGGGCTCCGTCCCAGGACTCCAGGATCATGATGGGAGCTGACGGCAGATGCTTAACTGACTGAGCCACTCAGCCGCCCCTTTTTTGGACAATAATTAATTTATTATTTTTATTTATTATTATTTTTTTAAAGATTTTATTTATTTGACAGAGAGAGACACAGCAAGAGAGGGAACACAAGCAGGGGGAGTGGGAGAGGGAGAAGCAGGCTTCCCCCGGAGCAGGGAGCCCGATGTGGGGCTCTATCCCAGAACCCTGGAATCATGACCTGAGCCGAAGGCAGATGCTTAACGACTGAGCCACCCAGATGCCCCTGGACATGAATTAATTTAAAGAGCATATCTCCTCCTTTCCCTCTTATTATTATTGACATAGAAAAAAGACTGAAAGGATTGACACAGTGTTAAAGTACTCATCTCTGGGTAGCAGGATTCTGAGTGCTTTTTCATTTTCTTGGTTCTTTTTTTGGTCCTGAATTTGTTTGTCCTGAACTTGATTGCTTTATAATTAGAAAAAAAAAGCTATTTAAAAATAACATATTTACATGATTATTTTCCAAGAAAATATATGGCAGTATCCACACTAAATCCTATGATTGCTGTTTCTACCTCACCATTTTGTGATCCTGTTTCTATTGAGTTTTCTTCTGCTCTGAAACCAGCTTTCCTCCTTGACTTTAATTTTGTTAGTGATTCTTTCCTTCTCTTGGCCACACGTTGTTGAGACCAGTGAACTTCTTAGTCTCTTATAATTTACCAAGTCTTAGAATTCTTTCTCCTAAATTTCTCACACTACTGTCCATTGCCCCGACCTAGTTCAGTTCTTTACCACTTCACACCTGGATTATCAGGTTTTCTTGTCTGTTGGTTTATTTGAATCCTTACATAGTGATACCTGACTAATGTCTTAAAATTTCACTTTTCTTCTTATTCCTTTGCTCAAACACTTCATTATTGAGGATAAAATCCAATTTCTTAGCTTGACATTGAAGGATCTCCACGTTTGCTCTTTCTCTGCTCTCCCAAATATTCTACTCTTTACCTTATTTATGGTTGTTTCTTTTCATATTTCTTTGCCCTCCTGCCCTCTTTGTGTCCAAATTCTACTCATCCTGGAAGATCTTGCTTAAATACATCCTTGTCCAAAATGTTTGCATTTTTGCCTTTGTAAATTGCAGTAGCGTTGTTCTGTTCATTTGTCAGCTAATCACACACTGGCTTGTGAGTTTCTCGTATTGAAATGGTATTAATCTCTGTGTCTTTTAACATTTCATGTTCTTATCTCCTCTCTCCAACTAAATTGAAATGTTTCTGAGGGTGCCTACATTTCTAACACCCAGTGTTGTGCAGAAGATGGGTGATATATGGGATATTGATTGATGAATTCATATATCTTTAATATTTGATAAAAATAGATGCTGGAATAAAAAGCTTTTTTTTTTTTTGAAAGAAAAGACAGAACTTCAACTTAGTTTTTTCATTAACTTTTTTTTTTTTAAAGATTTTATTTATTTATTTGAGAGAGAGAGAATGAGAGAGATCACATGAGAGGGGGGAGGGTCAGAGGGAGAAGCAGACTCCCCGCTGAGCAGGGAGCCCGATGCGGGACTCAATCCCGGAATTCCAGGATCATGACCTGAGCCGAAGGCAGTCACCCAACCAACTGAGCCACCCAGGCGCCCATTAACTTTGTTTTTGATTTTTACTATTTATAATGTTGTTTATCCTGAGAGTCTGAGCTTCTTTTAATGGTCAGATCAGTATTTGCTTGAATATATCTCAAAGTAGGCCTTTTGTAATTCAGTTATTAGAGAAAGCCATTACATTGTTGAGTGCAGGATTTTTTAAAATGCAATAAAGTCCAGCTGGTAAAATCTCAGTGGCAGGGAGCAAATGCCTCTGTTATTTATGACCTGGAT
The DNA here is from genome assembly GCF_011800145.1 of Mirounga leonina. Taxonomy (NCBI): domain Eukaryota; kingdom Metazoa; phylum Chordata; class Mammalia; order Carnivora; family Phocidae; genus Mirounga; species Mirounga leonina. The sequence goes on along the minus strand of NW_023270415.1, from coordinate 20,848,592 downwards.
GCTATTCCACTGAACTCTGAACTCCCGAAGGGGAGTTACTACTTTTCAGTCATCTGCATGATTCAAAGTACCTGACACAGCGTCTGGCCCACAGTGAGTGCTGTGTGTGTCAAATGATGAAACCACAGAGCACTGCAGATTTGAAAGGAGGGAAAAATTACATCTCAGGTATTTTTTAAAAAGATTTTATTTACTTGAGAGAGAGAGAGAGCACGCGAGAGAGCGAGCAGCAGGGGGAGGGGCACAGGGACAGGAGAAGCAGTCTCCCCACTGAGCAGGGAGCCCAATGCGGGACTTGATCCCAGGACCCTGGGATTATGACCTGAGCCAAAGGCAGATGCTTAACCGACTGAGCCAACCCAGGCACCCCCATCTCAGGTATTTTTAACATTTAATATTTATCATGAATTTTAATTTTTCTTCTAATGAACAAAGCATAATTTTTAATGACCAGAACTTAATAATATAATGATTTTTTAAAAGCTCTCACTTGGAATGCCTGGGTGTTATGAACTAAATTGTATCTGTTGCCCCTCCCCCCCCATTCATGTTGAAGCTCTAACCCCCAATGTGATTATATCTGGAGATAGGCCCTTAATGGAGATAATTAAGGCTAAGTGAGGTCAAAAGAGTAAAGCCCTAATCCAATAGGACTGGTGAGCTTATAGGAGGAAGCAACACCAGAGGTTTCTCTGTCTTTCTGCCCACGTGGGCATAGAGGAAAGGCCACGTGAAGACACAGTGAGAAGCCAGGGAGAGAGGTCTCACCAGAATCCAACCCTGCTGGCATCTTGATCTTGGACTTCTAGTCCCCAGAACGATGGGAAAATGCATGTGTGTTGTTTAAGCTGGTCAGTCTGTCGCATTCAGTTATGGTAGCCTTAGCCAACACATCCCCTGACTCCATGCGTCCATGTGTTGGATTGATAGCACCTACTCATTTTACTGTGACTGCTGCCGTCCTGGCTTTGCAAGAGATTCTGAAATTCCATTTCTCCCTTTCTACAGAGTGATAATGCTGGCTGGCTATGTGCATGTCCTCACCTCTAGTTTCTGCATCTTTGAAACTTACCCCCAAACACCCCCAAACTTCCCAGGTGGTTGGTGGTGATGGAGACCCAGCAAGCAAGGGATGAAAGAGCAAGTGGGTGTGATCGGAGAATCTCTGGGGAGTGGGAATTGAGGAGCAGGGATAGGGAGCCTCAGCTCTGGACCATTCGATGGCCTGCAGAACAGGAAAATCCAGCCCTTTGCTCTTTTTCCTTTCCTTTCCTTTTTTTTTTTAAATGATGTTAGTAACATTTGAAGGGAACACACTGTCATATAATAGCAGTTTTGGCAAAGGCTCTCTGTTCCCTTCAAATCCCCTAAAGTCATGACTGCCTCTGGCCTTAGTTCTCTCTGGTTCCCACTTTCCTAGTCATTGATGAGTCTTTCTGAGCTGCAGTTATGTTTGTGACACCCTCAGAATATCAAAGGGCATTCTTCACCCATCCCACTTGTCTGCTGATCTTCACTCTTACTGTCCTTGACCATTTCCTTGATGACCCTCAAGAGACATATAACTTAAAAGAGAGAGAGAGACATGAAACTTACTTGCCTTTTAACATCTAAGCTGATTCTCCTTCTATATTTTTTTTTTGTCACATGACCAGTGCTATTTTTTGCATATTCTGTTTTGGATAGTCTGCGTCAAAATTGTTGACAGAATTCAAAATAAATGGACAGAAGAGAAACCAACAACTGTGCAAAAATATTCATTCCAGATATTGGTTGAGGGTGGTTGTGCTATATGGTGCCTAAGGCCCATTGAGCAAGAGGCAGTGTTATTTCCCACAACAGTTTCTACTGCTGAAAAACAAAACATATTTCTTGGGGGATGGACACACACACAGAACTGAAATAGATTATTATATGTATGCAAATAAATATATATATTTGACGATACTTCAGAGAATTTAGATGAGTTATCCCTCGGCATGCTATCCCTAAACTCTGTATGTATGTATTCCAGAATCATACTAAACTACTTGAACTCAAATCCTTGTCTTAAGGTCTGCCTCTGGGGGAGCCCAAACTAAGACACTTGCTACAATAAGACTTTCATATTTGTGAGAAGAAAGTTTTAGATTCTACTAAGACTGTGATTTTAGTTGGAATGCATTCCTTGTTCTGTAATTAAGAAGCATGGTAGGGAAGCATTTTATTTAAAGAATAAAATGATCATACATCATATTGTTACAGTATCTGATTCATTGTTTGAGCTAAATGAATATTAAAAATTATAATTACATATGTAATCAGTTTATACCAGGCTTATTAGATGAACTGTTCGCCAGAGGTAAAAGGGATTATTATCACCATCACTCTGGTCTTAGATACTACAAGGTTTCTGACTCTTGGAGTCTCATGTTTATGATGATCCCCCAAGATACAACACAGGCCGGCAATTCTGAGGCTGAGCTGACAGGGTCTGGATGAGAACTAATCCAAATTACTAGGGTAAATGTGGAGTGAACAGAGAGGAAGACTGGATCACTTAAGCTGCTTAGGGTGACCATGGCTGAGGACAGGTAATGAGATTTGCACAGGTTTCTGTATGCTAGTTTTGGACTCAGCAAATTACTGTCCAATTGAATAGGAACACTTTGAGCCCTTTTATAGCCTTCTATTGTTATTAGTTTTAAATCAAGTTTTTCCTTGTAGTGGTAGTCATAATAAACACAAATTTCAGAATTATGAGATGAGCATACAGAAATTCACTGAAGGAAGCGAAGCTGCCTTAAAGGGATAATTGTTAACCATACAATTTTGGTCAAAGGAGCAGAACTAATGAATATACCTAAGGGTTGGTCCTGTGGCTGTCTGAAGGCACTGAAATAATTTGAAATTATGTGATTAAAAAAAATCTACCTCTGGACTTGCTATGTAGGTAGGCATCTATATCTCAAAGTGTTATTAATATTTTAATAGATATTAAAATCCTATAATCAAAGAGAGGTAGAAGTAATGTTCAAAGAGAAAAGACCAATCAAATAAAGGGCTAATAACAATATTAGGCTTAATACAGGATTTAGGAGGGTATTTTTTAATCAGTTTGAGTAAAACACCCTCTAGATAATAGTTCTAATAATAGGTAATAGAAGTTGTTGGGGAGAGTAAGTGAGAGGATGCATAGCTGGTGCCTGACGTCTGTTCTCATATGCCAGTATTTATAACAATTGCAAACATTTTCTACTGCTACTGCTACTCTACTATTACTTCATTCTATTAAAAACTTTGAAATCCAGGGGCTCCTGGGTGGCTCAGTGGGTTAAGTGTTTGCCTTCAGCTCAGGTCATGATTCCAGGGTCCTGGGACTGAGTCCCGCATCAGGCTCCCTGCTCAGCGGGAAGCCTGCTTCTCCCTCTCTCTCTCTGCCGCTCCCCACTGCTTGTGCTCACTCTCTCTGTCAAATAAATAAATAAAATCTTAAACCAAAACAAAACAAAACTTTGGAATCCAAAAGTTAGTTTTGCAACCCATTTCATGGCAAAAACAGGCCTGATCAGATAAGGGACTAGTTTTTAAATTGCATTTAGTGTGAATATTCATTCATTTGGTTGCCAAAACATGAGTGTGCTTGATTTTGGAGTGCCATTCTGGACTCCGCAGGAGGGAGCTACGTGATAGACAGCATCACTCACCTTTTTACTTTTGAAAAATGTGAAAAATTCGTAATTCCACACGACATTCAGCCTCAAGGGTTTGGCTGAGGGATTGAGGGCCTGAGCTCATGTTATTATCCAGCACGAACACTCTTGATTAATTATGGTGGCACATAAGCAGAAGTTAATAGGCTCTTTCAGGTCGGTGGCTGGATATGACTCAATCACAATAACCATGAAACATAAAGAAAAAGTTAGAGATTTGAAGCAAATCTGTGTTAGTGCTCTTCAGAGAAACAGAACCAATGGGGGATAGATAGATAGATGATGGATGGATGGATAGATAGATAGATAGATAGATAGGCAGATAGGTAGGTAGCTAGGTAGGTAGGTAGATAGATTTATTATAGGAATTAGCCCATGTGGTTATGGGGGCCAAGAAGTCCCTCAGTCTCCTGTCTGTAAGCTAGAAGCCAGGCAAGCTGGTGGTATAATTCAGTTCAAGTCTGAGAGCCTGGCCCATTGGGGGTTGCTGGTAAAAGTCCTAAAGTCCAAAGGCCTGAGATCCAGGAGCTCTGACGTATAAGGGCAGGGAAAGATGGACATTCCAGCTTAAGAAGAGAGAGAGAGAGAATTTGTCCTCCCTATACCTTTTCATTCTATTTTTTCCCTCGTAGGATTGGATGATACCTATCCCCTCCACTGAGGGTGGACCTATTTACTCAGTCTAATGACTCAAATGTTAATATTGTGAAAACGCCCTCACAGACACATCCAGAAATAATGTTTTACCAGCTATCTGGGCATCCCTTAGCCTAGTTAAATTGACACATAAAAATAACCATAGCAACTTCCACTGGGGGAAATGATATGTCAGTTTAGGGCATGTGTAGGTCTGAATTTTGATTTATTAGCGTTGTATCAGAGATTAGAAAGAAAAATGTTACTTTTCATAAGAAGAGGTTGATGTGTCTAGTGCTGGATGCCATAAATTGAAATGACATAGGCTCTTTTCTATTTCATTTTTTGGGTGTTGGTGTGGGAGTCGGCCACATTAGTGGGGAAGAGATGAGGACATATCCATGGTAGAGAACTGCTCAACCCTGTGTCATGAAGGAGTTCCCGTGCCTCCTCACATGGAGGAAGCTTTGCAAATTCAATCTAATAACTTTTTTCTTTTTTTAAAGATTTTATTTATTTATTTGACAGAGAGAGACACAGCGAGAGAGGGAACACAAGCTGGGGGAGTGGGAGAGGGAGAAGCAGGCTTTCCGCGGAGCAGGGAGCCCGACACAGGGCTCAATCCCAGGACTTTGGGACCATGACCTGATCTGAAGGCAGACGCTTAATGACTGAGCCACCCAGGCACCCCTCGATCTAATAACTTTTTTTTTTAAGCTCTCCACTTGATGTGGGGCTTGAACTCACTACCCTGAGATCAAGAGTTGCATGTTCTACTGACTGAGCCAGCCAGACTTCCCCCAGTCCACTAACATTTTAAAGATCTATATATTTTATTTTTTTTTATTTTTATTTTTTTTAAGATTTTATTTATTTGAGAGAGAGAGAATGAGAGACAGAGAGCATGAGAGGCAGGAGGGTCAGAGGGAGAAGCAGACTCCCTCCCGGGACTCCGGGATCATGACCTGAGCCGAAGGCAGTTGCTTAACCAACTGAGCCACCCAGGTGCGCCAAGATCTATATATTTTAGAGAGAGAGTGAGAGCACATGTGAACAGGGGGAGGGGCAGAGGGAGAGAGAGATTGAGAATCTCAAGCAGACTCTCCACTGAGCTAGGAGCCCAACTCAGGGCTCCATCTCATGAGCATGAGATCATGACCTGAGCCAAAATCAAGAGTTGGATACTTGACCAACTGAGCTACCCAGGCGCCCCTCCACTAACATTTTTAAAGGAATGTTTACTCTTACTTCCAAAATCATAGATAGTCAAGGAAATGGGTTCTTAACTTTCCCCAAATATTTGGCATAAACATCATTTTCCCTCAATTATCTAGATACTTCTAGTTAAGTTGATTGTTTGAGGGGTTTCAGATGACCAGATATGTGGCTTAGCTCTCCATTTCTTTGTTTTGCATACATGTGTGTGTATGTTTGCTAAATCATGAAAAGTTTACTGTCTTGAGGGGAATCAATAACTAATTGTCTCTAAATTTTCTTACTAATTAATAGCATTACCAAAACTCCATTAACTAAGCTGCAAAGATGCATGACACTTATGAAAACTTGGTACATAATATTAATTAAATGTACTTTAAACACTGAAGCTAACTAGGAACAACTTAGAAATCTTATTTTTAAAAATGCTTTTAGGAAGTATCTGGTTTTTCCTTCACCATATTTGCCTATTGTTGAAATTTCCTGAAAGTAGTTGAAAATTGACAGATTGGATGGGTTCATGGGGTTTAAAAGATAGTGATAAATCAGTATCATTGAGAATGGGCTAAAATATAAAAAAGAGTTGCCACATATCAAATGATGTTATTTATTCAGACCATCCCTGATAAAAAATGCAGAAGCCTTAAAAAGAGTATGAGGGTGCCTGGGTGGCTCAGTTGGTTGGGCGACTGCCTTTGGCTCAGGTCATGCTCCTGGAGTCCCAGGATCGAGTCCCGCATCGGGCTCCCTGCTGGGCAGGGAGTCTGCTTCTCCCTCTGACCCTCCCCCCTCCCATGTGCTCTCTCTCATTCTCTCTCTTTCAAATAATAATAAAAAAATATCTTAAAAAAAAAAGAGTATGAGAGAATTAGACAGAACTCAAAGCAATTTTTGATGATCACAGTTGACATTTTTATATACTAGTTTCTTTGGTATTTTTAGAAGTATATTAACTTCTCATTTTGAACTATTAAATATTACATAATAGCTATATTATCTCTAGTCAGGTCTCAGAATTAAGGCTCTATAAGTGATGAGATTACTCTAGAAATGTCCTTGAGAACTTGACAAAGCGTGTGAGTAAATTTGAAAATTTAACATAGTAAATTCATGAAAGCATCTCTAAGGTAACTTTGCTCTGAAAATCATAATAGCTCCAATGACAATTCAGGATTTTCTTTTTTAAGATTAGGACTTACTATTGAGATTTCTTATGTATTATTTGGCTGATGTATTAAATTAATATTTTCCTTCTGGGAGAACACTAATGACAATTTGACTTTTTAAAAAATGGTTTGATTTTGATATTTGTTGGGTATAGAGTAAGATTTAATTTGTGGCCTCATTTAGGGTCGCCTGGGTGGCTCAGTCATTAAGAATCTGCCTTCCGCTCAGGTCATGATCCGAGGGTCCTGGGATCGAGCCCCGCATTGGGCTCCCCGCTCGGCGGGAAGCCTGCTTCTCCCTCTCCCACTCCCCCTGCTTGTGTTCCCTCTCTCGCTGTGTCTCTCTGCGTCAAATAAATAAATAAAAAATCTTAAAAAAAAAAATTTGCGGCCTCATTTAAATCACATGGGAGGCCACGTGCTATAGTGTGAGGGTTTGGGCTCTGCAGTCAGACAGACTCGGGCTTGAATCTTCTCTTCACTAGTTTTGTGACTTGGTTATATTCCTTAACATTTCCAAGGTCAGACTCCTTCTGTGAGGTGGGACCTAATTAAATTCATCTTTCAGGCATTTTCTTGGAAAAATTAGCTATTGTGTTTAAAAAGCACAGAGGAGGCACTTAAAAGTATTAGTTTTCTTCTTCCATTTCTCTCTCTCCTTTTCTCATAATTCTTATTGGAACCACAATTTAGCACTTGTCATGGAACGTCTTATGTTGGCAATTATCTTTTCTTGTTTTGTTCCTCAAGAAAGAGTTCCCCATAAACTCTTTTTAGGAAAGGGCATGGCCCTTTTATCACTCATAATTTTAGCACCAGTTATTTTATACAAAATAATTTTACCGAGTAATGATTGATTAATGATTAGGGAGTAAGGTGTTTTGAGTAATTGAATATTCTGATGATCTGATCACCAGACTTGTGAATTCTATATGGGAAGACTTTGGAAACAATAAAATACACTTAACACTAAAATAATACTGAGTAGAACATCCTTTGGTGGCTCTGAAGATACTTTAAAATCCTGTATTGTCTCAGAATCATAATTTTAACTATGAAGTTAGATATAATAATAGAAGTAATAATGATAATTGTTATAGCTGACATTGACTGAGCACTTAGTAAGTGTTAAGGGTTTTATGTGCATTATCTCATTTATCCCCTCAATAACTCTCAGAAGTAGATAAATTATGATCCCCTATTTATAGATGAGGAAGCATGTCTAGCAGGATTAAGTATCTTGTCTAAGTTCATGGAGCCAGTCCCTGATTGAGACCTACACAAACATCTGATGCTAAAGCCAGTGCTCTTATGGGCCACTCAGATATTGAGTTGAGTCATAATTGCCCCCCGGATATTGAGCAATACTGTTTATTTTAAAACAAAATGCCTGATATTAGGTCAGTTCCATCTTCCTTCCTTCCTTCCTTCCTTCCTTCCTTCCTTCCTTCCTTCCTTCCTTCCTTCCTTCCTTCCTTCCTCTCTCTCTTTCTTTTTTTCTTAGAGAGAGTGAGTTGGGGGGTGGGAGGGAGAGGGGTAGAGGGGGAAGGACACAGAGAGAGAATCTTAAGTAGGCTCCATGCTCAGCTTAGGGCCGAAGGCGAGGCTTGATCTCATGACCCTGAGATCATGAACTGAGCTGAAGTCAGGAATCGGACGTTTAACCGACTGAGCCACCCAGGCGCCCCTGCCATATTTCTTTCTTATAAAAGTAGACTATAGACTAGCTTTCCAAATGAGAATTTATTCTACTACTCTAAATGTTGTGTGATAGAAGAAACATAAAATGTTTAAGCGTATTAACTTGGTAAATCTGCTTGTATTTATAAATTATCTTTGTTATTGTTAGATAACAAAGAGCAGGGATTATCTATTTTTAATTCGGATGAATTGATTGTATTATTTCATCAGCCAGGTGACTACAAAGGAAAATGCCCTAAATTAGGACAGTAATACTACCTGCTCATAAGGTTGTGAATATGAAGTGCGAGATACATCTAAAGGCATTTAGCGCAATATCTCACATGTAATAAATGCCCAGTGTTATTTTTTAGTAATAGTTCTGCTGTCAGTGGCTGTAGACTTGGACTGCTAACACTTCTTCAAATACATGAATAAGCTTTGCAATGAGCCCTAGTGGAAGCAGTCTTACTGTACTACAACTAATTCGTGTATATTGATGGGAGAAAAGGAAGATAATATTAAAGGTGTCCTGAAACATTTATATCACTTGAATGCCTGTAAAATCCAATAGGTGCCAATGACTGGAGGAACATTTGCACATGACATTATTCCACCTGTGCTTGCGCGTTACTTTAGACTTGATTCTTTCCTGTGGGAATCATGCTTCTTCCAGTGCCTGGAAAGCAAACTGGAGGTGTGTCATACCTATGTCTGTTTACCTGGAAGGTGCTTCCTGGCAGAGATGTACTCTTCCCAGGAGGTAAATTTAATCTGCTCTTAACAGCTGGTACCTTCTTCTGAGTCTTCAGTGTAATTATTGAAGTAAATGTCATACAACATATTTGGAATGTGTTTTTCATATAATGTACATTTCTCTGCCATCCTTATGGCAGCCAATTAGTGATGAGACTAGAGTTGGAAATCTAAATAGTGAACTTCTCTTTCATTTAGAATGCTTTTAAGACTGCTGCTACCAACAGTTCCAAAAATATTTTGAGATTTTCAGCTCTTAAGGGATTAATTTCTTCGGTAGTAGAGAACTATATATTTCTCACAATTAAACTTCTTTTGCTTTTTTTTTTTTTTTTTGTATTTTAGAGACATGTGTCCATAAATGGAAAAAGGGTAGGCTGTGGTTTTAGATAGAGCCAAATTCTAATTTTGGCTCTACCACTTAGTAATTGCTGATCTTCTTAACTTCTCAGGGACTCAGCTTTCTCATCTGTAAATTGGGAATGACAATATTCTTTTCCCAGAAAGCTGTTAGTGTTGAATGGCAAACAAGAGTTACAAAAGCATAAAGTACCTAGTGTAGTTTACAGAAGATTGTCAATAAATAATAGTTATATCATTTTACTTCACAGTGGATTATAGTTCAACTAAAATATTACTTGGGGGGGGGCACCTGGGTGGCTCAGTCGTTAAGTGTCTACCTTTGGCTCAGGTCCTGATCCCAGGGCCCTGGGACTGAGCCCTGCGTCGGGCTCCCTGCCCAGAGGGAAGCCTGCTTCCCCCTCTCCTACTCCCCCTGCTTGTGTTCCCTCTCTCACTGTGTCTCTGTGTGCCGAATAAATAAATAAATAAATAAATAAATAAATAAATAAATAAATAAATAAATAAATAAAATCTTTAAAAAAATTTAAACACCCATGTACACATTGAAAATAAATAAATAAAATATTACTTGGGGATATACTCTTATAAATGGAATCTTTGAAAAACTGACAATTCTAGAAAAATTGACTTTACAAATATTTCTTCTACATTTAAAATTTTTAATCTACATAAGTTGTTAGAAATAAAGCATTTATAAAAGAGTGGTTTTTCCAGATATTCGTTTAAACAAAAACCCACCCATACCTCTGTGAGTTATAGCCATAGCTTAGATAATTATAACTACCTGTAAGAGGTGAAAATTAAAAGAAATAATGTGTGCACACATTTAGCTGATACTTGAAACAGTAAATATGTAGTACATAACTGTCATTATTTATTACAAGGGTTGGCAAACTTGTTCTTATATAAAGGACTTGTCTGGTAAATATTTTAGTCTGAGGACCATGTTGTCTTTGTAGCAACTACTCAGCTCTGCTGCTGTAATGAAAGTAGTCACACAAATATGTCCATGAATGCAGGTCGCTGTGCTCCAGTACAATTTTACAGAGTTTGGCAAGTCGTTTGTCAACCCCTAATTTAAATTTAGGCTGGGAAGAGTCATCATGAAGTATTGGGCAGATCAATCTTTTTTTTTTTTTAAAGATTTTATTTATTTATTTGAGAGAACAAGAGAGAGAGAGATTGAGAGAATGAGTGTGGGGAGGGGCAGAAGGAGAAGCAGACTCCCTGTGGAGCAGGGAGCCTGACACAGGACTTGATCCCAGGACCCTGAGATCACAACCAGAGCCGAAGGCAGACGCCCGACCGACTGAGCCATCCAGGCACCCTGGGCAGATCAATCTTAAGAAAAATTGGAGTATTGCTTTACAAATACTGTGTACTCACTCACTGGAGGTTTGCTGAAGGTCCGCTATGTGTTTGCTGCCTCAGCAGGAGGTGCTGTAGATATAAGAACAAATAAAACAAGTCCATTACCCTGTAAAGACTTCTTTCAAGTTTTAAAAAACATATTCATCATAAATTGACAAAAATATGATATATTTGATGGCTATTAGTAGCTGAAAGAGATAAAAGTACTAATCCAGAAGATACGTTAATTTTTTTTTTTTTTTTTTTGCTGACTAAACTTTTGGAAAGTTATAAGGAAAACACCAAAAAACCCATTGTAATTTCACTACCCCAAGTTAACAACTTTCAATACAGGATGTGTTCCATTCTAGTCTTTTTTATGGCTCTTTGATGCATAATTTACATACATAAAATTCACCCACTTGAAGTGTATAATTCAATGATTTTTAGTAATTTTACAGAATTATGCAACCGTCACCAGAACCCACTTTTATTTTTTTACAATTTATTTGTCAGAGAGAAAGAGAGAGAGAGAGAGCACACAAGTGGGGGGAGCAGCAGACAGAGGGAGAAGCAGGCTCCCTGCTGAGCGAGGATCCCGATGCAGGACTCAATCCCAAGACCCTGGGATCATGACCTGAGCCAAAGGCAGATGCTTAACCGACTGAGCCACTTGGATGTCCCCAGAACCCACTTTTAGAACAGTTGTCCTTTTTTTTATCCTGAGGTAAAATGAACATAAAACAAATTGCACATAATTAAAGTAGATTATTTGATAAGGTTTGACACACACACACACAAACACACCCATGAACTCGTCATCACAATTGAGACTATGAACATATCCAACATTGCCAAATCTTTCTTGAGCCTCTTTGTAATCCCTCCCTTCTGATTGGCTTTCTCCCACCCCCAGGTCACCACAGACTGCTTTTTTTATTACTTTAGATTAGTTTGCATTTTTTAGGATTTTATAAATTGAACCACACAGTATATACTCTTTTTTGTCTGCTTTCTCTCACTTAGTATAATTGTTTTGAGATTTATCCATGTTTTAACATGTATCAATAGTTCATTCCCTTATAATGCTTAACCGACTGAGCCACCCAGGCATTCCTCTTATTCCATTATAATGCTAAATAGTATTCCATTGGATGAATATACCACAATTTGTTAATCCATTCACTTCTTTCTCTCTTTTTTTTTTTTTCATTCACCTCTTGATGGACATTTTGGTTGTTTCCAGTTTTGTTTTTTTTTTTTTTTGCTACTCCAAATAAAGCTGCTAGGAATATTTGTACATAACCCTTTGTATGGACATGTATGCTTTCATTTCTTTTGTGAAAGTACTCGGAGTGAAATGGTTGAATTATATGATAAGCATATGTTTAACTCCTTCAGACATTATCAAACTGTTTCCAAAGTGACTGTAACATTCCGTTCCACATCAGCAGTGTAGGGGAGTTCTAGCTGCTTTACAACCTTACCAATACCTGGTGTAATTTGTTTTTTTGTTTTTTTTAATTTTAACCATTTGAATAGGGATTTTAGTGGTATCTCCTTGTGGTTTTAATTTGCACTTCCCCAATGACTCATGATGCTAACCATCTTTCATGTGCTTATTTGCTATTCATATATCTTCCTTGGTAAAGTATCTGTTGAAAAATATTTTCCTCGGTTGTTTTCTCCTAGAAGTTTTATAGTTTTAGGTTTTACATTTAGGTCTGTGCTTCATTTTGAGTTAATTTATATATGGATATCTAATGGATTTCAGCACCATTTGTTGAAAAGACTACTTTTTGCACTGAATTATTTTTATACCTTTGTCACAAGTCACTTGTCCTTATAACCGTGTGGGTTTGTTTCTGGATTTTCCTTTTTATTTAATTAAAGTAATTAACTAACTAATTAATTTTTGGACTTCCTTTTTTTATTTCACTGATGTACTTGTCTATCTTTAAGCCAGTACTACATTGTCTTGATTACAGTATCTTTTTAAGTCTTGAAATCAGGTAGTTTTAGTATTCTAACTTTGCTCCTTTTCTTATTTATTTAAAGATTTTATTTATTTATTTGACAGAGAGACACAGTGAGAGAGGGAACACAAGCAGGGGGAGAGGGAGAAGCAGGCCTCCTGCTGAGCTGGAAGGCCGATGCGGGGCTTGATCCCAGGACCCTGGGACCATGACCTGAGCAAAAGACAGACACTTAACGACTGAGCCACCCAGGCACCCCTTTCTTTCTTTCTTTCTTTCTTTTTTTTTTTTTTAAAGGATTTTATTTATTTGAGAGAGAGTGAGTGAGAGAGAGAAGGAGCAGGGGGAGGGGCAGAGGGAGAGAGAGAAGCAGATTCCCGATAAGCAGGGAGCCCGATGCAGGACTCAATCCCAGGACCCTGGGATCATGACCTGTGCCGAAGGCAGACGCTTAACTGACTGAGCCACCCAGGCGCCCTAACTTCGCTCTTTTTCAAAATTGTTTGGCTAATCTATGTCCTTTGCATTTCCATATGTTCTTTCACTTTTAGAATTAGTTTGTCAATTCTCCAAAAAGTCTGCTGGGATTTTAATTGGAATTGGGTAGAATTTATCAATCCATTTTGGGAAAATTGATATTTTAACAATATTCGGTCCTTTAACCCACAAACAAGGCATATCTCTCTATTAATTTAGATCATCTTTAATTTCTTTTAGCAGTATTTGTAATTTTAAGTGTATAGGTGTTTCCTGTATTTTGTCAGATTTATTTCTAAGTACTTTATATTTTATAAATCTATTGTAAATGGTGCTTATTTCTGACTTACTTGCATATAGAAGTATGATTTCTAAAATATTGATCTTATATCATGCAACTTTGTTAAATCCACTTATTGGTTCTAGTAGCTTTTCTGTAAATGGTCTTTTTTAAAAAGTGTATGTTTTTTGACACAATCACACTGTAAACAGAATTTCACTTAAATTTTAAATTTTTAAAATAAATATTTCCTCAAGATATAAAAAATCTTTGTAAACATTAAAATTAATAGTTGCATTATGAATCAAAATGTAGTTAATTACTATTTTTAATTTTTTAGAGAGTGAGGTGGGGAGGGGCAGAGGGAGAGGGAGAGAGAGGATCTTAAGCAGGCTCTATGCCCAGCGCAGAGCCTGACTCGGGGCTCGATCTCACAACTCTGAGATCATGACCTGAGCTGAAAGCAAGAGTCAGAGGCTTAACCAGCTGAGCCACCCAGGTGCCCCAATTAGTTACTATTTTTAATGTCATTTCTCCTTTTCTATATACAAAATGCAGTGATACATGTCATCATGATGTATTGGTGAATTGCTATCTAGTTGTAACTTGGTACCAGCGATGGATGAGAATAACGAATTCACTAATTTATATCTGCACTGAGTACTCTCACAATTCAGTCTTTGCTAGTTTATTTTAGTAGAATGGCATTTCATTGTTTGTACCTTCTATTTCTTTGATAACTAGTCAAATTAGTTTCTCATGGGCTTATTAATATTTTGATTATTCTGTTATACATTTTCTATTTGTGTTCTAAGGGAATCCATTCTTACCTTTTAATAAAACTTTTTTTTTTTGCCCCAAAATATAACTTTAAAAAATTGACATTTTTTTTTTAATGTTTTCATGTCAGTTGTCCTTGTGGTCCTTTCTAAGGACTGGATTGAGGTGATAGTGGCCCCTCACAGGTGGCTAATTTGATGTTTTAAAGCGCAGCACATTAACCTACCCCCCCACCGCCGCCCCATGTCCCAGGTATTAATTCAGTGTAAGTGTCTCCTTCTATACATATACACATCCTGTGTTTCCTTTTAGAAATGAACTCCTTTGAAAATATTTCTAAAGGGAGATAGTGAATTTAAACCAGCTATTGCTTGCTATGGTCGTGTGGAAAAACCACTCGGAACCTACCTAAAGAAACCCTTTTCCCTTCTCGTTTGTGACCTAAGATGCTCTCTGGATGTTTTAGCGAAGTGATAGACTATTCCCTGACTGCTGTGGCAGCTGTTTTGTTTTGTTTTGTTTTGTTTTGTTTTTTTACTGTCAGGCCTGTGTCAAAATAACTGAATCATTTAAAGGAGAAAAAAAAATTGCCATTCCAAATAACCGAGATCAGAGGTCTCTTATCTGCCTTTGTTTGGGAGTGGAAGGAACGAGCGAGGGAATATTTTCTTTAACTATGGTGCCCTGGTGCTGTGAAGTACTTTGGCTAATTTTCAAGACATTGTGCAAGTTGAATGCAAGCTGGTGTCATTGCCGTGATACCACAGTGAAGTGTGGATTGCTTTTCATCTCCTCTTCTTGTCTGCAGCAGCTGTACCACCAAACTATATTCAAAAGGGTGGCCTCCTATCAGTATGTCCTCGACTGGGTTGAATGGGCATGCATGCAATACGTTTCTCCGTGGGACCATCCTGGGTGAATCCCAGGTCCTGGGACTGAGCCTAAATTATGCTTGTAACCCAGAACCCTGTCATCATCAGTTCTTGGCAGCATTTACTGGCCATGCAGGGCAGCTGAGAAAGTGAGTCCTGTGCCAGAGGGAATGTGGGGGACGTGGTGGACAGCGAGTGGTGAAAAGTGGGAAGTGGGGAGCAACATGGAGCAGCGGCTGATTAATTTGGCACCAAGTTCAAATGAGGGTACAGCAAATCCAGGCCGACTGCAATGAGGCTCTGAGAACTGGGGAAACCCAGCTGGGGTGGGTGTTAACCTTGGAGAGACTGGCAGAAGTAAGGGTCGGGCCTGGAGGTGTTTTGGGAGTAGGAATCAAGGCTCTGTGGCTGTAAATCACAGGAGCCAGGTCTGTCAAACCAAGGACGTTATGGGGAAGGTGGGTAGGGATGGCTGGCAAGGACAGCACAGCCCCAGGGGTCTAGGGAACAGGAACCAGTAGATGATTCTTCAAGGTCATGTTGCAAGGATGAATCCACTTCATTCTATTGCTTTTGTTACTTCACTCACATTGGAAGTCCATGTCTTCATCCCTTCTCTGTTCAACAAGATTCATTAGAGCTTATGGTCAGCACTGTTCAGGCATTGATAAGGGATCGGTGAGAAAACGGCCCTTGTTCTCATGGAACTGACATTCCAGTGGGAGGGACAGAGAATAAGCGAACAAACAAATGTAGTTGTTGGTATTTGGCAGTATTTACCATAATGAAAACCCCAGCAGGGCAAGGTGACAGAGAGTGATGGGGTGGGGAAGATGGGGGGTGCCATGTTTAGATATGTGGTGAGCTATGGCTTCTCTGAGGAATGATATTTGAATATAGATCCAAAGAGGTAAGGGAATCATGGAGGACAGGGCCCCATGGATAACAGGCCATTGAGGCTGTGCAGTGAAGGGTGGGTAGTTCCTAAAGGAAAATGGAATTGCTTTTGCCAAGAGAAGGGGGCATAGAAACTGAACATAGAAACTGAACAGATAGGAAGAAAAGATGTCCACCCAGTTGAATTCTGCCCATAAATGAAGAGAATGAATGAGAAGGGGAGTTTTTTATTCTTCCAAGAGCTAGGGACAGCAGGAATGAGGTGGAAGGAGAGGCCGTTGGCAGTAACATGGTAGCTGGGACTTCTGACTACATTCCAGTGACTGATACAGAAGGAGAGAGAGAGGAAAGGATAGTGGGGGGAGACAGTCAAGTGCTCAGGTGAGCCCAAGGACCAGTGCTCTGACTTCCCACTCTCTTCGATGTCAGGGCCTGCCCTCATTCGCACAGTGGAAGTGACTTGTTCCTCTACTGCCATGTGAAAAACAACAGCAAAAAGCATTTCTAAATGCCACTGAATGGTAGGGGAAGCTGGTGCAATGCTGCCATCCATCCTCAACTGTCCTCAGAGAAGAGCAACTGGGCTGCCTGCACAAGGCTGGGTACCTAGAGCCCTGCATGGGACTAGGATAGAGTCAGTGGTGGTTACTCTTCTCTGAGGCAGTTGCACCTCCAAGTCAAGATCACTTGCGATTCCCTGAACAGGCCATGCACTTCCGAACTTGCATACTTTTGCCCACATGGGCCCCTCAGCCTCTAGTGTCCTTTATTGCCCATTTTTGCAGGCTTATGTCAAAAGTCATCTTTTCCAGGAAGGCTTCTCTGCCCTCCCTCCTTAGCTAGTTACTGTGAATCATTCCTCTCCCATGGTCCATGGCATATTGCTGGTGCTTGTTGCACTTACTCATGGAGTCTTGAATCATAGTTGGTTTTACCTTTCCTCTTCTGGAGGACTGTGCATCCATCTTATGGATCTTTGCAATGCCCCCTCCTTGTCCCAGGGCCTGGCATCACAGAGCAGCTGGGACGAGTGAGTGACCTCTGATCTGGCAATGTGGAGCCCTACTCATTATTTGGGGTTGAGGCTAGGAAGGAGGTGCCACTAGTGATCTGTGATACTAAGATCTTTGCTGATTTTGATTTGGCCCCTGGTTTCCCAAGTCCAGCAAGGCTCGTGGCTGGTTGGTCACTATTAGGAGTTCTGGAATCATTTCTTGTGATTCAGGAGCAGGTTAAGTTACTCAACACGGACTCGGTAGAGTTCAGAGAGCTGTTCCCCTCGTTGCTGCCAACCACACAAAACAACCCTCTTTGAGATAATACCAATGCAATCAAGTTGGGCTTTTGTGATAAGGAAGGAGGAATGTCTTTTAACTCTGCCAGAAGTGGAGGTGTCAGCTTTAAGAAGGGATGAAACGTGCAGGCGAGCTCTGCAGGTGCTGTTATGCCTCCTCTCTCGAGTAGCCATTGGGAAGGTCAACCCATAGGACCCTCCCCAGGAGAGGCTGCAGCTGGATGAGGAAGAGCTCTCTGGCATGTTTATTTTACTCTGTGGGCCTGGCTTGTTTTAGAGTCAGTGCTTATACATCAGAGACCTGGGGTTTAGAACTCATGTTTTGTCATGATTGGCTCATGTGAGACAGTAGTCATGGCGTCTGGCTAATCAGATATGCCGTGTGCAAAGTGAGCCTTGAGCCCAGGGGAGAATTAACCCTCAGTTTCTCACACTACCATCCTTAACTGGCTGGAAAAGCCATGCAGGGCTGCTGAGCAGGACTACAGAGATGGTGGAAGAGATGGGCCTGGATGAGCTGGGAGGTCAGGCACAGCTTCTAGTGAGCTATTACCAAAACTGATCACAAAACAAGCAAAATATAAGAGAAGACTAAGATAAACAAAGACTGTTAAAAGAAGCTGTTGTCAGAAGGATACAAAAGGAAAGAGAAAGCCCTGAACATGAAAAATAACATAAAATTCAGGAGTATAACAAAGATTCAAAGTTTAAAATCAAGAGAGTTTATAAAAATAAAATATTAGCCTAGGGGTGCCTGGGTCGCTCAGTTGGGTAAGCATCTGCCTTCAGCTCAGGTCATAATCCCAGGGTCCTGGGATTGAGCCCTGAGTGGGGCTCCCTGCTCAGTGGAGAGCCTGCTTCTCCCTCTTCCCCTGCCCCTCCCCCTGCTTGTGCATGCACATGTGCGTGTGTGCTCTCTTCTCTCTCTCTCTCAAATAAATAAATAAATAAAATCTGCAAAAAAATTAACCTAATATAATTAGGGCTAAAAATGTAAGCAAACTTACTTAAGGTATGAGAATAGAAGGTAGCAAATAATTTGAAAGAGAAACTTGATAGTTAATTTTAGATCAAAATTCTTACAAAAAGTGTTTTAAAAAAGATAAAATGCATTACAAGTAAAGTAAGAGAGCAGCAGCTAAAACTGTTTATGATGTAAAAGTAAAAAGAGGTATTAGATTAGAATAAAGGTTAAATCTACAGGAGGAGAAAAGTTAAAAATGTGAAGGTAAATGGGATTAAAAATAGAAGTTAATGTGCTTTAATGTAAAGAAGCATAAATGATCACAAAATAGGGTGAAAAATAATTTAAGAAGAAAATTGAAATGGAAGGTAAAAGGTAAAACAACTTGGGGGAAAGTTAAGTGCAGGATTCACATGCTAGAAGCAGGTGAAGAGACAGTTACTAAGTTGTTGGTGGGTCAGCCTTCCTCAAAGGTTGTTTCTTTGTCAAACCAGCCATGATGTCCCTCCCCCCCACTGAAGGGGCCTTTTAGGCCCCTTCATTTATTTATTTTTTAGTTTTTAAAGATTTCATTTATTTATTTGAGAAGCATACATATGGGGGGAGGGACAGAGGGAAAGAAACAGACCCCCCCACTGAGCAGGGAGCCCAAGGAGGGCTCCATCCCAGGACCCTGGGATTATGACCTGAGCCAAAGGCAGATACTTACCTGACTGAGCCACCCAGGCGCCCTTCAGACCCCTTCATTTAATAGTGGCTTCTTAACTCTACAAAAGCTCACCCAGCTGAGGTTGGTTTTGGGTGGGTGGTTGTAACCCTCAGGTTGGGGTCTAGTTCCGTGCATCATATGTAGTAACAAAGGGTTGATATAATCTTCAGAAGAATAGCCCCAATCAGATATTGGTGATAGGCTAGCTGGTACCAGTGAGGTATTATTAAAGGAAGTAGGTCATTGCCACATGGTGACACACCATTTAGCCATAACGAATGTTCCAGAAGAATTTATTGATGTAAGAAATGTTTGAGGTATTATGGGAAAACATATTACAGAAAAATAACTACTGTGTAATTCCAGCTACTTAAAAAACTTATACAGTATATGAATAGTAAAAAGTATTTATTACTATTGTTACCATCATTATCTGGATGGTAAGGATTGTTTTTGTGCTCTTGAGAGTTATTTCTACAAGGAATTCATATTATATTTTGTAATCATTAGAAAAAAACCTAAAGGTTAAAAAAAAGAAAATAGCCACAGGCACATTCTCAGCTTCGGGAAGATAGTCTATGCTGGCCTTTGTGTGAGGAAAACTCCTGGGTCAAAAACAGTGACTCCAGAAAAGATAATTTATTAAGGTAATATAAAGATAAATATGCCTTCTGTTAAATAATGCATGTATTTGGCCTATACAAAATTAATACTTAATAATACTTGTTAGAGAATGAATAGGTGATCATTCAACATGTAAAAAATGCAAGTTAATATTTCTTCATGTTTGTTATATGCTAAGCACTTTATACGCATAATGGAAGCAGGGATTCGAACCCAGGAATTTGTAGTCTGGGATTTAACCACTGCATAGTACTGTATCTGATATGGCTCCTGCTGTCCAGGATAAAGAGCTACTTCGAAAGATAAGATATAAACATGTGAAGAAGAAGTAGAAGTGAAGAGCAAGGCATACTCAATTTCAAATGAATGAAATGGTCCAGGGTTCTCTGAAAGGGGTATGAAGCTGAATTGCGTACAATCCAGGGGAGATGTAGGACGGTCCTTTGGGGTGCAAGAGGAAAATTCTCCAGATGAGTCTGATGTTCTTAAAAGACAGCAGCAGTGGCTAAATAAAGGGCATGATTTGAGTCCCAAATATAAATACAGATACAATCTCTAAAGTTCTTTGTTTTTGGATGCTGTTAACTGGGTTTAACTGTGACATATATATGTGGTATGACTGGAATTAGGCCACTCTTGAAACTTGGAACTTCTAGTTCTATTTCTATCGCTAGTTCATTGGATAGCCTGGACTTCCCAGTGTAAGCTCCTCGTCATGACAGAAAACCAATGCAGAGTACTCCGTTCTGATGGCACACGGTCAAAAAACATGAAACTACCCACTCGATAGTGATTAGCTAATATCTCCAGAGCTGATATACACTGAAGACGACTTTTATCACTGATACCTGTTGTTAATCACGGCAGCACGTTCCGGGACTGACTGGGAGTGCTGAAGGTAATGGATAATGGGAGCGAGGTGGGTCGAGTGCCTAGTTCTACACTACTTCGTCAGTGGACACCACTGGCAAGATCCCTGCCCTCCTGGAGCTCATGTTCTTGTTGAGGAGGACAGGTGATACACAAGATGAACAAAGGAAATATAGAGTGTGTTGGGTGCGCTGAGGAGAGAAAAAGAAAGCAGAGAAAGAGTGGGAAGAATTGGGGAAAAAGTTTTAAATTTTTAGATAGGATGGCCAAGTAAGGCCTCAGTGAGAAGGGACTATTTGATTAACTACCTGGAGGAAGGAAGGGAGTGCACCATGAGGCTACCTGGGGGAAGAGCATTACACAACCACACCCACACCCACACAGAGCAAGTGCTAACACCGTCAGGTGGGAATGTGCCTGGCAGGGTGAGGAAGAGGGAGAAGGTCAGTTTGACTGGAGCTGGGTGAACCAGGAGAAGGTTAGGAGACAGAGCCGAGAGATCCTAGGGGGTGGGGCTAGTGTGGGGGCAGGTCCTTGTAGCCACATAAAAGGATTTGGGCTTTTATTGCGAGGGAGGTGGGAAGCCACTGGAGGGTGTGAACCAAGAAGTGACATGATGTGGCTCATGTTTCTAGAGATTGTTAGGGCTGTCCAGTTGAAAATGCATTGTAGGGAAGGAAGGGCAGAAGCAGGGATATGGGTTGGAAGGCCTGGAGCAATTTTCCAGATGATTGACCTTGGTGGCTTGGGCCAAGGTAGAGGCATGGAGAGGGAGGGGCATATTGGTTATGATTTGGTGGTAGAACCAGCAGGATTTACTGACATATTAGGTGTGAGCTGTGAGAATGAGGCTGGTGGGAAATATACATTATTTATACAGAAAAGGACACTGGGTAAATGTTTAAATCCTTTTACTGATAGGGATGCATGATGTAAAGGTGTGCAGGCCACTGGAATAGACAATATGTCGTCTACAGGGATTCTGAAGAGACAGAGACCACTCAGGGGAGGATGGGTAGTGCTGGACTTGGTTGGGCCTTGAAGAAGGGGCAGGATTCACACAGATAGGAAGGCCTGGGGGCACTGTGGGTCCTCAAGGGAAGGGAGGTGGCTCTGCCCAGGCCTGTTTTGAGAGTCAGTCAGTGTGGAGTCGTGAGTGTAGGCGGTAGGTTTTAAGATTAAAATGGAAAAAAAAAAAAAAAGAAATGGTGGCAGGAGGCCAACTTGTCCCACCCTTGAACTCCAGATAGAGTAGTTTAGACTTTCTTTAGGCAGTGTGTGTGTGTGTGTGTGTGTGTGTGTGTGATTGGGACTTTTGGACTGGGAGAGTGAGGATATGAATTTGCATCAACAATTTGCCCCTCTGTTAAGCTCTGAATGAGTGCCATTGGTTAATCAATTAATAAATGTTAGCTCAGTGGCCACAATGATTTATTTACTAAATGGGACTGTGTCAACGAGTTATTCTCTCTCTCCATCCCTAGTGTTACATACTTACTGATTTGTAGATATAGCATATGTAGTATAGTTACATAGTATAACGTCAATGTAGTTATATAAATGTATGTACATACCTATTTATGAGAATGATTCAGTTGGCCTCAGTGTTTGCTATATATTACAAATATTTTTCTTCTGATTGCATAGCTGCATTTTAAAAGCTTTCTCTGTATTTTATAAAGTAGTTAAGGTCTTTGGGTGAGTGTGACTTAACTGGTTTTCCATTCACTGTGTAATTGCGAGGTCTTGCCAATACCCATGCTGCACGCTGCTGCTGGGCCTTCCGAGACACTGCCCTCAAGTACCCCAGGCATAAACAGTATGGCGGAAGTACCCTTTTCCCTGTCTGTGTTTGTAAGACAGTCTCTTTCATGCCAGAACTATTTTGGGAAGATGATTCATGTCACATTTTGGCCTCATTACAGTTTTAAGTTGTAAATGGTTTGCCTGGAGGTGTAAACATAAATTTTATCTCCATATGCATATGGGAAAACCTGGAACTGAAAAAGCACTGTTTCTTCTTGAGTTCTGTTTCAGGCTATAAATGGAGAGGGTAACGAGATATTTATCAAAACTCTGATTTTGTTTTATTAAGAGCATGCTTCCAAAAGAATGCCAGAAAGCGTGCTTCCAAAAGAATGCCAACAATTACTTGTGGCTATGCTTCCTCCCATTCTCCATTTCCAAACACAGATGGAGAAGTCGGAGCAGCTAGTGTCTTATTGTTACAAGCAGATGATTCTGTAAAATAAATAAACGGTGCGCTTTCTCTTTTGAAATAGTGTGAAAAGTGAGAGCAAGTGTTAAATTACTGTCTGTAGTTATAAGTCACAGGAGGTACAAGTTTATTCAAAGTTTATTTAGGTGCAGAAGATAAAGTTAAGGTGAAGTTATTCTGATTAGTTCAATTTGCTCTTTGGTAAATATAGTACTATTTAAAGGGTATGGCAAACCAGGTATTTATTCAGTGGTTTAAGTGCATGATGGCAGTAGAAATGAGAAATATGTTATACCTGAGTTTATCATGCCTTGAACACAGGAGCATCTTAACAGTGTTTATAGATTTTTCTCCAAATAACAGGAAAAAAAAAAGTGGATTTGGAGTGTTAGCCACACTCCAGATTTTTCTATGACTTTCAAGGAATTTCATATCCTACCTCAAAATTAAGATTTGACAAATTATTTTTTTATTTGAAATCACAGCAGTGAAAATAGTATAAAGGAATGACAATGAATTTATTGTTATTTTTTGCTATAAGCCCATTTTGATGGCCAATTTTTTTTTTTTTTTGGATAGAATGACACACTTTCTGATCTATTGATACAACCCCTTCCCCTCCTGCTTTGGTCATGTGCTTTAAAAAATTATTTTCTAATGCAGCTGTGGGTTGGTGCTATCTGTTTCGATCTTTTCACTGATGCCATTTAAGGAGATTTATTAATCTTTACGTAAGATTCCTCAATTAGCAATAAACCAAATGCATTGTGAGCTCTTCTTTGACTCCAAAGTGGTGATTTGAAAAATATTCATGATTTGAGGTGCTTAAGCATCTTTGCCAACTCGATTAAATCCAGCTTCATGGCAGAACCTGGCCTTGAGTTCCGTCATTCTGTTGGAATCTTCCAGCTGTGACAAGTGACATCTACTTTTTTTTCATTTTCTTCTTATCTTGAGATGACCTTTTATTTATTTATTTTTTAATCTTGAAACGACCTTTTATCTTCTCTGGGTTATCCAGTGACTGCTCATTAACTAGCACTTTCAGAAATTTAAATTAGTGGGTCTGGGGTGGGACCTGAGCACTTCTATTAAAAAACAAAAGTTGGAGCGCGTGGGTAGCTCAGTCGTTAAGCGTCTGCCTTTGGCTCAGGTCATGGTCCCAGGGTCCTGGGATCGAGTCCCACATCGGGCTCCCTGCTCGGCGGGAAGCCTGCTTCTTCCTCTCCCACTCCCCCTGCTTGTGTTCTCTCTCTGGCTGTGTCTCTCTCTGTCAAATAAATAAATAAAATCTTTAAAACAATAACAACAACAACAACTGAAAAGCTGTCCAGACATGATTCTAATGTTCTAAAAGGACAATAGGCAGCAGCTGAATAAAGGGCATGATTTGAAACCCAAATGTAAATATAGACACATCTCTAAAGTTCTTTGGTTTTGGATGCTGTTCCCTGGGTTTAACTGTGACGTATATACGTGGTATGACTGAAATTAGACCACACTTGAAACTTAAGGACCATGTTTCTCTATTTCACGTTTCCCCTTGTGTCTTCTCAGCCATCATGTATGTCATGGGAGCACTTGGTCCTGCAGTGGGATATTTATTAGGTGGACTTCTTATTGGTTTTTATGTCGATCCCAGAAATCCTGTTAACCTTGATCAGAATGACCCTCGTTTCATTGGAAACTGGTAAGAATTGTTTACTACATTTTTCATTTCGTTTGTTATTAATGATAGTTCAAGTCGTAGTACCCTTGTAGTTAAAATAAAAATTTCCCCCATGGGAATATGAAAAACAGCTAAAAGTTGCCTAGAAGGGAGTGGAAGGCAGAATAGTAATCCCCCAGAGATATCCATGTCCTAAGCTCCAGAACCTACGGATGTGTTGGCTTACATGGCAGAAGAGACTTTGCAGATGTGTTTAAGTTAAGGATCTTGAGATAGGAAGGTTTTCCTGATGTCGGACAGGAATGGGCCCCGTATAATCACAAGTGTCCCTATTAGGGAAAGAGGGAGGCTGGAGGGTCAGAGTAAGAAAGAGATATGGTGATTGAAGCAGAGGTTGAAGTGACATACTTTGGGGATGGAAGAAGGTATCATGAACCAAGGAACACACTCGGGACTCTAGAATCTAGGAAACCCAAGAAAATAGGTTCTTCCCTAGAGCCTCCGGAAGGAATGCAACCTTGCCAACCCACTTGAGATTTCTGACCTCCAGAGCTATAAGATAACACATTTGTGTTGTTTTAAGCCACTAAGTGTGGTGTAGTTTGTTATAGCAGCAACGGGGGACTAATGCTGAGGGCTTGGGAGCATCGGCTTAATCCACCTTCTTTAGGGTTGATGCGCTTTTTGCTATAAATAGCAGAGTGGAGGAGGAGAGGGTGGCTGTGTTGGGGCTTTCCTGTGTGCTCGAGTCCTAGCTTTCATTATCTTTTCTGTGCCTTTTAAAAAATATTTTCTTCCCACGTCCTTATTAGATTAGCATTTCTGCTTTGTCAACCCTCCCTGACTGCCCAAAACTCCAGTCCCTCCCCGCCTTTTTTCCATCGTCACATTCTTAGTGAATCTTTTCACTTGGTAATTGTTTTTCCAATGGAGTGCTGTAGATTTAGCTGTTCTCTCACTTGCTAGCCCTTAACTGTCTTGCTAAATAAGTAATTTTTCGGACTTAGAATGAGAACTCCAACTTTGGATGTTAGGTTATTTATCCGCATAGCCAGGGCTGTGTTTCAGTTCTTCATAATCCTCAACTTGAACATGAGTTATTTCTTCATGATAGCAAGCACTAACTGAAAAGTATTGGCTTCCTGAATTCATTTAACATGGATTAGTAATAGGTATACATTGATAAGACATGTTCATTTTATAACAAAGAGAATAGTTCAGTATTAGAAATTAGTTTCCACTAATTACTTTAGAAGGAGTTTCTAAGAGTTTCTTAGATAACTTGTGTTATCTCTGCATTTCATTATAAGATAATCTCATAACTCTGAAGTACATGGGAATAATGCTTAACGCTATCTATTTTCAAAGCAGTTAAGAAATATTAATCAAGTTATATAACGTTTATTTTCATAAGTAATGCTCTTTGAAAATGGATGTGCTAAGATTTAGATGAACCTGGGCTGGTAGAATTTTCAAATCGTAAAAAAGGAAGTTTCCTTGTCAGCATTAGGGGAATAACACAGGAATTTTAAGTTCTTGACCACTAGTGAAATTTTTGGCCTCAACCACTGTTTTCTTTGCATTTCTGAAGTAAATAAGAGTAAGGATTTTTTTATTCTCAGAAAAGAAGATTAGACAAGACAGTAGAAAAGACAATATGTATATGAACATTCAGTGTACATTCTGTGTTCTATATAGGTGTCCATGAAAAGAGCATGGCAATAAGGGAACATCTAGAGGGAGGGAGAAAGGGGAGGAGGACCAACTTGGGGGCAGGGAGAAGGAAGGAGACAGGAGCTTTTAGGCTTACAAGTACTTTATGCTGACTTTTAAAAGTTTTCTAGACATCTATCTAATTGGTTGCAAAGTAGGGTAATTAAGAGTACAGACCCCAAAGCCATACTGTCCAGGGTTTAAATCTCTGTCTGCCACCTAATAGCTGTGTGACCCTGGGGGAAGTTACTTAACTTCTCTGTGCCTCAGTTGTTGGTTTTAAAAGAATCTATAAAATGGAAGTAATTACAGTATCTACTTCATAGGGTTGTTGTGAGGAATAAATGAGTCTATACATGTGGGGCTTTAAATAGTTCTTGCTATCTAGTATGTGTTAGCTATTATTAAGTCCTTTGAATTTAATCTATTAATCTATGATTAATCTACATAATCTATGTAATCTATGTTCTGTTAATCTGTTTTAATGGTCCAATATTAAAAATTGAATTTTATTTATTGAGTAGCTCTGTTTGTAACAGACTTCTACCTTTACCAAAGACAGAGTTATTTGATACAATGCTATTTAATCCAATGCCTAGCAGTAATGATGGATTTTTCAATAAACATGTGCTGAAAGATTGAAGAAAGGAATGAAGAAATGAATAATGCTAATGTTTATTGGGTGCTTACTGTGTGTCAAGCATTCTACTAAGAGCTTCACAAACGTTTTTGTTTGAACTTCATATGTTTAAGCCTACATATATAACAACCATATGTACTCACTAATATTATGCCCATTTTACAGATGAGGAAATTGATGTCCTGTGATTTGAATAACTTGCCCAAAGCCTCAGAGGCAGTGAGAGCTGGGATAAAAAACTGAGTACAGGGCAAATCTCTTAGTCAATATACTTAACTGGCCCTACTTTATGAATAATCTCTGAGGGGTGGTTTGTAAAAGGGACTTAGGGACCCTGGTTTTTCAATTTTAGCTCTTACTGATGGGTCTTTTCCTAATATATAACTCACACTTTCTTTTTTTTTTTAAAGATTTTATTTATTTATTTAAGAGAGAGCGAGAGAGAGCTCACAAGACTGGGGGCGGGGGCAGGGCAGAGGGAGAAGCAGACTCCTCGCTGAGTGGGGAGCCCGACGCGGGACTTGATCCCAGGACCCGGGGACCATGACCTGAGCTGAAGGCAGATGCTTAACCGACTGAGCCACCCAGGCACCCCTAATATGCACTTTTCTGCCTTCCTCAGCTTCTCTCGGGGTCTTTTTTGGCCTCATCATTATATCATGCATTTTGTCAATGCTACTGAAGACCACTGAAGAATGTGGGCCAGTTTGCTCAGCTTTGAAAAACCCCCAAACTTTTATACTATTTTTATATTATTTTTGTTTATTTGCTCTAATTCTTCCCCTCCTTCTGTTATTTGCTCTTACTATGGACTACTGTAAGTGTATCTTTAATGTTTGCATATAATTTTAAGTTGATGGCTCTGAGTGGAGGTGTGGGGAGGACCTGAGTACAGATCTACAAAAAAAACAAAAACAAAACTAGCTACCATGAAGTGATTGTTGATTTGGGGGCAGGCATTTTTTCAGGTCCATTATATACATTGTCTTATTAATTTTGATGACTCCAAAAAGCAGTTAGCATTATTCCCCTTTCAGATGAGAAGGTTGGTTTGGGAAAGTGAAATAATTTCCCCAGGATCTTAGAGCCAGTAGGTCATAAAGACAAGACAAAAAAACCATATTTGTCTGAAACCACAGCTCAAGAACTGTCCCTTATATTGCACTGTTTGTCCTGTTCTGCTTTTGGAACTGAAGGAGTCCAAGGGGCTTGAAGGCAGAATTGTAGAAAGAGATTCAAAGGTGGCAGATAAGCAGGGGCAGTTTATTAGTAAAGGCCTCATAAGCAGCCAGGTACTACAGGGGCCAGATATGATCGTAGCTATGTTCTCTGCAGACATTTAAAGAATTAAAAAAAAAAAATCTATCTCATTCAGTTTATTTATTCAGGAAATTTTTTGAGTATGTCAGTCACTGGGTTCTAGGTTATACTGAATAATTGAAATTGCTAGAAGTCTGCCCTGAGCAATCTTCTCAAAATAAAGCCTTTTTTTCCAATTGTTTAAAAATCTTTATTTGATATAACTCTAAGTATCTTTGAAAATAGCATACTGGATTATTAATAACTGGTTCATGGAATTATTCTGTCAGTGAAACTGTGACTTTTAACAGCTGATAACAGTACTTTAATAGAAGCACTATCTTTTTAAAAATGAATTTTCACTTTGCAATTGATCTGTATTCCTAATGGGTTGAATTCAACATTGATGCTTAGAATGCTGCTTGCGTTCAGGTTACAGCTGATGCGAATGTGCTGAGACAGAGGACAGAGTCTGAGCATCAAGAATTTGCAAGCTTGAAGGACAAAGATTAGAGCTGAGGAGTCCTAGTAAGAAAGTGGCAACCCTGTTCTGTAGGATCAGGGGCCTCTACTTGCTAAGAAAGGATTGAAAGGGGACTGAGAGATTGCCCTTGAGGAATTATGCAGACAAGAAGCCCAAGGCCTTAACACATGGCTCTAATGCCAGACTAGAATTTGAGTACTATTCTCTATATTTACTTCTTAGTCTCTGCAGCTTGGCAACCTCAGATGAGTTCAAAGACAGACTCTCAGTTCAACATAGCTCACGGTCTGCTTCTCCTAGGAAGCTTTCTGACACACATTTCCTTTATCTGAGCTTTTATAGCATTCATAGTCTGTACCACATCATCTGACACTTAATTGTATACATGCTTGCATTTCTTGGAGATTGTTTCTTGTATTTTTAGCTCCCTTACCCATAGGTTGTAAGTTCTTGAAGGCAACAATCAAATATAAATGTCTTTGGTGGCCCTCACGGTTAAGTGTTGTAAGGACTAGCTAAGAGGGTCAATATATTCTTAAGTGCTTGCAGAAAAATATTTGAATGCCATTAGCAATTTAAAATACATTCCACATGAGATATGAATGGTTTTCTTTTAAGAAAGATGTGTCTATTTTGGTCCATAAAGCATGCTATAGAGTCTATATTATTTTTCTATTATATTTATGAGTTATTTATTTATTTTATTTTTTATTTTTTGATTTATTATGAAATGCACATTATAGCAGAGCTAACAAATATTTCAATAAAATTCTAATCTGGTTGCTAATTATAATATTCATTATAATACTAGTATGATTATCAGGCAGATTTCTCATTTATAACATAGGGAGGAGTCCTGTGTTTTCTTAGTTTGTCCAACTTCCTACTGCTTTACAATTGTTTTGCTTTACAGAAGTTTTCCCTGGAGAATTTTATTACCATGAGCTTCTACTTTGCTAATTTGTTCTCATTCATAATGCAAGAGCCATAAATGCCATTCACATTTCCCAATTTTTTAGGTGGAGTGGATTCCTCCTTTGTGCCGTTGCAATGTTTCTTGTGATATTCCCAATGTTTACTTTTCCAAAAAAGCTTCCTCCTCGACACAAGAAAAAGAAAAAGAAAAAATTTTCTGCTGATATTGTTAGTGATGATGACGTTATGAAGGAGAAGTCAAACAATAGTGCACAAGTGGACAAAAAAGTTTCTTCTTTGGGATTTGGAAAGAATGTCAGAGGTAAAGTATATATTTTGAGTGAATACGTGCCCAACATTTTATTTTATTTTGTTTTGTTTTTATTTTTTTTTTTTGCACACGGTTATTTTAGATCAGTGCTACTCAAAGTGTGGACCCAGGTCAGTTCTGCCCCAGCAACTGTTACTGGCCTGTGACAAGATAAGTACTGAAATTTTGAGTAAGCCTTGAGAAACTTTTAAAGAAATTTGACAGTAATTTTATGCCTATTGAATCTAATAATAATAATAATAATAAACTGGGCTTCCATTTTGTACATTAAAAAAAACTCATTTTCTTAATTCATTTTTAATATATTTTGCAAAAGTATCAGTACGTGATAGACTGGAAATATTAATTTAAAAGTGGTTCTTCATCACAGATTGTTTGAGAAGCACTGATTGAGATCCTAAAGATACAGATTTTAAATATGTCATTTACTGTAATGAGAGATGTCTGAGTTTTAAAATACTGTGTTCTATGATGAATGGTTTGTTTCAAGGGCATGGTGGGTTTGGTAGTGTGGCCAGATCCTTACCCAAATATAAAACCTATTACTAGACAGCAATCTCATTCAACAGTGGCTCTGTCAGATGCTTGTAAGTGTTCATAGAGAAGAGTAGCCAAGAAATTGGCCTCTAAATGTCCAGATAGTTTCAGTGATGTGTACTTGTCTATTTTTTCATTTTTATTTGTCTTAAAAACAAGAACTTTATTAAAACTAGGTTAGGCATTCTCAAACCTAAACAATTTAATTTTAACCAGGCAATATTTGTTCAGTGTTCAGTGTATCTGTTGGGTAGTGCTACACTCCCATTAATTTCAGCCTATTTCCTAAATTCCCTGAATTGATTTTTTTTTGAAATTATGAAGCATAATATTTATCAAGTGCTTGCATCAGTCAAGGTCGTTTTAGGTAAAATTTACCTAGGCACATTATCATCTCACTTTGACTATATAAACACTGAAGCCAAAGAGGAAACTTTCAGGCCTAGAAGGAAGTTACTAGTATATTATGGAACTGTCCCTGCAGCCAAAGAAAAATAATGGTTAGATTGGACTACTTTTAAGACTATATTTGTTTAGAGCAAGTGAAGTCACTTTTCTTTGAAAATGTTCCTTCCCAATTAAGTTTTAGATCTGCTTCCCCTACTCGCCCTCCCCTACCCATTGTTTTGTGACAATGTGTACTTTTGGAACTGCAAACATTACTTCTGCTATAATACCATCAAGGCTTCCTTGGATGCTAGTGTGACCTGAGCTCTTACCACATGGACCACCATTTTTCTTGGATGTCTTATGGATCATAAAGTCTATTACCAAAGGAGTAATTTTTTTTTTACAACTTGATTAAGAGCAAGATTGACATTAAAGAATTTACAATACAGGAGTAGACTTAGAGTCTTAATTTATGAAGAATATAAAGTAGACTCAAGGAGAGAAATACAGACCTAGGTAAGCTAAAATTGTATACTTTATAGCTTAGGGGTAGATGGCTTGAATGTGAAATATATGCCCTGTTGGATAGTTGAGAAAAGGAAGAGAAGACTGATATCAAACACCAATCACAGATATGACCATAGATGGGAATGGCGTTCCTTTGGAGGATAAAGTGTAGACAATGATGTTAATGCCCTGTCTACCTCTGGGACCTTACTGTCTTAGGGGCGGAGGCCTGCTGACCGCTGGTACCTGCCTGAAGAACTGTAGGTCTTCCTCACCTGAAGGTCTCCTTTTGCCCGAAGGTTTTCTTTCTGGGCTGGGAAACCTCTTGGCTCCTGCTCAAGGCTGGCATCAAGTGCCAAGGAATTAACACTCCCCCACCCCCACACACAACAGTCTTAACCACTGGCTGATGAACACCCTAGCTTCCCCATTTGATGGGTGAGACAGTTCTGAGTTCTATTTCTACATCCCTTGTAGGCTGCTTTTGCTTCCTGTGCATCACGTTCGCACTCCCTGAGCAGCGTTTTCTGAGACTCCCAAATAAACTGCGTGGACTTGAATCTTTGACTCAGGACCTACTTCTGGGGGGAAGCACACTTAGGCATGTGGGTTCAAAAGCTGTCATGGAATTTTAAGATTGTTTTTCCAAATTGAATCTATATACTATTTTATTGTATATCATCTTGTACTGCTAGGGATTTCTCTTCTCCATTTTTTCTATGCTCAATATGATAGATTAGGTTATTTTCTTTTAAAGGAAAGAATAAGAGGAGTCTGTTAGCAGTGATGGGTAGTTGGTCTATAAAGTCTGTTTCCTGTCTGATTTTCCTGTCAGTGTTTCTGATATATTCTCAGCTTTATCATTCTATGCCTTCATTGTGATGACTGATC
The DNA here is from genome assembly GCF_011800145.1 of Mirounga leonina. Classification (NCBI taxonomy): domain Eukaryota; kingdom Metazoa; phylum Chordata; class Mammalia; order Carnivora; family Phocidae; genus Mirounga; species Mirounga leonina. The sequence goes on along the minus strand of NW_023270415.1, from coordinate 20,816,397 downwards.
TCACTTCTGCCTCTAAATCTCCTGATTAGGACACAGAGCTGGTTCATTTTTTACTTTCACTTGCACTGAATTCTCTAATTGTATCTAGACTGGACTTTCAAGAGCCACTTTCTCCTGTTAGAAAAGAAGCCTGTTTTAATGAGAGTCTATAGTGCAAATGTTTCGCTAAAAATGATTCAAATGATGTTGATGATGTAGAAATAATATTCAATTAGAATATTTAAAATTAATTCATATTTATCTTGCACTTACTGATTTCCTCCAGATTATATAATACCTATCACCTATAGGAAATGACAGTCTAATATTTAATCTGGTTTTCAAAAGCACAAATTAAATCGCTGGGAGTCATTCAACTGTTGATATAATTTTTTATTATAAAACTGAGATTCATCATTAAGGCCTTGAAATAAAGAATGGTTGCTAAGATTTCATTTTGAATTAAATCTGAGTTTGATTCTCAGATTCTTTTTTCCTCTTTTTTTCATATTTGGAATTTGGATACCAGTATTAGCTTCTTCAGAGAGAAGGTGGCAGGATATCTAAGTTAATAACTCATACTTCCTTAAAAAAATGATTTGGGCCATACAAATCCACTCTCCGCCTCCACATTTTAATGATAGACATTGGGAAAATCTGACTCAGTGTTTCTAGATTCTTATTATAAATTATGCAAGAGTAAGACTGTTTTAAAACACCACAAAGGAGAAGGTAGAATTTTTAGTGTGTCTGATTCACCTTTCCATAAAGAGATTAGCATTGATCGCATCAAATCTTACCAATAAAAATAAACACTTAAAATATTTAACTGGATCACTTTTCCTGAGGTTTGAGGTCCAGCATTTTAAAAGTCTTCCAAATTTAGCTGGATATCTTCCTAAATAGAAAACTTTCTTTTTTTTTAAAGATTTTTTATTTATTTATTTGAGAGAGAGAGAATGAGAGAGAGCACATGAGAGGGGGGAGGGTCAGAGGGAGACGCAGACTCCCTGCCGAGCAGGGAGCCCGATGCGGGACTCGATCCAGGGACTCCAGGATCATGACCTGAGCCGAAGGCAGTCGCTTAACCAACTGAGCCACCCAGGCGCCCTAAATAGAAAACTTTTGGTGGCCGTTAATCATAATAAACATTTTATTTTTGTATCCACTTTTAATCTTTTAGCTGCTTAGCATTATTAGTTAGCATAAAATATAACAGATTTTTCTCTGTTAGACTTTTGTCTGTGTTAGACTGCAATATGTTTATAATCTTAACTGAATAAAATAGTTAACTCTGAGATGAGCAGGGAGCCCGTTGCAGGGCTCGATCCCAGGACCCCGGGATCGTAACTTGAGCCGAAGGCAGACACTTAACCAACTGAGCCACCCAGGTGTCCCTCTCCAAAGCATTGTACCTCCTGCCCTCCTCTATTTTTCTCCTTAGTATATCACTGTCTAACATACCATATATTTTACTTATCTTATTGTTGTCTCCACAGTGAGAAAGTAAGCCCCATGAAGGCAAGGATATTGTGTCTACCATGTTCCCTGATGAATTTATACCACCTTATAGATAATCAATATTTGATGAATGAATTATTGAGGAAGGAGAGGTTGTGTCTATAGGATGTGGCAACTGATATGGGGATAATGGGGAGATATAGGTATCAAAGATGGTTTCAGGATTTCAACCTCAGATAATGGGGGAAAGGGACAGAAGGAATACATTCCAAATTTGAGCTGCCCACGAACATCCAGAACTATTGCATGTGGCCTTTTGCTAAGTATTTTAAAACTGGTATAGTGTGGAATATGTTGGGGTCAATCCTTGACTCAGCAAAGAGGGATCACCAAAGCCAGGTGCCTGGTCTATGCTATCTTAGCTCTCTTGCATATTGTCTTTGCTCCCTTGCTAAATTATAGTTTGGTTTTATGTTTGCAGCTTTTATTGAGCTGTTGCTTGAATTCCCCATATTTGCTGTAGGAACATGCTCACTGCCCTTTATATAAAATCCTATTTTGTGAGAACAGTGGTTCTCAAACTTCGGCCACCTAGGAAGCACCACAAAGGCTTCTTAAAACCCAGAGTGCTGGGCCCTGGCCCACAGTGTTCAAGTGCGGAGGCCTGGGGTGTGGCCTGAGTATTTGCATTTTTATTTTTAATTTTATTTATCTATTTATTTAATTTTAGAGAGGGGGGAGGGGCAGAGGGCAAGAGAGAATCCTAAGCAGGCTCCAGGCCCGGGGCGGGGCCTGAAGCAGGACTCGATCTCACAACCCTGGGATCATGACCTGAACCGAAATCAAGAGTTGGATACTTAACTGACTGTGCCACCCAGGTGCCCTTTTTAAATTGAAATTTTAATTAATTTTATTTATTAAAATTTTTTTTTGTATTTGCATTTTTATTTATTTTTTTTAAAGATTTTTTTTTTTTTTTTGAGACAGAGAGAAAGAGAGAGAGAGCACATGAGAGGGGGGAGGGTCAGAGGGAGAAGCAGACTCCCTGCTCAGCAGGGAGCCCGATGCGGGACTCGATCCCGGGACTCCAGGATCATGACCTGAGCCGAAGGCAGTCGCTTAACCAACTGAACCACCCAGGCGCCCTGTATTTGCATTTTTAAAAAGCTTCTCGGGTGATACTGATGCTGTGAGAACCACTGCTCTAGAACATAGAGAAGAAAAGCAATTTGATTGTTTCTGCTAATGATTATACAACTTTTTGCTTTGGTGGCCAAGAAACTGAGTCAAATTTGAAGCCCGGCAAGGATTCTTACAGACATACCTAATTATTTGTTTCTGGTTTGACGTCGTGCTGTGTTTACATCTTCTCTGGCTCTGGTTCTTCATTTCATTCTTCTATTACATTTATTTTGTTGTACGCATGTTATCTTGTGGGAAGCTGAACCTTTAGATTTGGACCTATAGCTTAGGAGGTAAATGCTAACACGCCTGGCAAAGAATTCCTGAAAAAGAAAGCACTTTCTTTATATTCAGTGCAAACTGAGGGGTTACTCATCAACTCATCGGCATAGTATCTACTTAGAAAGCTATGTAGGAAAATAGTCATTGGTGCTAGTTTTAAACAAGCAGAATAGTACTTGGCTAGCAACCACGAATGATGTATTTTGGGCTTTGACAACTGCTGGTTCTGTCCCCTGCCTGTAGGTAAGTTGCTCAGGAGCTTCATGTGCTGGCCCAGAGGTGACTGTGATGTGCAAGATCACCTAGTTCCTTCTGCTCTTTTACTGGCAAGCAGGGAATGCCATTTGCCAGTGTGTTCTGGAGGGGAGAGAAAAATTGCAACACTTTTATGGAGACTTGTGAGCAGGGAACACAGGGGTGGTCATTAGTTTCTAAGAGAATGAACAGATAATGGGGACACTTGGGCTGTTTGTTGGCCATGTTACATATGAGCGCAACATTGGTTTTGCTTTTACAGAAAGTTGTGACTAAAAATTATTTGATACTCCTGGATAACAGGGGTCAAAAAATTGCATTTGCTCTGTGCCCATGAAATACGCAGGATGGTACAAGACTTCCAGGCCATACAGGAAGTTACTGGAATTTTCACTGCATGGGGATGGTATGTTTCTATCAGCTTTTTGATGTACCAGAAGGCTTTGAAGTATACAAATAAGAACAAAAATATTAGGGGTGGAAGGACAAATTAAATACTTTCAGAAAGTAGTTACAAAAGAAGGGAATCAAGGAATTTTGTGGAAAGGTGTTAAGAGAAGTGGCTCTATAATTTGTACCCACAGATTTTGGTTTATGGAGGTGACTGAATCATGACATGCAGAGGTCAATGCCATTGAAAGAAGGATTTATTACTTGCATTTCACAAGACAAGGGGGCACATCGGGCTGCAAGGGAAGCACCAGGCTTTGGTCAGGAAACAAAAGACAAGAGTGAGGGGAAAGCCAAGGTCAGACCCCTGAGGGGGTTCCCATAGGAAAGAAAAGGCAGGGCAGAGTCAACAGCTTACAACTGGCTGGTCTGTGTCATTTCAGTGGGCTTTGGGCTGTGGAGGTGGTCTGGTTGTGTGGTACCCAACCCTGGGTGATGTAGGATGGGGACAATACTGGCTGGGTGTGTGAGAGCACGGTAAGGAGGTGGTTGAGACTATATACTCAGGACTGGATAGTTTGCATGTAAAAGTTGTGCTCCCAGCCGACCCTTGCTATCTCTAAGACTTGGTAATCTAGTCTCTTCCCATCCAGCAAGATTTTTAAGATGTCAAAGCATCATAAAATACTGAAAAATTAAAAAATATGATTAATATAAAAGCTCTATGTTACAGCCAAAGCATACACTCACCTCGCCTGACTCCACTATTATTATCATATGGTGTTTTCTCCATCTTTCTTTACCACGTTCCTTCTCCCCACCTTCCAGGGGCCTTTCTGGAGCTCTCGAGGCTGAGGCTTTGGGTCCCGCCCATGTACTTTGAAAAGCACTCTATATTTTAGCACATATTGTTTTATTTTAAACTTAATAAATATCCCAACCTTTTATATAACAATGACCCCCACTCTGGTGTTTCCATTTTTACTCTTGGTCACTTTGTGCCTACTGTAAATTCTATGCCTTGTTTGACTTAGTCCGTTTAAGCTGTCTAGATCTGCTTCTTCAATTGATACTTCCCTCAAATTTTACTTTCATTTAAGAAATCAGCGTCATCTAAGATGTTTAGGAAAGGACTAGACTGTTCTCCCCAAATCCTTCCTTTTTTTTCTCCTCAAAGATTATTTATTTGCGAGAGGGAGGGGGTAGAGGGACAGGGAGAGAGAATCTTTAAGCAGACTCCACGCTGAGTGTGGAGCCTGACGTGGGGCTCGATCTCACGACCCTGAGATCATGACCTGAGGGAAAACCAAGAGTCTGATGCTTAACCGACTGCGCCCCACCGCAGGCACCCCCGCAAATCCTTCTAATTATTGAGATAGATTGCTGACAATATCTACCTTAAGAAAATGTCTCTCTTTCTTTCTTTGTTTCTTTTTCTCTTTCACAAATATCTTTTTTGAGCAACAGCTACAGGACAAAGAACTGGGAGGTAGAAAGGAAAATTGACATAATAAAATATAAGTCTTTAAATGGAGGTATGTACATTCTAAGAAAGGCTGAAGGAACAGGAGGGAGGAATTCCTAAATTAGCTGACTGAGTCAGGGAAGACTTGTCTTGGAAGATGACGTATTGTTGCTTTCTTTTAAAATTGTGGAGTGTTTGGTTTGGTTTTTTAAAATATAAGAGTAATACATGTTCATTGTAGAAAACTTAGAAAGTACATAAAGATATAAAGGATAAAATAAAAGTGCATTCCAATATCATTCCTGAACATAAATGCTTACATTATTTTTATAACAAAAAGTGTATTTTGAAACTAGATAGATGTGGTGGTTGCACACCATTGTGAATGTACTGAATGCCCCTGAATTTTTTGCTTTAAAATAATTTTATGTTATGTGAATTTTACCTCAATAAATTATTTTTGAAAAGGTATTTATTTTACTTGAATTTAGACATAAGGGAAATAAACTGAATAAGCTATAATCTTCAGATAAATCTTTTTTTTTCCACAAGAAGTATTATGTCCAAAAATAGCTATGTCAGGAAAGTATTAACAGTGGTCAGTATGTTTGTTTGGTATTTAATGTTTATCATTTATATTTGGAAATAATGTTAGTTTCCAGGTAATAAAATTTAGTCAACAACTTGATAGAACAATTCATCTATTTTTTATAATAATAAAACCACCATTCCTCATCCCACCCCCAATTTAAATAAAAAAAATAGATGTCAAAAGAACAAAATTGAAATCTATGTCTATTTTGTAAAGGTCCTTCAGAAGAACATAACAGAGAAAAGCTGGTGTGGAAGGATAATGTCAGCAAAAACAAACACCACAACACATCATAGGGAAGGAATGTTCCTGCAACCAAAAAAAGATCAGAAAATAAATAGAGGGCTTAAAAATATACCAAAACAAATTCATAGATAGATATTATCATTCATAATTGTGACTTTGAATCTTGAAGAGAATGTCAAATTATGCTATGGATTTTCCAGTAATATCAGTTAATACATACAAAATATTTAAAGTTTTGTTGCTTTAAGAGGCAATTGCCCAGTTATCTGAAAAATTCAAGCATTCCAAACACCTCTTTTCCCCAGATACACTGGATGAATGAAATATTGGATATTTCCTCCTTCTCTGGTTAGCATTTTATTGTTTCTTTAATGGAATTTTTAGTTTATAATCTGATCTAAATCCTTTTAGGATTCTTTAGCTCCAGAAAACCCTATTTTAAAAAGGATTATCTATTTGGTCCTTCACATTTTTCTGTGGTTTTGTTAAGTACACCACTACATGGACCGCCTTTATCTTAGGAGGAAGAAATTAGGCATCTTTAGAATAGATTTCATTTTCTCACAAGTATATGGATATTGTTTTAGTACAAATTGTTGCTGTGGTGTTGTAATGAATGTTAATAAATAAATACATTCCAGATATATTTTTTGAGTGCCTACAAAATGCCAGATGTATGCTGGGAGCTGAAGATATACAGATTTACCAAAGTCCTGCTTTCATAGCATTTACACTCTCTTGAAAGAAACAAACAGGTAAACACATGCAGCTATTGAAGACTTGATGAGTAGCAGTATGAACAGCATGCCATGGGAGCACAGAGGAGAAGCACCTGGCTGAAGGGGCTGTCTCCTACAGATTCGATGGATGAGCTTGACATTTGCTAAGCAGACTTGCGGGGGAATATAGTAAATAGTAGAGACAAGAAAGACCACGGCCATGTAGGGAGCTTATAGTGGGAATCACAGAACTTCAGAACTGCAAGGGTGGACAGCAACCCTGTCTTGAGGGCCTTGCAAATGAGGCCAAGTTCTGGGCAGCTGGGCCTTCTTCCCATTTTCTTGGTCATTCTCTCTGTCAGCATGTCTTTTTCAAGTATATCATGTAAAAAAGTCTGTTTCCATAGTTTAAGACAACAAAAAGGCATGACAGTTGCTTTCAGTTTGTAAAGGACAGAAGCAAGTTGAAGCCCCCTGAGATACTGGGGTTTTAGCGTAAGGCTCTCTTGTGAGCCCCCGGCAGCTCTGGGAATGTGTTCCTTGCTTTGGGACCCACAGCCACTCTGGATGCAGGCTGATGCTCAGTTCCTTTTCCTTACTTAAGTTCTCACTCAAATCTTCATACGCACAGCCTAATTCACTGTGTGTCAGGTGTCAACAGTAAGGGACACGAAGTAAAGGGCTTGGCCAGTGTGTGCAATCAGCTAGTTTTGAGAAATCAGGTCACACGCTACAAACCTTGCTACATCAACATAAGGAGCCACTGAAAAGGTGGCTTTCAGGGTGGCAGTGCCACACAGACCTCTCTCCAGGGTGGGATTCATTTTACACCAGACTAAACGTATTACCAATGAGTTCCTCCCTTTGCTCACTTTAAAAGCTGACTTCTACCTTTCAGGTTCTATGAAACCCAGGCTTACTTAAAGCTTTACTTTTCCAAAAACTTTATTCTAAATCGATCCTTCAAGTTGTAGACTTATTTTATGAATGAGCATAAAACATTCCCACATGCTGAAGCACGCTTGCCTGATGGGCAGAAACTTACCCATCTACCATCCCTGTTGTCTCCTCTTAAGCTGTGAGCCACGAGGCTTTGGAGAACAAGAAACTATGATCTCTGCCCTTGCTGAGATCGTCGTTTATCAGCTTCCACAGGAACCCAGTCACACCGCACATCTCAGATTTTCTGAAACTTTGACTAAAGGTTTGCAAGGTCAAGCGGAGGGGGCAGGGGGACTACATCAAATTTATTGTAGCGTAGCCCCGTTATGATGGGCGTGCAACTCAACGTCTGGTCTGGTGCAGTCTGGGGTCACCTGCACTGCTGTGGATGCGCACATGGGAACGAGCAAGGGATCTGCCAGTGACAGCAACACTTCTTTTTTTTTTAAGTTTTTAGTTAAATTCCAGCTAGCCAACATACAGTGCGATATTAATTTCACACGTACAACCCAGTGATGCAACACTTACATACACAACACCCGGTGCTCATCACAAGTGCTCTCCTTAAGTAACACTTCTTTTAAAGGTGATTTCTATGGGTTGCCTATCTTATATTACATTCTATTGAAGTTTGGTGCTTTGTATTGCATTCTTTTCCTACTTTACTAATGTTTAAGGCATTTCTGGTTTTAGTGTCAGCTTGCCCTTATTGAATTTGTAAGATTTTGTAGCATTAAATGATAAAAAAATGACGATCATTATCATTATTTTATCTCTCCTTCACCAGGCTTTTTACTGCATTTTTTATTTTACAATGACAGTTACAAATGACACGAAGAAACTTATCTAAAATATATTCTGCAGCATAAATTTAGATATTTGACTGCCAATGTATGGATTTAGCTTAGATTTTTAAACTTTGTGTTTTTGAAATTGTTTTGAATTTACATAAAAGCCACAGACAGCGCATAGAGCTCCTGTGTACCCTGTACTTCAGTTCTCCAGTTGTTAATGTTTCTGACCCACCTGAGAAGTTGCAGACATGATGCTCTGCTGCCCTATCCTCCTTCAGTGTGGTTTCCTAGGTACAAGGACATTGTCCTACGTGACCACAGGGCAGCCATCAAAACCCGGAAATTAACATTGATCCAGTGCTACCTTCTAGACCACAAGCCCAATTCAAACTTCATCAGTGATTTCAACAATGCCCTTTATGTCCAAATTCAATTCACAGACCACATGTTGTATTTCGTTGGGGTGTATTTTAGTCTTCTTCAGTCTGGATCAGTTTCTCATATTTCCTTATTTTTATGATCTTGATCTTTTTAGAAAGTATAAGCTGATAACTTTATAGAATATCCCTCAGTTTGGGTTTGACGATGGCGCCTCCTGGTTTATGCACTTGGTGGGCATACCACTGAAATGAGGCTATATTCCAGTGCCTTGTAACAGAAGCTATATAATGCTAATATCCCTGTGAACTTTTATCCCTTGGAGAAGATTGTATCTACCAGGTTTCTGTACTCCAAAGTTAATAAATATATTGCAGTTCTAAATCCATAAGTAATTTATAAGTGTTTTATGGGGAAGTACTTTGAAGCCATGCAAATCCAGTTGATTCTCATTTGTGGGTAGTTGTGTTCTATAAAGTCACATGAACATTGAGTTAGCGAATACAGAAGCATTGCTCTAGGGAAAACACAGGATTGGATTCCTGTCACAACATAATCATCAACCAATCAGTACGTAACCTTGTTTTATGTATGTTTCTGTTCGAAGACACTTTATTCAATATATATTGTTGATTCATTAACACTGAACCTACGGCCAACTAGCAGTATGACTCATGCCTGAAGGAAGTGTATCTAACACGTGTATTTTCTCTACATGGCACATCACAGCCTCTTAGGAAAGCTAGACAGCATTTCAGCACTATATCTGAGGGCCATTTGAAACAGGGAAATCACCAAAAACACAAAAATGCTAAAAATATGACAGTATCTTGTGAAAAGGACACTTGCTTGCAGCATGAAAGCTGACACAGGAAGACAGTGTGAGATGCCTCATGAAATCTTAGCCAAGAAAGTGTGTGTCCTACAACTTAAATTTTTTTGCCACTTGGTGCATGTCCTTGAATGGCTACCCCCTGTGAGTATTGATTTGGGGGTTACACATAAATTGTAGCAAATTTGAAAATACTAAATCTGTAAATAATGAGGATTGACTGTATCTTGTTTCTATTAAACTTTCACTTACCACTTTTAGCATCCATTGACCTTAAATTGCTTCATATTTGACTATTGGGGATCCTTCAAACTGTCTTTGGTGTCCTTCTGACATGTCCCCATCATTCTCTGAGCACTTTACTTTCTTGTTTAACAAGATTTTCCAGGCTCATCTTGTATTTTCTCTGCCTCAGCTCTGAAGTTAGACATTTCTCCAAGGAGCTCTGGTTCCTTTGAGTGGAAAATGGCCTTTAGAAACCAAGCACCGGGTGCTAGGTGTGCTCATTGCTATTAGGGTGTTATAACTTCTAAACTGTGTAGTAGATAGAATTAGGAAATATGTGTATGTACACACACTCACACATATCTATCATCTGTCATCTTTATCTATCCATCTATTGTCTATCATCATATCTATCAATCATATTCTATCTATCTGTCAGTGTCTATCTGTCCATCCATCCCATGACTTCATACCATTACCTTCAGTTCCAATCTGATACCTAACTATCCCCTGTCCATATTTGTAACTCCCTTCTCTGGCCATTAGAAAGCTGACTGCCATTAGTTTCAATGGACTAACTTACTCACTGTTCTTGTATTTAAACCAACTCCCAGCCCCACCTGCCAAAGACACAAGCCTGGATATCTGGCCCTTTGTTCCTGCAGGGCATGTATGCTGAAGGTTTAGCTCCAACAAAGGGAAGGAGGAAGGTGGAAGAAAGGAGGAAGCTAACTTAAAGTTGTTGAATTTCAACTTTTGCTAAATTCTTCTTAAATAACACCAGTTTTTTTGTTTATTTATGAAAGAGAAGACAAATATTACATATATTTTTAGTTAGCTTTGAAATTAGAGGGCTATTTACCACACCAAATGGGTATAAAGGAAAAATCAGTTTTCTGTAACTAGTATCTTTTTTTTTTTTTTAAAGATTTTATTTATTTATCTGAGAGAGAGAACGGGAGACAGAGAGCATGAGAGGGGGAGGATCAGAGGGAGAAGCAGACTCCCCGCTGAGCAGGAAGCCCGATGTGGGACTCGATCCCGGGACTCCAGGATCATGACCTGAGCCGAAGGCAGTTGCTTAACCAACTGAGCCACCCAGGCGCCCCTGTAACTAGTATCTTTTTTTTAAAAGTTTATTTATTTAAGTAATCTCTACACCCAACGTGGGACTGGAACTCACGACCCTGAGATCAAAAGTTACATGCTCTTCTGCTCTTCTGACTGAGCCAGCCAGGCGCCCCTATAACTAGTATCTTTTAAAACATTCATGTGAGACATATGTTATCTTCTTGGATTAAAAAAATTTATTGTATAATTTCACCAGATGTTTTAGATTCAATAATATTTAGATTTAATATACCAAGTAAACTTAATTTGAATCTCCAAATGTTGATAGAAAATCTCCTAATTTTTAAATTTTATTTAATTTATTTATTATTTTATTTTTTTTATGTTTTATATATATTTTTAAGTAGGCTCCACACCCAACGTGGGGCTTGAACTCATGACCCCAAGATTAAGAGTCCCATGCTTTATTGACTGAGCCAGCCAGGCACCCATCTAATTTTTAAATTTTAGATCTTTTGATTTGCCTATTTACAAGAGAATATTGGGTAATTTTATGAAGTAGTTTAATTATTTTTTTTTCTGGTGTGTTTGTCCATGTTAAAAAATGAAGTATGCATCTTAATTTTTTTTAAATGTTCATTTAAACTTTAAATGATCAAATTAAGATATAGAATATTAAAATTAATTCACATTTTAAAATTATTAGCAAATAGTCTTGACTTCCTAAGTTTTAAATTCTGGTGTATTGGCCATAAATTATAGCTTTAATAACAAGTTTTGCTTAATTTTTATGAAATGATTTTATTATGTTGTAGCATAAGAGGATAACTGTTCTTTTCTTTTTAAGATTTATTTATTTATTTTAGAGAACAAGAGAAAGAGCACACACTCAAGCAGGGGGAGGGGCAGAGGAGAGGGAGGAGAATCTCAAGCAGACTCCCCACTGAGCATGGAGCTCAATGTGGGGCTCAATCTCACAATCCTGAGGTCATGACCTGAGTCAAAATCAAGAGGCGAATGCTTAACTGACTGAGCCACCCAGGCGCCCCAGGAGATAACCACTCTGATAACTGAGATGACTCTACCTGTCAGAACTAATGCAGCTTATCTTTTCCATGATACATTCCAAGATATGTAAAGATCACATAAATGTGGGTTAATTCACATTATAAACATGCAAAAATGCAAAGGAATATGCACAAGAATCTCCTTTTATTCCTCTTTCCCAATCTTATTCCAGTTACAGAATTTATTGGTGTTGTATATATTGGGAAGTATATATATTCAACCACATATAAATACGTTGTTTTGGTTTGTTTGATTTTTACTTTGATATTACATATATGTATATGTATATATATTTACATACTCATGTATATGTATATTTCTGCAGCAGCTTGCTTTACTCATTTTTTTAATAAGATTTTTATTTATTTAACAGAGATAGAGAGAGAGCACAAGAAGGCAGAGCGGCAGACAGAGGGAGAGGGAGAAGTAGGCTCTCCGCCGAGCAGGGAGCCCGATGTGGGGCTCAATCCCAGTACCCTGGGATCATGACCTGAGCTGAAGGCAGCCGCTTAACCGACTGAGCCACCCAGGCGCCCGCTTTACTCATTTATAAAAATATTTCTTGGAGTTCCTTTTATGCCAGCACATATAGCTCTGTATCATTTTTAGCTACCGCATAGTATTTCATTATAGGGCTGTGCCATAATTTATTTAAACATTTTCCATTTAGTCTTTTTCCTTAAATTTTTGCTATTATAAATAATGCTGAAATGAAGATACCTGGACATACATCTTGAAGCATATATATATGGCAAGTTCTGTAAAGTAAATGCAAAGACTTAAAGATGAGACTTTTCTCTCTTCCTTGAGAGACAGCTGGGCTGGTCCTGAGCCCCCACCTCTGGGCTCTCCTCCTTTGGAGATCATTTCTCATTCTTCCCCAGTCCAAAGGCCCTGGGAGTATCTGACCTGGTGACCTGACCCTTAAGCCCTTTTAGCTGCATCATTTCCTGTTTCATAATGAGGCTGGAAGATTAAATGTCCAGAATCATGTACCAGTTCCCCTGCTGTGGGTGTCTGCAATGCGGGTTCAGGGATGTGACAACTCAGAAGTGGGTTTCTCAGGGACGTGCTGGTTGAATGAAGTAGAAACCATAATGTAGCACTGTACTGCAGATACTTTGTGCATTTAGTAGATTCTTGCGTTTTAGCAAAGAATAACATTGTTTTAATTAAAAAAATGTAAACAATTTATCTTAAGCAGTTTTTAGAACAGGAGTCATAGGTTGGGTTTTTCTTGTAAGGTTATTTGTGTCTGGATATGTTTTCTGTTACTTTATTAAATTTCCTCATCCTACTTGAAAAATTTTCAGTAACCCCAAATCTGTTTAATAAAGGGGGTGATTTCTAATCAGTCATCAGGTTTTTCTGTTTTTATTCTCTATTCAGTAGTCTCGAATATTGCTGAATGGCTATTTCCAGTTCATTTCAAAAACAATTCAATCTTATTTTATTTTCCATCCCTTATTTATAACATTCATTTGTCATTTTTGTCATTTTGTAGACCTACCAAGAGCAGCTGTCAGGATCTTAAGCAACATGACATTCCTTTTTGTGAGTTTGTCATACACAGCTGAGAGTGCCATTGTAACTGCTTTCATTACCTTCATTCCCAAGTTCATCGAATCACAGTTTGGTATCCCAGCTTCCAATGCCAGCATCTACACTGGTAAGGCACTGCTGTTAGAGCTCCTTGAAAACATGATCATTTTTGACCACTAACCTAAAATGCAATGAGTGAGGAGAAAGTTCATTCTAACATCAAAGTGTTGAATAAATTCATTAACAGCTACCTGTCTCCCCTCACCGTCCACCCCCATTTTAGGAGGAGAAGGTCTTTGAATGTTTTCTTGTTGACTCAGATGGTGTTACTGTGTGCCATTTTTTACCAACTGTCTTTTGGGAAGGGAGAACTTTGCATAATTATGTTTTTATGGTTCTCAGTTAAAAAGAATGAAATGGGCAATGGCATTCAAATTTAAATCTGAATATATCTTTTTATGGATGGCGTGAGTCAAATTAAAAAATGATTGAAAAAATTTTAAATGGATAATCTGAAATAGAGATGATCAGGTGCATGGTATCAGGATTTCCCCTTCAAGAATATAAACAGATTTTGATTGAATTACAAGAGATGCTTGACTTTATAAGGAAATCTATGAATTTTGTTTTAGAAGGTGTTTTATGTCTGGGAAAATGATTTTTGGAGACGATGATATGGGTACCTATTGTATGTAGTACTCAAATCTTTTTTCGTAATAAATTGAGGGGGAGACGAACCATGAGAGACTATGGACTCTGAGAAACAAACTGAGGGTTCTAGAGGGGAGGGGGGCGGGGGGATGGGTTAGCCTGGTGATGGGTATTAAGGAGGGCACGTTCTGCATGGAGCGCTGGGTGTTATACGCAAACAATGAATCATGGAACACTACATCAAAAACTAATGATGTTTTGTATGGTAACTAACATAACATAATAAAATTAAATTAAAAAAAAATAAAACTCACTATGACCATAAAAAAAAATTGGGTGTTTAGAAATGTGGGAACACTAATTCTCAGATATTGGGGGAATTTTCAGTGTATTATATTGTAATATTTTGGATATATCTTTAGTGGTTTCAAAGATGGTCAAATGACTGTATCTGCCTAAGTCTTAACTATTAATAAAATATTATTTAAATAGTAAAGTGGAGATTTATGATAACTTTTCTGATGACGCTGACTCCCACTTCATCCTCCACATCCACATTCAAGCTTAGTAGCTTGAATTATCTGAAAATTAACAAGCAAAGTTATATTATTATAGAAAGAGAAGTTGACTTGAAATATTTGGGTAATCACTTTGTTCTCTTCTTTCACTTTGCACATGAAAAGACATACATTTGGGTTGTGGGTCCACGATCGCAAATATTTTTATAAAGAGTATACTGCTTTGGATCATTGTAATGGTCACCCAAAAATATGTTTTTCTCTGTTTGTGTTTCAGAAATATATGTTTTCCTTGTATTAAGGTAAAATTTACAGATTACTTAACAGTTTGTCAGAAAAGCTGAATGACACCTTTCTAGTTTAATTCTTACACTAACCCTTTGTTTGAGTGACAATTCTTGGTCAGGGAAACCGAGAGTTGTCTTGTAGCTAGATCTTAAGCCACACATCTGATAAATGTAAACTAGTCTCAAGCATTTCCCTAACTAAGTTTCAGTATTAGTAAGTGTTACTGGCAAGAAGAGTCATAGTCAAATAAATTTGGGACTTGCTGAGTTCAAGTATTACAGAGTTGTTTTCTATATGACTCTTCACAACTCTTACTATGCCAATGTGCATTGTGAAACTCCCAGACACAGGCTCAAGGTACTGTCTTTCCCAAATTGATTTGACCATGAAATTCAACTTTTGAATGGCATCTCTCCCATGAGCAGTTTTTTTCGGGATACACATTGAGAAACACTGCTATTCTCTCCTGTGTGCCCCTGTTCCAGCCAGAGTAGGGAGCGGAGCTGTCTGGATCATCCCATTCCCCTCCAGATGTGCCATTTTAACCAACCAGCAGTTGCTGGGGCAGTGGTACTATACAGAGCTAGGTAGGAATTGATGCATATTGAATCATATTGACCAAGGCCATCATTTAATTATTGGTAGAGGCAGAGGCTAGACATAAGACTCCTTGTGGAAAAATAGAGTAAAGGGTTCAGCTGGACCTGGGGTGTTTGCCTGCAGAGTCGTCACTGAATATGGCCCCTTGGCGAAGGAGGGTGCAGGATTAAATAAAACTAGCTCACGGAATTTGTTCATCCCATGTTCCAACATCAGGATTAAAAAAGCAACATCACACAGTGCCAATTCCGTTCTGGTTTTGTCACTGGTAGGTTTTTTTTTTTTAAACATTGTCAATGCAATTTATACTATGTTTGATAGTCTCCTGTGTTCTGATCAAATGCTTTTTTACTCCTGGCTCATACCTTTTCCTTTCTTTTCAGATAGATAACAAATAATAATGGTCAAAGATACTCAGATTAAAGTAGAAGGTTGACTGTCATATTACAGTAAGATGAACAAGGATGATAATCTCTTTTAAAGCTCACCTTGATTTTTGAATTTTTATTAATTGAATCCTTGTTACCCTCTGAGCAGAGATTTGTATTTTTAAAGGATTTATTTAGTTTAATTGAGTCTTTTTTTCCTTTCTATGCATGTAAGTGACATGTAGAATTAAGAAATGTATCTGAACAAGAATTTTAATATAGTTTTTTTTTTTTAAAGATTTCTTTATTTAAGAGAGAGAGAGCGCAAGCAGGGGAGGGGCAGAGGGAGAGGGAGACAATCAGACTGCCTGCTGACGCTGGCTGGATCCCAGGACCCTGAGATCATGACCTGAACCGAAATCAAGAGTCAGACACTTAACTGACTGAGCCACCCAAGCACCCCAGGATTTTAACATAGTTTTAATTTCTCATCTGACGAAATTTTTGAGTTAAAGTTCTTTTTATTTTAATTTAAAAGGATTATTTCAATAAATACTTTGACCCTCCATAGCCATTTGCTTGTATTGTGTTATATGGTAGGGATGAAGCTCCATACATGTATCAGAACACAGGCCTTTGCTCACTTTCTCTCCCATAGCCCTTGAGCACCGGCTCTCATAGAGCTGTACCCTGTGTGTGTATGACCAGGGTGTGTGTGCGTGTGTGTGCGCGCGTGTGTGTGTGTGTGTGTGTGTGTGTGAGACTCAAACCAGAACCATAAGTTGTTTACAGATCTGGCTGTGTTTGTATTTATGCAACCATTAATCCAAGTTCACGTTACACCCTTCCCATTTGTGGTCTTTCTGCTAACCCATTTAGGGTCACATTTGTTGACTGAAATGAACTATTTGGAGGTTGATGTTTTGGAAAAGGCTGAAATGATGGCAAGAGCCCTGAAGGAGGAGGCAGAACAGCCTTGAATCCTGCCACTGCTGGTTACTAGCTGTGTGACTTTTGGCAAGTCATTTTACTTCCTCTACTTGAGCTAAAACTGAAGCTTACCTGTGTCATGAGGACAAGAGCTCCTCTGTCTCTATGTTCAGTGTTGTGAGGATCCAATGAAGTAGTGAATAGCGATTTGTTCTGAATCTTCCCGAGGTTCAAATGGGCACAGCAATATAAATTGAAAAACACAACTTAATCATATATTATAGGAAAGGGAATTATTATTGATGATGTTGATGGTAGCGTCTTACATTTGAAGTCATGCTGCTTGAACAGGTCTGGGAATGAAATCTCTGTAATAATAATGATGATAATAAAACAGCTGCTGACTTTACTGAGTGTTTACTAAGTAGAAGACACTATCTAAGCTTCTTCATATGGACAACATTACTTAATCCATGTAACCAATGGCTATGTAGTAGGTGTTCTTGATTACGCTCATTTTCCAGATGAGGAAACAAAGGTCTAGGGAGTTTTTAACAACTTGCTTACAGACATGCAAATAGTTAGATCCAGGAGACTAGTATCTTGGAGTATATAAAGATCCATATGTAATTTTTATTGAAATACTGTAATAGGTCTATGCTATTTTATCATTTCCAGGCAGTTTAAATTTTTTTTAACTATTTTAGAGAAACAGTATTCTGTCTAAGATTCAACTTCCACCCTGTCTAGGGCAGCCTTTGCCACTGAGCCATGGTCAAGAATATTCATTTTCAGAGCACCAGCATCTTTCAGCATCACCTTTGTTTCCTGGGGTCCTGCCCTTGTGTGTGCAGAATTATAAGGGATTAGACTGTAGTTTGTCTTTACAAGAGAAATGGCCTTGGAGAACTCTGTTTTGCTTTTCATTGGAGAATAATCAAAATACTTATTTCTTTGGTAAGGGGATTAGGTTGGGGTGTGATTTTTTTTTTTAATGACTATCATTTTTATTGTTTTCTAATTAACCAAATATTTGCCATCTGTCTTCAGCTACTGATTTGGGGGTTGTTTTTAATGAGATTCAAAGCAGTGCCACTGAACTCAGACTGCAGCCTCTGGGAGTCACTGCATGCTTGGAAGTCAGAGAGACATGCACATGCTTTGATTAGCTTCATTCTTCTGCTTTTCTATACCAGTTCTTTAATTTTATAAGAATAGTTTTTAAAAATATATTTTTGTACTAATTTTATAAATGTGTACGTAGATTTTTAACATTAACATTAAACTTTTAAGTGCAAATGGACCATATTAAGTATGGCTACACTTGGCGTCACTGCCCATTTCCAAGGTCAGACAGTGACCTTGGACTCCACAAGACGTGGGCAGGCACTGAACATGATATGCTCAGGGAGAGGAGAGGAAGGTCCTTAAAAACCAACATCCTGCAGCCGCTGCTAGCATCTTCTCCCTTCTATACTTTTAAACAATCTTGAGATAAATAGAGGCTATTAGGACCTAAGAGTGACAATTATAGGCTCTTTGTCTTTTGGGCAGAAAGGTATTTATTATACTAAATTACATGTGTTTTTCTTCGGTGCTAATTGGAACTGTTGTAGAAGGTTGTAGCGGACATTAAGTCAAGACACTCAGATTCTTTTTATTTGTTGATTAGCTAGTTAATTTAAGGCATGTTTGAGTGCCTACCATGTGGCAGGTTCTAAGCCAGTGCACTGATGGTGATGGTTAAACAGGGTTTAATTGCTCAAGAAGGCTCAGAGGCCCCAGAGTGACAACACTACACATAAGCACTCTATGACAATAGCACTGAAATGAGAATGTACTTCCCAGTCACAGACCATCTCTGAAGGGCATGGCAGGACCCATGTCCTCTCTTATATCTGGCACCATTGACATGTACTTGGAACACCCAGGAAGCAGAGCCCAAAATGGAGTCTCAGTGGGTGTTACAAAGTATTTTTTTTTTAAGATTTTATTTATTTATTCATGAGAGAGAGAGAGAGAGAGGCAGAGGGAGAAGGAGGCTCCCAAGGAGCAGGGAGCCCGATGTGGGACTCGATCCCAGGATGCTGGGATCATGACCTGAGCCAAAGACAGACGCTTAACCATCTGAGCCACCCAGGTGCCCACAAAGTATTTTTATAATACTTTTTATATTTTAAAATATATTTTTAAAGATTTTATTTATCTGAGAGAGAGAGAGCAAGAGAGAGAGCGAGAGCATGAGCAAGGAGAGGGGCAGAGGGAGAATCAGGCTCCATGCTGAGCAGGGAGCCTGATGTGGGACTCGATCCCAGGACCCTGAGATCATGACCTGAGCCAAAGGCAGTTGCTTAACCAACTGAGCCACCCAGGCACCCTATTTAAAAATATTTTTAATATTTTTTATTTTCTGTATTTTGCTGGCTACATGGGTTCCTGCTCTGTAACCAGCCTCAACATCAGAACTCTCCAGGTGATCTTAGGGAGACCAGGTACAAATCTTCATGCTCACTTTCATCACTAAACAATGCTAAAAGTTGGTACAAATCATCCCCAAACTCCTCAGATCAGGTTGCAGATCAATATATTAATCCATGTGTTTCACACCTTGGCTAGGAGTCAGTGCCACGTACATGTGCTCTCTTAACTTGGCTCAGGATGATCTCAGGCCTGCAAAGTTACCCCCAGAGCTACCCCAGGACTACGTTAGGGCATGAGGTGAGCAGCGTGTTGGCCCTCACGCCGCTAATCCATTGTGTGACTGTAGGTTCATCAGTCTTTCTTTCTAGAGAATAGTTTTTCTAATCTAGAAAACAATAATTTGGTCTGGAAGGAACTCTATGATTTCTTCCTTTTCTAAAATCTTAGATTAAATCATTTTTTTCTAAAGCCACATGCCCGAAATGAACTTATTCTTACATTCCCCATAGAGTTGTATTATTTTCTTATAAGAGGATTAGTTATTACCCAATTCATTTCTGTGGTATTTTTGGTAATGTTGCATCACCACCAACTTTGGCCATGTCTAGCATCAACATGATCTGTTTTTCTTTCTGTGGGTGACCTGATGTAATCCACAGACAGACCTCTCTTTGGATCCCAGATTCAAAAGATTAACTAAATGCGTAATTTTAGCCAAGTCACTTTACCACTCTGTTTATCATTTGTAACATGTGAGTGATCATATCCCAGGGCTACAGAAAAAAAGTGAAATGAGATAATTCTACTTTAAAGCATTTGGTATCTGGTAGATGCTCAATAAAAATTAGTTTTCTTCCTTTACATGTTGTGAAACAGTGTTAAATTCAAATTCCTGTTAAACAGTTTTGTTAGGTTTTCTGATTTAAAACAAACTTTGTATTAATTTAATTTAGAGTGGTAACTCAAGGGTGTTTTGTTCAATTCCACCTGTTAGAAGAAGTAACACATTCAAATGAAATTATAAGGAGGGACTTCTTTAGTCTTGATCATAAGAGTAAAATAGCATAAACTTTCTGGAGCAGGGAGACAGCGAGAAGGTGCCGGGAGGGATGTTCATATCACAATGCATCATGGACCCCTGTCCCTCTCTCTCTGAATCTCTCTCTCTCTCAGTTGCTCTAAATCAATTCACCAAGTGATCAGCCTCCTGTTTGGCCAGTTCTCCAAATGCCCAGTATTTCTTTTGATTCTTTCCTTTATTTACCAATTTTCAGAGTAAAAATTTATATTCTAGCAAATCTGTAGAGTCACCAATAAATTTAAAGATATATTACAATGAACTCGTGGCTACTTATGTTTGATGTGTTTTAATCCTTAGTAGTCATTATTCTGTTTGATGCTGTGTCTGGTCACTGGGAGCCCTTTCAAGTTAGCACCTTGTATCCTCTGGCACAGCCTCAGTAGTCTTTGGTTTCTCGCATGACAGAAGATGACTCACTTATCTTATATTTCCTGCCCTAGACTTAGGATCAGTCATTTCTGCAAGCAGCTGTGGTTCCTTTTAGAGGAAAAGGGTATTTGGAGATCACCATCCAGACAGTAGGGTCGCCTCATTGCTATAAGCTTGTCATTGATGCTAGGGCTTTTTTTTTTTTTTTTCTACATAAAAAGAGAAAAACAGATCATGAGGTTATACTGATATTTTTGCTTCAAACTTAAGATTGCAGGTTATTGATTAACTTCTTTGTTATTATATTGTATCTCTTTGCTCTAATTCTGCAAATCTTTTTTCCTAATGACTTAAAATAATTTATCCAAGTGTTTATGTATGAGTGTGTGTATTATAGTTTCCAACCAAGTATCAGTATTATTGCCAACCATGAAATATGAAATTCAGTTTTAGACTTCTTTGTGGTTCTTTTGTCCACAGGCTGTGCAAAAAATACTGTGACCTGAAGTTATCTGAAATGATTCTTTTCTGGTTATGCCAGCAACCTGATAAACTGTGGAGTTTATTTGCTTTAATTTGTTTTCAGTTTTTAGGGATTATTTTATTTTTATATTTTTAAGTTAATTTAAAAATTATGTAATGCATCAAAGAGGCCTTGCTTCCATCCAGTTCTCTCTATAGGTAGCATTTTATTAGTTTATCCCTCTTATTTCTTTTTGAATAGGTAAGTAAATATGTGAGGGCATCTGGGTGGCTCAGTCGGTTAAGCATCTGACTTGGGCTCCGGTTGTGAGGTTGTGATCTCGGGACTGTGGAGTTGAGCCCCGTGTCTGGCTCCATGCCCAGCGGAAGTCTGTCTCCCTCTCCTTCTGCCCCTTTCCCCGCTCCTGCTGTGTCTCCCTCTCTTTCAGATAAATAAATAAAATCTTTAAAAATGAATGAATGAATGAGTGAATGAATGTAGTATGTATGCAATATATGTAATATACACGTCAGTGTGTTATATTGGTATCTCTCCCCTTTCTCCCCCCGGGGTAAGTACACTGTACTATAGCAACCTCAGAGACCTTGCTCATTTCTTTTATAGCCACACAGTTAGCACGCTACTGTCTGGAAGGACATGGGGTTTTTTCCCTTCTTTTGCTATAATGACACGTATCGTATCCGTATAAATAATTTCATACTAATAACCCATTTGTCTAATATACTTATTTTCTTTTTAACTATTTAATTTAATTGTCCATCTTTCAATTAGCCTTTATCCTGGCAGAGAAGCCAATTCCAGGCAGGGGAGGGAAACAGAGAGCTCGTGAATATGCTTGTCAGTCCGTACCCCCCCTTCCCCCAACAAGCCTTAGCATCTTCCCTCAGATTGCTGTAATGATCAAAAGAGGGAATCTTGCTGAAGGTTCTTTGAAAAATCCATGTAGCTTTTGGGAATCCAAATGAAATTGGGCGTCTTTCCTTCAGTATGAGTCTGTGCTCTGTTCGGCTTCCACTCTTAGCTAGGCGCAGTGATACAAAGGGGCCTTCCGATGTACTGTAGGCTGCTCTTGCTGTATAGTACTGCAGCAGAGGGCCCATCTCTCCAGTTTGCAGTGGATAAAACAGGGGTAGAGGCCAGTTTTTGTGAGCTGTACACCCAACTGTCCATAATACAAGTCCATAATCTATAGATTGAGCTGGTCCTCAGAGAAGCTGCTTACATTTTAGAATTTTTATTGTACAAATTCTCTCTCCTCCAACTTTTTATGCATTGGGTAAAACATATGGTATGGTAGTTAAGAGGATCAGTTTTGGAAGGAGACAGATCTTGTTGAAATTCTTGCTCATCCTTTTTATCCATCCATCCATCCATCCATCCGTTCATCCATTCATCCGTCCATGCACAGATATTTATAAAGCTTCTGCTACGGGCCTGGCACTGTGCAAGGTGTAGAAAAGTCATGATGAGAACACAGAGGGATCCTACCCTCAAGGACCTTGCAGTTTAGTGACCCTGTAAGGCTGCTTATGTCCCTGGACGAGTTCATTAAGTTCTGTGAGTGTTAGAGATTATGAGGATTAAGTGAGGGAATGTAGACTGTGTGCTTGGTGCAGTGTTTGGGAAGTAGCCATTAGGGA
The DNA here is from genome assembly GCF_011800145.1 of Mirounga leonina. Taxonomy (NCBI): domain Eukaryota; kingdom Metazoa; phylum Chordata; class Mammalia; order Carnivora; family Phocidae; genus Mirounga; species Mirounga leonina. Next base: position 20,793,624 of record NW_023270415.1, on the reverse strand, counting down.
TAACTCCAATACCCACCTTATGAGATACTCTCAGGAAGGGGCATCTAAGGCAGAAGAGTGAAGGCAGAACTTAGGGCAGGTGGAAACATTGATAGCAGAGGTTATGTGGGGGAAATGGATTCAAAGAGTGAAAAAAGAGATACAAAGTGTGACTAACAGATGTGGGGGGGAAATGAAAGAGAAAGCAAGAGATTTGATAGTAATGTGATTGAGGGATTATTTTATCTGAACTGAGGGAGGCTTAGAGATGCAATATAAGTTATAAAGTACAATTGCTTTCCAAGTGTAACACATGAAACATGAAACTGATTTCAGCTGAATCAATGTTGAGCTAGGGGTAAATCTTGATATCTCTGATTTATTCTCCATTTATTGTTCAACCTCAAATAGTCTATTTTTCACAATTCTTAGTGGGGAAAAAGACATTTTAAGTATTTTAATTTCATATATTTGAGCACGGTGCAGTGAAATGTCAGACGACCAAATCTTTGAATTAAATGAGATGTTTATTTCACTTATCTTTGATGATTACTAGTCCTTATGTCTGGGATTTGTTTCCCATGCACACTCACATGTGTGTGTGTACACAGAGAAAAATGAGGACAGACATCACTTATAAAGGCTTTTCTGGGCTCAGAGGACATTCAGTCCAGTTTTCTCCACATTTCTATATCTACATTCATCTCCCCTTGATCGCTGATGTTCAGAATGGCACAGTGGCCCCTTGAGAGCCTTAGCCGTCAAAAATAATATATTTCGTTCACAGAGCAGGATTTATTTATGTATAAAAGTTGAGAAAGATTAGGGAGCTTTTGAAAAGGACTGAAAACCCAGAGGAAAGAGTGAAATGTCTGGAGCAGATGTAAGAGCCTTTCTGCTCCTATGCCCAGTAGATTTGATGAATGAATGACTGTAAATATTAATTTCTCTGGCCCTCAGCCCTCTCTTTAAATGAAAGACTGAATTAGACAACCTTTCTTCAAAGGTCAACTAGCAAACATCCCACCATCTCTCTGCATCTACCCCCTCTTGCCAATCCTGCAAAATCCTCTGATTTTTGTGAGCAGCTTCTTTTTCTAGACATTCAAGTTAGTCAATGTCTACTGTTTTGCTTTGGTATATGTAAGATGTATTTCCTGGCAGTTAAAATCATACATATATTATATATATATATGTATTTTTTTTTTCTCTTTCTTTTTGTCTTTGTTGTGTGTGATTGAACTGAAGTTGAATTGCTACGCTTTTTGTTTTTTTTTTTTGGAAGGACTATCAAGGAGTAAGGTAGCTTGGTGATTAATTATTCTCCTTTTGAGAACTCAGGAACTTTTTACCAGGCATGATCCCATTTTTGCAGGTCCATACCCTGCTGAAGTGAGGTCATCCCCAAATGCTTTATAGTGGGCCAATATGTCATAAGAGAAAGGATGTGGATTTTGGAGTCAGAGGGTCTGGGTTCAAGATCTGCCTCTGCCACTTATTAGCTGTGTAACTTTGCGTGAGTTAACTAATTTCTTTGGCCTCAGTTTTACTAGTTGTGAAATGATGTAATCATACCCATTTTATAGGGCTGTTGAAGTTTTAAAAAGTTTAAAAATTACTTATTAAATAAAAGGTACAGCCTAAGGAATACAGTTAATGATACTGTAATGGGACAGATGGTAGCCACACTTGTGGTGAACACAGCATGATGTATAAACTTGCCAATTCACTACGCTGGTATGCTTAAAACTAATGTCACATTATGTGTCAACTATACTCAAGTAAAATTTTTAAAAAATACTTCTGTGTAAAGAACAACATAGATATTAATGAGAATGACCTTGGCTTTCCTCTCTCCTCATTAAATATTCCATCCTCTATAATAGGACAGGAGAATCAGGACTATTATGGGAAGAGATGAGGAAGAGAGAGCACAGAGTATAATATTATCCCAGTTTTATAGATAGATCAGTAGAGGTAGAAGCTCTAACTGAAGGATTCTTGGCCCCACAGGTAGTGACATCCTGGGGCTAGAGACGAACTGTTCTGACTCCCAGCTCATGCCACCGTCTCTCATTTACTCAGAGATGCTTTATGTCCTAAAAATCACATCCAGAGTCAAAGAAGATCTTAGCCCTTGAGCATGGCCAGGATATGGTCATTACCACACAGGCAAGGAAATACCTTACTCTTTTCAACTAAACAGTAAAACAGGGGCTTAAACATTATTAGAAGTTGAAGTAACGTCTTTTTGTAACCTGAACCATCTCATGATGGACCACAGAAAATTTGCTTTGCTGTCAGGCTCAACTTCCCCTTGTGGTGTTTTCATTGGTTAGAAGGTAAAACGTGGGGGGCGCCTGGGTGGCTCAGTCATTAAGCGTCTGCCTTCGGCTCAGGTCATGATTCCAGGTCCTGGGATCGAGTCCCACATCAGGCTCCCTGCTCAGCGGGAAGCCTGCTTCTCCCTCTCCCACTCCCACTGCTTGTATTCCCTCTCTCGCTGTGTCTCTCTCTGTCAAATAAATAAATAAAATCTTAAAAAAAAAAAAGAAGGTAAAACGTGGGTTTATTTGGGTTTGTTACCAATAGTTGATGTTTTCAAGTCATTGTATTAAACATTTTTTATATCTCTATTTACAATGAAGATGAGTGTAATTTGTGTTGGCGTATTGACGAAAGTGGATATTTAGAAACATTATAGGTGCATACTTCTCTTACCTATGCAAGGAAAAATTTGTGTATCATTGTTTTATATTGAGTAGTTCAATATTGTTTTGTAACATCTTCCTTCAACTTGTTTGAAATATATTCTATGTAAATACACCTCTTGTGGAAATGCAATTGAGCTTGGTGGAATTATCCAGTAATGAAGTAGAGTAGGACAGTTATATAAATAAATATCCAAAAATTTTTCAATAGAACATCTGTATTCATGACATTACAAGTTCTTCTTTGTTCCTATTGCAGCCTTGCTCTCCGAAATAGTTACTCATGTAATCAATGTGTTGGTAGTTATAGTTACAAGATTTTACACACACACACACACACATACACACTATATATATATATATGTACAAATTGACAGTTTGGTTTTATATATATATATTTGTGTGTATGTGTGTGTGTGTGAATATATATATGTCAATTTATACGAAAACTTTTGCTTATTTGAACAGAGTCATCAGCTTTAACTTTGCTAAGCAAAACATTCTATATGTTAATTGAAGATTTTTAGGCAGAATGTTTGAAATGTTTAAGAAATACAACTTTACAAGTTTTCCCAAGTACCATAGAAGCATCAGGTGCATTTTCAGTGCTGACAACTAGTAATAGATAAATCTTGTTTGTCTTTAGATCAGATTCCCAAGAATCTCAGAAAAAGGTGCCAGTAGAAATTTTGTGTTCAGATAAAATATCTGCCCTGGGGAGGATTTTGCTTTATGGTATGTGCTCCCAGCCTGTCTTAGGATCATGACCTAGGGAGAATAATAGTCCATTCCCTGAATTCACTGAGTAGTTTTTGAGTGCCTACCATTTAGCAAACTACTCTGATGGGCATTATGATGCATATGAAGATGAATAAAAGAGGAAATAATATAAGTAATAGAGGAAATAGAAGAAATAGTGTGCAGTGGTTTTGTATTATAGAGACCTTTGAGTCTCTGGTAGAGGAATTTTTAGAGCAACAGGTAATTAGAAAATATGGGAACTAATTTTTAAAAATATTTTATTTATTTGTCAGAGAGAGAGAGAGAGCACAAGCAGGGGGAGTGGCAGGCAGAGGGAGAAGCGGGCTCCCCGCTGAGCAAGGAGCCTGATGTGGGACTTGATCCCAGGACCCTGGGATCATGACCTGAGCTGAAGGCAGACGCTTAACAACTGAGCCACCCAGGCGCCCAAAACTTTGTAATTTAAACGTGTATTTATGGGAGTGTTAGCCTCATATAAATTTAGAAAAGGCATTGGATTTAGAATCAAACAAGCTTAGGCCTTGCTTCAGCATTAACAAGTCATGTATCTTCTCTTCTCTCTCTTTTTCTCTCTCTTTTGTGATCTATAAAATGAGGGAGTTGAAGAGATGATCCCTGAGCGCCTGTATTAAGTTAGGATTAAACTTTTCAGAGAATATCAGAGAGCCAAAATAAGAAGTTTAAGCAAAATAGATTTTTATTTCACTCTCACACAAAAAAATCTGGACATAGGCAGCTCAGGATTGGTATAGTGACTGCAGTCACCAAGACCATTTCCAATTTCTGCTCCATCTGGATTCTTGTCCTCCTGGTCCAAAGGAGAGATCTAGCTATCAACTCTACATTCATAACAGCAGGGTGGTAGGAGAGGGGAGGAAAGGCATGGATGGATATACTACTTTTGTTTACCTAACAGTGGCCAGACCTTATCACATGCCCACATCCGGTTGCAAGGGAGTCTGGGAAATGTAGTCTGTATTCCAGACAGCCATAAGCCATGCTATTACTTTATTTTATTTTTTCTTGTTTGGTTCTTTTATTATTATGAAATGACCTTCTGTATTCTTTATAATATTTGCTCTGAAATATAGTTTGGTATTAACATAAAAAGATTAATATTCCTCAACTTTCTTCTTTTTTTTTTTTTAATTTTATTATGTTATGTTAGTCACCATACAATACATCATTAGTTTTTGATGTGGTGATCCACGATCCATTGTTTTCGTATAACACCCAGTGCTCCATGCAGTATGTGCCCTCCTTAATACCCATCACCGGGCTAACCAATCCCCCCTTCCCCCTCCCCTCTAAAACCCTGGTTGTTTCTCAGAGTCCATAGTCTCTCATGGTTCATCTCTCCCTCCAATTCCGCCCCCACCTCAGTTTTTCCTTCCTTCTCCTAGTGTCCTCCATGCTATTCCTTATGTTCCACAAATAAGTGAAACCATATATGATAATTGACTTTCTCTGCTTGACTTATTTCACTTAGCATAATCTCCTCCAGTCCCATCCATGTTGATGTAAAAGTTGGGTATTCATCTTTTCTGATGGCTGAGTAATATTCCACTGTATATATGGACCACATCTTCTTTATCCATTCATCTGTTGAAGGGCATCTCGGCTCTTTCCACAGTTTGTCTATTGTGGACATTGCTGCTATGAACATTGGGGTGCATATGGCCCTTCTTTTCACTACATCTGTGTCTTTGGGTTAAATACCCAGTAGTGCAATTGCTGGGTCATGGGGTAGCTCTATTTTTAAATTTTTGAGGAACCTCCACACTGTTTTCCAATGTGGCTGTACCAATTTGCATTCCCACTGACAGTGTAAGAGGGTTCCCCTTTCTCCACAACCTCTCCAACATTTGTTGTTTCTTTCCCTGTCCATTTTTGCCATTCTAACTGGTGTAAGGTGGTATCTCAGTGTGGTTTTGATTTGGATTTCCCTGATGGCTAATGATGATGAACATTTTTTCATGTGTCTGTTAGCCATTTGTATGTCTTCTTCAGAGAAGTGTCTTTTCATATCTTCTGCCCACTTTTTGACTTGATGATTTGTTTTTTTGGGTGTTGAGTTTGAGAAGTTCTTTATAGATCTTGGATACCAGCCCTTTATCTGTAGTGTCATTTGCAAATATCTTCTCCCATTCTCTGGGTTGCCTCTTTGTTTTGTTGACTGTTTCCTTTGCTGTGCAGAAGCTTTTTATCTTGAGGAAGTCCCAAAAGTTCATTTTTGCTTTTGTTTCACTAGCTTTTGGAGATGTATCTTGAAAGAAGTTGCTGGGGCCAATGTCAAAAAGGTTACTGCCTTTGTTCTCCTCTAGGATTTTGATGGATTCCTGTCTCACATTGAGGTCTTTCATCCACTTTGAGTTTATCTTTGTGTATGGTGTTAGAGAATGGTCGAGTTTCATTCTTCTGCATGTGGCTGTCCAATTTTCCCAGCACGATTTATTGAAGAGACTGACTTTTTTTCCATTGCGTGTTTTTTCCTGCTTTGTCAAAGATTATTTGACCATAGAGTTGAGGGTCCATATCTGGGATACCTATCCTGTTCCATTGGTCTATATGTCTGTTTTTGTGCCAGTACCATGCTGTCTTGGTGATCACAGCTTTGTAATATAGCTTGAAATCGGACAATGTGATGCCCCCAGCTTTGTTTTTCTTTTTCAACATTTCCTTGGTGATTCAGGGTCTTTTCTGATTCCATAGAAATTTTAGGATTGTCTGTTCCAGCACTTTGAAAAATGTCATTGGAATTTTGATTGGGATGGCATTGAAGGTATAGATTGCTCTGGGTAGCATAGACATTTTAACAATGTTTATTCTTCTGATCCATGAGCATGGAATGTTTTTCCATCTTTCTGTGTCTTCCTCAATTTCTTTCATGAGTGTTTTGTAGTTCCTAGAGTATAGATCCTTTACCTCTTTGGTTAGGTTTATTCCGAGGTATCTTACGGTTTTTGGTGCTATTGTAAATGGAATCGTTTCTCTAATTTCTCTTTCTACAGTTGCGTTGTTAGTGTATAAGAAAGCAACTGATTTCTGTGCATTGATTTTGTATCCTGCCACATTACTGAATTGCTGGATGAGTTCTAGTAATTTGGGGGTGGAATCTTTTGGGTTTTCCACATAAAGTATCATGTCATCTGTGAAAAGAGAGAGTTTGACTTCTTCTTTGCCAATTTGAATATCTTTTATTTCTTTTTCTTGTCTGATTGCTGTTGCTAGGACTTCTAGTACTATGTTGAACAATAGTGGCGAGAGTGGGCATCCTTGACATGTTCCTGATCTTAAGGGAAAGGCTCTCAGCTTTTCCCCATTGAGGATGATATTCGCTGTGGGTTTTTCATAGATGGATTTTATGAACTTGAGGAATGTTCCCTCTATCCCTATACTCTGAAGAGGAAAGGATGTTGTATTTTGTCAAATGCTTTTTCTGCATCAATTGAGAGGACCATATGGTTCTTCTCCCTCCTCTTATTAATGTGTTCTATCACATTGATTGATTTGTGAATGTTGAACCACCCTTGCATCCCGGGGATAAATCCCACTTGGTCATGGTGGATGATCCTTTTAATGTATTGTTGGATCCTATTAGCTAGGATTTTGGAATCCATATTCATCAGGGATATCAGTCTGAAATTCTCCTTTTTGCTGGGGTCTTTGCCTGGTTTGGGGATTAAGGTAATGCTGGCCTCATAGAATGAGTTTGGAAGTTTTCCTTCTGTTTCTATTTTTTGAAACAACTTCAGTAGAATAGGTATTATTTCTCCTTTGAATGTTTGGTAGAATTCCCCAGGGAATCCATCAGGCCCTGGACTCTTGTTTTTTGGGAGGTTTTTTGATCACTGCTTCAATCTAGTTACTGGTTATTGGCCTATTCAGGTTGTCAATTTCTTCCTGTTTCAGTCTTGACAGCTTATAGGTTTCCTGGAAGGCCTCCATTTCATCCAGGTTGCTCAGTTTATTGGCATATAGTTGTTGATAATAATTTCTAATAATTGTTTCTATTTCCTTGGTGTTAGTCGTGATCTCTCCCCTTTCATTCATAATTTTATTAATTTGGGTCCTTTCTCTTTTCTTTTGGATACGTCTGGCCAGTGGTTTATTGATCTTATTAATTCTTTCAAAGAACCAACTTCTAGTTTCATTGATCTGATCTACTGTGTTTCTGGTTTCTAATTCATTGATCTCTGCTTTAATTTTAATTATTTCTCTTCTAATGCGTGGCTTAAGCATCATTTGTTGCTTTTTCTCTAGTTCTTTAAGGTGTAGAGTTAGTTGGTGAATTCGGGATTTTTCTATTTTTTTGAGTGAGGCTTGGATGGCTATGTATTTCCCCCTTAGGACCGCCTTTGCAGTATCCCATAGGTTTTGGACCAATGTGTTTTCATTCTCATTGATTTCCATGAATTGTTTAAGTTCTTCTTTGATTTCCTGGTTGACCCAAACATTCTTGAGCAGAGTGGTCTTTAGCTTCCAAGTGTTTGAATTTCTGCCAAATTTTTTCTTGTGATTGAGTTCCAGTTTTAGAGCATTGTGGTCTGAGAATATGCAGGGAATAATCTCAATCTTTTGGTATCGGTTGAGACCTGATTTGTGACCCAGTATATGGTCTATTCTGGAGAAAGTTCCATGTGCGCTCGAGAAGAATGAGTATTCTGTTGTTTTAGGGTGGAATGTTCTGTAAATATCTATGAGGTCCATCTGGTCCAATGTATCATTCAAAGCTCTTGTTTCCTTGTTGATTTTCTGCTTAGATGATCTGTCCATTGCTGAGAGTGGAGTATTGAGGTCTCCTACAATTAACGTATTGCTATCAATGTGACTCTTTATTTTGGTTAATAGTTGGCTTATGTAGATGGCTGCTCCCATGTTGGGGGCATAGATATTTACAATTGTTAGATCTTCTTGTTGGATAGACCCTTTAAGAATGCTATAGTGTCCTTCTGTGTCTCTTATTACAGACTTTAGTTTAAAATCTAATTTGTCTGATACAAGAATTGCTACCCCAGCTTTCTTTTGAGGTCCGCTGGCATGGAAGATGGGTCTCCATCCCTTCACTTTCAGTCTGGATGTATCTTTGGGTTCAAAATGAGTCTCTTGTAGACAGCATATGGATGGGTCCTGTCTTTTTATCCAATCTGCAACCCTGAGCCGTTTTATGGGAGCGTTTAGGCCATTCATGTTGAGGGTGATTATTGAAAGATATGAATTAATTGTCATCATGTTGCCTGTGAGGACGTTTTTATAGATTGTCCCTGTAAATTTCTGTTGTATATCACTCTTGGGGTCTTTCTCCTTTTATAGAACCCCCCTTAATATTTCTTGCAGGGCTGGCTTAGTGGTCACATATTCTTTCAGTTTCTGCCAGTCGTGGAAGCTCTGCATCTCTCCATCCATTCTAAATGAAAGCCTTGCCAGATAAAGTATTCTTTTTTTTTTTAAAGATTTTATTTATTTGACAGAGAGAGACACAGCGAGGGAACACAAGCAGGAGGAGTGGGAGAGGGAGAAGCAGGCTTCCCGCGGAGGCAGGGAGCCCGATGCGTGGCTCGATCCCAGGACCCTGGGATCATGACCTGAGCCGAAGGCAGACGCGTAACGACTGAGCCACCCAGGCGCCCCCCAGATAAAGTATTCTTGGCTGCATTTAGTGCAGCATACTTAATGCTCTTCTCATTTAGTACCCTGAATATGTCTTGCCAGGCCTTTCTGGCTTGCCAGGTCTCTATGGATAGGTCTGACGTTATTCTGATGTTCCTCCCTCTCTACATAAGGAACCTCTTCCCCCTAACTGCCCTTAAGATGGTTTCCTTGGTTCTAAGATTTGCAAGTTTTACTATTACATGCCGGGGTGTTGGCCTGTTTTCCTTGATCTTGGGAGGGGTCCTCTCTGACTCTAGGACACGAATGTTTGTTTCATTCCCCAGATTAGGGAAGTTCTCAGCTACGATTTGCTCAAATACATCTTCTAGTCCTATCTCTCTCTCTACTCCCTCTGGGGTTCCAATTATTCTGACATTGGAACGCTTCATGGTGTCACTTATTTCTCTGATTCTATTCTCATGGATTCTGAGTTGTTTTTCCCTGGCCTCCTCTTTTCCCTTTTTATCTATTATATTGTCTTCCAGGTCGCTTATTCGTTCTTCTGCCTCAGTTACCCTAGCTGTTAGATTATCTAGATTGGATTGGATCTCATTGATAGCATTTTTAAGTTCTGCCAATTCAGCTTTCATTTCTGCCCTTAGAGACTCTATGTTGCCATTAATTGATTTCTCCATTCTAGCCATTGTCTTCACAATTGCTAGCCTGAATTCCATCTCCGATATCTTGGTTATATCTGTATCCATTTGTAAATCTGAAGCATAAATCATAATCTCTGAGTCTTTTCTATTTTGGGGGCTGCTCCTCCTAGTCATTCTGTTGATGAGTGTTTGAGGGAATGTATAGAGTCCAAATTATTGACCAGAACCCAAGCAAGATGCACCTGTTTTCTTGGGACCTTAGGGTTGCTGGCCTCTTTTTTTCCCAGCCTGTCTTCTGCGGGAGGGGCCTGCCGTGCTGTTACTCAGGCAACCCTGTTTGGGCGGAGTTGCCCTGCCCCTCTGTGGTGGGGGATGGGCTCAGCGGGAATCAGTTTTGGGGGCTTTTGTTCTCTGGTGGCTTTCCCTGGCGGCTTTCCGCGTCTCTTCCACGAGTCAGAGCAGAAGAGACCGTTTCCAACCCTCTGCCTCAGAGCAGAGAGACCACAGTCTGTTCTTCAGTGAGCTCTCCAGGCCACACTGTCTCCGTTTCTGTCCGTGCTGCTATAAACTGCAGCGGCCTGGGTTGTGCGCCCCTCTGCAGCGCTCCCAGTCCTGCCTCCAGGTCGGGCACATCTCTGCCCTTTGTGCTTCTAAAACCGCCAGCCACTCCCAGTTCCTGCGCGCGACCCCTCCAATCCGGGTTTCTGCCCCCGGGCTGCAGTTCGCAGGTGCGACCCCGCCGCCCTGGGTTTCCATCCCGGGGGCTGCAGTTAGTAGGCACGACCCCGCCGCTCCGGGTTTCTGCTCCGCGGGCTGCCCTAAAGTCCTTTCCCCGCCGCTACCAGTCTGCGAGTCTGTGCCTGGTCCCCATTGCGAGAGGCTGTCGCTCACCGGCGGTGTAGGATCCCCAGGGCCAGGCACCCTCCCGCTGCCGTTTATCCTCCAATATCTGCCCACAGAATCAGGGCTCCCCTCTTTGTACCTCAAAACCAACTGCCTGCGATATTCTGTTCGTAGAGATCCAGATCTTCTTACATCTCAGGCTGGTTTCGTGGGTGCTCAGAGTGGTCTGGTAGATATCCAGCTCAATTCCGGGGACCAGTTGAAATAGGGTCCCCTACTCCTCCTCCATCTTTCCTCTCCCCCCCATGCTATTACTTTAGAATAGGAGTCTTGGGTCAAATGCAGCCTGCTACTTGTTTTTCTTTTTGTTTGTTTGTTTGTGAATAAAATTTTACTGAAACAGCAGTGCTTATTTGTTTACACAAGACTGTGACTACCTTAGCACCACAACAGTAATTGTAACAGGTAATGTCTCGCCCATAGAGTGGAAAATATTTACGATCTGGTCTTTTATAAAAATAAATAAATAAATAAAACTTGCCACCAATAGGAGACTGGTGTTTCTAGAAGAAGGAAGGGTAGTCATCAGGGAGTAAGTAGCAATCTCTGTCATAGCTCCCAAATTCTATGATTCTATGATAACAAACAAATAAGAAACCCAAACAATTCATTTCATATAATGTAGGAATAATTTTGAAAATGTTAGTAAACACGTTAGTTGCTAAAACATGTTAGTAAATTCTAAAACACAAAGTTCTTTCTTGCTCTAACAGGTTGAAACTTGAGTTACACCTGTTAAATTGCCTTCTTTTTTATTCTGTCCACTTCCCCATCTTATAATGGTTGCTTTCAGTTCCAGCCCAGTTGTCTAAGATGTCAGCTAGCTACTCCTCTCCAGCTCTGAGTAAAAATCTACTTTATTAGGCAGGTGTCTTGCATAGCCTTCATTTTGGTGAAAATAAAAATGTGAAAAGATAAAGGGCTACCTTTGATCCTGGTGAAGCCTCCACTCCCCCCAGTGTAATATCTGGATTTGATAGTGAACCAGTGACCATCACTGTGAGAGGGGCCCATAGCTATTAGTTGGGAGGTACATTGCATTGACTGTTGTTACACTCATTTTTTCTTTTGCTGGTTCACAAGTCATTTGGGGTGAAATTTAAAATATTTATTGCATTTTCTTATTCTTTTAGCTTTACTTTTTTTTAAAGATTTTATTTATTTACTTTAGAGAGAGAGAGTGAGCAAGGGGAGGGGCAGAGGGAGAGGAAGAGAATCTCAAGCAGACTCTGCGTTGGTTGTGGAGCCTGCTGCAAGGCTTGATCTCATGACCCTGAGATCATGACCTGAGCCCAAACCAAGACTTGGATGCTTAACCGGCTGAGCCACCCAGGTGCCCCTCTTTTAGCTCTTCAAGATATATTAGTGTCTTCCTAAAAGAAGTTTTATTTGCAAATGTGTGATTTTATTACTCAAAACCAAGAGTGGTTACGGTCTGAACAATAAAGGAGAGACACTACTGGTGTTTTGCTGAGCTTTAAAGATGGATCAGTTGGTGGTGTTTGTCATTGCATTAGGAAGGCACATGAGAACCATGTCATCTGTTTGTTTTCTAGTGCTTTCTATCCAAGGCGTCTTTTATTTTTTTAATTAAAAAAATTTTTTTTTAAAGATTTTATTTATTTATTTGACAGAGAGAGACACGGCAAGAGAGGGAACACAAGCAGGGGGAGTGGGAGAGGGAGAAGCAGGCTTCCCGCTGAGCAGGGAGCCCAATGTGGGGCTCTATCCCAGGACCCTGGGATCATGACCTGAGCTGAAGGCAGACGCTTAACGACTGAGCCACCCAGGCGCCCCCCCCAATGCCTCTTTTAAAAAAGTTGATTAATTTATGGATTTCTGAAACCTCAGTTCTGATAGACAGTAGGTTTGGTGTCCTCCAAAGCTGCTCAGACCATTAGATTAATAGAATATGTTTCTATTCATAGAACTTTTTTTGCGGACATTATTACCTGGTGGAATTATGCATGTCTTTTGAAACAAAACATCTCTAGGTAAAAAATACAAAATATATCATACTGATTAAGTTTTCCATTTCACCTGTCACTGCCTTGCTCAAAGTTCTTAGTTTTTTAGTTTAGACTATTTCATTCAGAAAACAAGGCAGGTTGATTAATTTTTAAATTTTCTTCTAGTTATAAAATGTTGTGACCTTTAATAATTTTGACTGTCAGTAAACGTACTTTAGTGGGGTAGTAGAAAACAGTGTGTAATTAGGGTGTCGTGTATTCTCTGTACATGCTGCATTCCCTGTCCTCCAAGTTTTTGCTCAAACGGTCTCTTGTCAGTGAGACCTTACCCAGTATACCCCATTTAAAAACAACTCCTCTCCCAGAACTCTTGATTTTCCTTGCTAGGCTCAACTTTTTTCTCTGTAATGCTTTCACTTTCTAACATTCAGTAAGATTTGCTTAGTTATTGGTTTATTTTTTTATTATCTATTTTTCCCACAGTATATTGTAAACTCAATGTGAGCAGTAATTTTTGTAAGCTTTATGCACTATTTATCTCTAGAGTCTAGTACAGAGCCCCACATACAGTAGATGCTCAATAAGTGTTTTCTGTTAAGTTAAATATATCTTAAAAATTGTATATTTTGTAAGTTTTCTGAAAGTTATACTTAACTTTTTATCTTATATATATTTTTAAAGATTTTATTTATTATTTGAGAGCGAGAGAGAGCAGGGGGAGGGGCAGAAGGAGAGGGAAAGAGAGAATCTTAAGCTGAGTCCACACTAAGTGCATAGCTCAAGGTGGGGCTTGATCTCACAAACCTGAGATCACAACCTGAGCCAAAACCAAGAGGCAGATGCTTAACCGAGGTCCCCCAACAACACATTTTTAAATAACACAAAATTGAAGTTTAGCTCAACTACTATTTAAATAATTGAAAGTTAAGACATGATGAATTAAAAGGCATCTGCAAGAAACCCACAGCTAACATCATACTTATGAAAAACTGGATGCTTTCCCCCTAAGATCAGGAACAAGACAAAGATGTCTGTTCTTATCACTTCTATTCATCTTTGCACTGGAGATTCTAGCCAGGGCAATTAAATAAGACCATGAAATAAAAGGCATTCAGATTAAAAAGAAAGATGCAAAACTATCTCTATTCACAGATTATGTGATCTTGTATAGAGAGGATCCAAAGGAATCCACTAAAAAAGTATTAGAACTAGTAAATGAATTCAGTGAAGTTGGAAGATATGAGATTAACATGCAAAAATCAATAGCATTTCTTTTTTTTTTTTTTTTAAAGATTTTATTTATTTATTTGACAGAGACATAGCGAGAGCAGGAACACAAGCAGGGGGAGTGGGAGAGGGAGAAGCAGGCTTCCCGCCGAGCAGGGAGCCCGATGTGGGACTCGATCCCTGGACCCTGGGATCACGACCTGAGCCGAAGGCAGACGCTTAACGACTGAGCCACCCAGGCGCCCTCAATAGCATTTCTATACACTAGCAATGAACAGTTAAAAAATGGAACTAAGGAAACAATTCTATTTACATTAGCATGAAAGAATTTAATACTTAGGAATAAATTTAATAAAAGAAGTACAAAACTTATATTCTGAAAAACCATAAAATATTGCTTAAAATGTAAAGAAAACCTAAAAAAAACAGAAAGACATCTCATGTTCATGAATCAAAACACTTAATGTTATTAAGGTGGCTGTACTCCCTAGATAGATTCAACTTTTTTTTTTTTTAAAGATTTTATTTATTTATTTGACAGAGAGAGAGAGAGAGAGAGAGAGCAGGAACACAAGCAGGGGGAGTGGGAGAGGGAGAAGTAGGCTTCCCGCCGAGCAGGGAGCCCGATGCGGGACTCAATCCCAGGACCCTGGGATCATGACCTGAGCCGAAGGCAGACGCTTAACAACTGAGCCACCCAGGCACCCTAGATAGATTCAACTTAATTCCCATAAAAAATCCAGCTGGCTTCTTTATAGAATTTGACAAATTCATTTGGAAAGTAAGCAACTCAGAACAGTCAAAACAATTTTGATAAAGACAAGTTGGAGGACCTAGACTTCTTGATTCCAAAACTTAATTAAAAGCGACAATAATCAAGACAGTATGGTACTGACTTAAAGCAAACATAAATATCAATCGAATAGAATTAAGAGTCCAGAAGCAAGCCCATACATCTGTGATCAATTGATTTTTTTTTAATACACATTTTTTTAAATTTTTTATTTTTATTTATTTATTTATTTGAGAGAGAATGAGAGACAGAGAGCATGAGAGGGAAGAGGGTCAGAAGGAGAAGCAGACTCCCTGCCGAGCAGGGAGCCCGATGCGGGACTCGATCCCGGGACTCCGGGATCATGACCTGAGCCGAAGGCAGTCGCTTAACCAACTGAGCCACCCAGGCGCCGTGTGATCAACTGATTTTGACAAGGATGCCAAGACCATTCAACGAGAAAAGAATAGTCTTTTCAAAAAATGTTACTGGGACAACTGGTCACATGCAAAAGAACGAGGTTGGACTCCTACCTCACACCATATATAAAAAATTAACTCAAAATGGATCAAAGGCCTTAATGTAGAAGCTAAAATTTTAATACTCTTAGAAATAAACATAGGCATAAATCTTTGTAACCTTAGATTAGACAATACAACCAAAGGAAAAAATAGGTAAATTGGATTTCATCAAAATTTAAAACTTCTGTACATCAAAGGACACCCTCAAAAAAGTAAAAAACAATCCACAGAATAGGGGAAAATATTTGCAAAATATATATCTGATAAGGGACTTGTATCTAGAATATATAAAGAATTCAACAACTCAATAATAAAAGAAAAATAAGCTAATTGAAAAATGGGCAAAGGATCTGAATAGATATTTCTCCAAAGAAGATATAAAATGGCCACATGAAAAGATGCTCAACCTCATTAATTATCGGGGACATGCAAATCAAAACCACAATGAGATACGACTTTAAACCCACTCAGATGACTACAATCAGGTATTATCTGTGATATTAACAATTGAAGATTGGAAGAAATTGGCACTCTCACACACTGTTGGCAGAAATGTCAAATGGTGTACCCACTTTGGAAAACAGTTTGGCACTTCCTCAAACTAGAGTCACCATATGATCCAGAAATTCCATTTCTAGGCATATATCCAGGAGAAATGAAACATATGTCTGCATAAAAACTTGAACATGAATATTCATAGCAACATTATTCATAATAGCCCAAAATAGGAACAACCCATTAAAATGTCCATCGATTAATGAATGGGTAAATCAAATGGTGATATATCAGTACAATGGATTATTTGGCCATAAATAGGAATGAAGTACTGATACATGCTACAATACGGATGAACCTTGAAAACATTATGCTAAGTGACAGAAGCCGGACAGATGTATTGTATGACTTCATTTATATGAAACCGCTAGGATATGCAAATCCATAGAGACTGAAAGTAGACTAGTGGTTGTCTAGAGCTGAGGGAGGAAATGGGTGTGATAGGTAATGCATACAGAATTTCTTTTGGGGGGTGATGAAAATGTTCTAACAATGATTGTGAGATTGGTTGTGTATCTCTGAAAATTATTGAATTGTACACTTTATTTTTTTTTTAAAGATTTTATTTATTTATTTGACAGAGAGAGACACAGTGAGAGAGGGAACACAAGCAGGGGGAGTGGGAGAGGGAGAAGCAGGCTCCCCACTGAGCCAGGAGCCAGACGTGGGGCTGGATCCCAGGACCCTGGGATCATGACCTGAGCCGAAGGCAGATGCTTAACAACTGAAGCCACCCAGGCACCTCTGAATTGTACACTTTAGATGAATTGCATGGTTTGTTAATTATAGCTTAATGAAGCTGTAAATAAAAAAGAAAAAGAGGAACAGAATATTCAGATTAGTGAGTTGACTGTGTTTATTAAATGGCTGTTCTGATTCTTCTCAAGAAATCGGTAGAATTAAAATGGTTTCTAAGGAGCAAATCTCCACTTGGCTCCTGGGGGACAAGGGCGCTTTAACAAGTCTGGTTAGGTGTTTAGAAGTTTTTCTCAAAATTTCAGATAAATAGAGTTTTAAAAATCTGCTTGCTTCTCCCAGGGGAGGGATAGCTTTGTCAGGTTTTTGCGGCTCAGCTATTAGTGGGCGTAATGACGATCAACCATCTCAATGGGAAAGCTCCGAGAGCTGCTGGATTTGGACAACAATGGAAAGGGGAGAAGTTGAAAACTGCTGACAGAAAATGGATCTTGCCCGCAGGGCCTCGGAAGAGGGTTTGCATTTGGCACCAGCCCACGTCTGTAGGCTTTGCCTCTGTGAACAGAAACCAAGTGCAGTAACTTAACACCAGGTTCTTTGCTTGAGGCTTATTTTGATAACTGAAAAAGTTACCAAGACTTTATTATTCTCCTGTAAAATTTCCTCTACAAGAAGCTTTTTCCTCCTTCGCAGTAATTTGGTTCAAGCTTTCGCTGTTTTGCCGTAAGTTGCCCAGAGCCAGTGAAAAATGGAAGTAAACATCTGATTTTTGCATTTCATCGTTTCAAGTTGTTTTTGCCCTCTGGGTTTTATTGCCTAGATGAAGCAAACACTTAACGTTTCTAAGCCATAAAAAATGAAATATTAATTTGATTTGATTTTCGAATCCCTTTCATGATGCAGCTTGGCATTTGCTTTTATGTATTATTGTAGCCGGAGCTTTGCAAAAACCTGAAATGAAAAGTGTGGTTGTTTTCTCTGCTGAATGTACCTTTTTATTACCTTTCCTCAGTCAGTGCTCCCGGGACCCTGAATCCCCGAGATTGGGAATCTCATATTTCCCTCCGGTTACTATACAGAGTCTCCGTGTGTTGGCAGAGTTGAAGAAAGTGTTATTCTGGGTGAATGAGCCCCCTTTGCCTTAGTAAGAGTTAAATAGGAGCTTTATACTGATATCTCCATGATGAAGTCATGGAGGTGGAGGCTTTTAGAAGCTTGTATCCCATTGAAAGCCTTTATTGGTAATTTCAGCAAGGCTGTGCTAGAAATTTCGGAGCATTCTCTATTGGTTGGCTGTAGGCAGTCCCATCTGAGCCACACTGTGCCTGCCACCGGGTACTTGAAGAGGAAGCTGTGGTCGGAGAGGTTGGCTTCTGGCACCTTGTCCTCTAACCATCCGGCCCAGAGGCTTCTCTTCAGGAACTGGTGGCTGTTCAGTTCAATATACGTGGGCTGCTTTTCCTAATCCAGCCAAACAGGGCATGGTTCTATGCTTTGCTACCCCTAATTTATAATTTGACTTGATGTTATGCTATGAAATATTATGGATTTAATGAAAAACAGTCTGTTCCCTGCCTTAAAACAGCCACTGAATTATAAAAGAGATCAAAGTATATATATATATATAAAAAATATAAAATATAAATAAATTCATTGTAATGATACACCTAATCATAGTTTGTGAAGGGATTTCTGACATTTTTCACAAGGGTGATATTGAGATATGAAAGAGAAAGAGATGTATTGTGCTTTTGTGATACTTTGCGGTTTATGTATAGTTTGTGAAAAGGCATGCTTATATTCTCAGAGCATTTAAAATTTGCTAGCCTCAAGGTTTGCATTTTTAAGACCTTCTCTTCTTTTATTCTCCTTTTAAAATTCTTTTATTCCTTGATATTTATTTCCTGTAAGAAAATGTTTGCAAGGAAAAGTAGAAGCTTAAAAGGGTAAAATAATTTACCCTAGGTGATAGGAAAAGCATTTATTTTGTATCATAAGATTAGAAGCATAGTCTTTGGAAAAGTTAAATGAATTTGAGTTTGTTTCCCTGCTCTATCACTCATGAGATATTTCCTCATCTGTGATGTGGAAAGAAGCTATATTCCTTCCTTCCTTTTTTTAGAGATTTTATTTATTTATTTATTTATTTATTTATTTATTTGACAGAGAAAGAGAGAGAGAGAGCAAGCACAAGCACGGGAAGTGGCAGTCAGAGGGAGAGGGAGTAGCAGGCTCCCTGCTGAGCAGGGGGAGCTCGATGTGGGACTTGATCCCAGGACCCTGGGATCATGACCTGAGCTGAAGGCAGTCGCTTAAGTGACCGAGCCACCCAGGTGCCCGAAGCTATATTCCTTCCAGTCGAAGACACCATAAATTGTAAGATGCACCATGATTTTGAGTTATTATGAAAGGAAAATGCTTTTAATTAGGCTAAGATACTTTTGTTTGTAAGACACCTTCTGTTTCAAAGCCACTCAAAATCCATACAATTCTGAGAATGAATTGGGATACTGTATGTGGCATAGAGTCTACACCTGCGTGTGTGTGTGCAAAAAGAGAGGGGGAGAGGGAGAAAGAGAGAATGAATGAACGAGAATGACCCAGACTGGACTTCCTTCTTTTCCAGATGCCCATCCTGCTTCCTCCTGCCTCCCCCGTGCCCAGCTGCCCTTCCCTAGGGTAGCAGCAGAACCTCAAAGTCATAATAGCTTACAATCATATTTTTACTGACTGATTTATAGTCTTATGTTTGCAAGCCATTTCTTTTTCAATTTAACGGAAGAAAACTTTGGGTGTGAAATATGTAGAAAGGATCAGTGAATTTAGGGAAAAGAGCACTGAGGACATCTAAGATTCTGAGTTCTTAGTTCACCACATTCTGCACCATTGTGATTTCACAACAGAAAAGAGTTCTCAGAGGGCTACTGACATTACATGCTTGGTCACCTTTAGTGGTTTGGCAGTCAAACTTTTGCTAATAATGTTCAATTCGGAATTTGGTAACAGTGAAATTTTGCAGGCATCATTTAGGGCCTGCCGGTTTTAAACAGATGTTAGCAGCTTATTTTGGTCCCAAGTTAGATTTTAGATTTCCTCTTTGTAAAACAAGATATAGCCTAGTTTAGGAATAATTGAAAACTGAAATGAGTAAGTCCTTTGAAGTTTTTATATAATAAATTCTAAATAACAAAGTTTGTTCTTTCATCCATACATTTCCAGGTCCTGATGAGTGCTAAAAGGTATGAAGATAATAAAGATACAGTCCCCGCCATGTACAACAACTTTACAGTCTGGCAGGAAAGAAAGAAGTAAACACAACAGACAGTGGCAGGTCTCACGATAAGGGTCATCCCTGACCGTGAAAGCAGATTGTTGTTCTTAACAAAAGCAATAGTGGCACAATGGAAGTTCCCTTCCCTGAGCCTAGAACATTCTTGATGATGAACGGGTTACCTAATTTCATCCTCCTCTTTTTTAGTTCAAGGTTTTTTTGTGTGTCCCAAATCATGCATTAAGCAGATGTATATTTTATGTATCCATTTTCAATACAGGTCATTTCTGCATATTGACAAAAACTAGAGTAGAGAGGAAAAATTCCACCAGTAGCTTTAATATTTGGTAACTCAGTGAATATCATCTTTTCGTAAAGCCCTTTTGGCTTCATGAGGCTATACAGTATAAGGGCAAAAGCAGTATTGCAACTCAGGAAAAACGTCAGAATTGAATGTTATGGAACAATGTTTGATATAAGAGAAAGAGAGGAAGTAGGACAATTAACATGTCAATTTGCTTGGACACATAAGTACATAAAAAGATTTCCAACTGGAAAGCAGTAGGGTGTTGGCAGACGATTTAGGAAGTAAAGCAGGATCCTCTGCTTTGTCAACAGTTAACCAACGCAGCCCTGAGTTCTTTAGATTCAGATATATACACACAGTAACTAAGTAGCTAACAGAGGTTTATGTGTTTAAGAACACATGGTAGCTAAATATCAAACAAAGGTTTATATAAAAAGAACACATACAGGTTTAGTTGGGCCATTAGGAGTAGGTTAAATGCAATCCTATAGATAAAATAGCATATAGAAATTTTGCCTAATTCCAATATACTTATTTGTGCAAATGTTAAACTCATTCATGTTAGGCAGATAATAATGATGTTCATACTTCTGATGATGATGATCACCAACATTTATTAAGTATATACTATGGGGTCAGACACTGTTGTAAGCACTTTATTTTTTTTTAATTTTTAAAATATTTATTTAAGTAATCCCTACACCCAACATGGGGATTGAACTCACGACCCCCAAAATCAAGAGTCGTAGTTCTTCTGACTGAACCAGGCAGGTGCCCCGGTTTTAAGCACTTTATATGTCTTAATTCATTTAAACCTAACAACCTATGAGGAAGATACTATTTTTTCTTTAAGATTTTATTTATTTATTTGAGAGAGAGAACACTAGAGAGACCGAGCAAGCACAAGTGGGGGGCAGAGGGAGAGGGAGAAGCAGGCTCCCGAAGTAGGGCTCGATCCCAGGGCCCCGGGATCATGACCTGAACCGAAGGCAGACGCTTAACCAACTGAGCCACCCAGGCGCCCCTGTATCCACATTTTACAGATGAGAAAATCCGAGGCCTGGGAATATTTAGAAATTTGTCCAAGGACACACAGTTTGTAGGTGAAAGAGCTGAGATTTGAATTCAGGAAATTTGTCCATGTGGCCTGCACTGTCACCTGCATTTGTCTCTTAGACATTGCTTTGGCTTCTATCCTCTACCACCGGTACCTTAGGCTGGGTCCCTGGGCTTGGTCCAGGTATTTCCATCTTTCCACGTTCAATCCTTTTCCCTCTCCCCTCATACACAAGTCCTTGATGCTTTTTCCCCACCCATCCTTTTGTACCTGACGGGTCCCATCCATGTCTTGGCCACTAGAGGGCGCGAGGAACAGAAACTCAGGGACTGCGGAGCCATCCTGCCAGGACTGTGAAAGGGGCTTGATAGGGAGCAGAAGCTCCAGAGGAATGGAGGCAGTAGGCAGGGTGCTCTCTGGGGACTGAGGGAAGGGATGAGCACGGGCCAGTGAGGTGAATTTGAACTCAGACATGACGAGTGGCAGGTGGGCAGCTTCTGCTGGGAGAGCCCATCGTATATATTTACAGGTTTCCGTTGCTATCTGAAAGTCGAGTGTTCCAATGAAATCTTTCATAAGCTGAAATGGCATAAAGTGGAGAAGCAACTACAAATAATTTATATGGAAAAAAATTTTGAGCATTCCCAGACTCAAGAAACAACCTCTCTTAGGCTTTTCTGATACCTTTGGAACATCTTCCTAACGATGCGCAGACTAAATCAAGATAAAGTACAGTTCAGAGCTGTGGGGCCTGATGCTGAGACACTGGGCGTAGTTGGCAGGGAAGGAGCTTGGCGGGGCCACTTTCACTGCCTCTGTAACCCCTCACTGCAAAACAAATGCTGAATGCTATTTTCACTGGTCACCTTTGTGGGGTTTTTTTCACCCCATAAAAGTGAAAATCTTCTTTGGGTTTATTTTAATTAGCGAACACAAGTACTGAGGTTTTCCATAAATGCGGAAGTGGTGTGATGTGAACTTGGAAAAGCAGGTGATGCCTGTATTTCCCTCTCCCCACAAGGGAGTGGGGAAGTTGGGAAGGACTAGAGAACAGTGTGGTGGTGGGTGGGAAACCAACTTCCAGCCCCTCCATGCTCTGTACAGTCTGGTTTCCCCAGACTCAGGGGCTTTCAGAAAGGACAGTGAGAAGGTTTTACTGTTGTCCCCCATTCCCCTCCCCAATACCATCCCATATGCCTAATATTCTAACAACGGAACATTTGGGTCTCTTACTTAAGCTGGAGTTCTGAGCGATGTACAGATTAGCATCATGAATGGTCAGAATTTCTGTTTGGATAGTGCAGGGGACATCTGGAGCAAATTTTAAGGGGTCTTCCCTCTGATTGATATAACCTCATATTTACTGATGACAAATTTCCTGTTCTTAAGAGTTGAATACCAAGTAGGATGCATAGTCAAGTAAGGTTTATTGCTTTTAAATTAGGACTTGAGCTATGAGCATAGAGATTTGTTTTGTTTGTTACCCCCAGGTCTAGAACAGTGTAAATTGTTCAACTAAAATAAGAATTTCATGGATGTATCACTTTCACTTTAAAGGTAAAGCTTTGCCTATTGATTTGTATAGATAACGTGTACTTTTCCTTAATGATGATGATACTTTATTAACCAGCTCATTTGAGCCCAGAGCTCTGGTCAATTTACCTAAAAGATTCCAGGGACCTGTCGGTTCTAAGAGACATCTGTGGTGATGTGGACAGAGTGCTGGGCTGGGAATCAGAGATCTGTTTCCCTTAGACTCTTCTTTGTGTGTACTACTGGGCTGGTCACTTCTCTGAGCTGTCAATTTCCTCATCTGTAAAAAGGCCCTTACTGATTTTATAAAATCAGGACTCTGGTGAGGATTACAAAATGAACACTGGTTGCCAGGCAAAGCTCAGATTTTAGATTAATCTAATCCTCTGCTCCTTTACGTGGGTTGCTGAACACGCTGGAGCAAACCATTCAACCGTGAGCACTGGTGCAGCTGCAGACTTCTGAAATCTAATATCATCTGGACCCACTGGACTCTCCATTTGCAAAGCCTATTACATATTCTCATTTAGCACTCACTTTGCTTTCCTACAATGATTATTCTAACCCTTGGCTATATTTAAAGTTCTCCATATCCCTTTCCTCTAAGAGTTAGTTTTGTTTTCAGTTATACAGAAAAAAAACCCCCAAAACAAAAAACCACCCAGAAATAAAAACCAAAGCTATATAAAAAAAGAATCTATAGCATGTTATCAATTCTTGAAGTAAAAAAGCATGGAAAAAAGACTAGAGTGAAATATGCCAGAATGTAAGCAGTGGATTTTTGTTCCTTCATACTTCTCTGTGCTTTCCCAGTGTTCTGTTGCAACATGTATTACATAATGTTTGCAAAATGATGTAAAAATAATGAAACAGAAAAGCTACAATTTGAAGAGCTACCACCCACCTGTTGATTTATCCCCCATCCTATTCCCACCCTGAATGAAGGGGTCTCTCTCTCTTTCCCCATCCAGTGCTAATCTGATTATCTGTGCTATTAATTCCATATTCTCTTGACTTCTCAAGGATCTTGCATTGGCATTATTAGATAACCTTTCCCTCCACATTCAACCTCCCATTCCTTTTTAGCCTTTTTGTCTGTATATAAATATGCATAGTCCTCTCCTGTCTTAGCAAACGAATTCCCCAAGCTCTAACTCTACCTTGACTCCACTCTTACTCTAGACCCATATCTGTTTTTCCTTTCATAGCTTAAATTCTAGAAAGAATCTGAATTCTAATTTCTAAATCCTCATCTCAACCCACTGCAGTCTGGCTTCTTCCCTCACAACATCCTTAACATTGCTCTTGCCAAGATCTCTAGTGACATAGTTGTCTCATTTCAGTCTTAACCTTATTTTTCTCTTCATACTTTGTTCAGTACAAATACTGCTACTTCTGTGAAGTCCTCCTTGATTTCTCCCAGGGAAGGCTCAGATGCTTTTGCTTTTTCCCCTGTATTCTCCTTGCCTTTTGTATAATTGTTTTATTGTACTCTGATTTGTGTATTTCTATTTTAGATTATAAGGTTCTTGGGGCAGGCAATACAATTGTTTTTTAGTTTTTTTTTTTTAAAGGCTGTGAAATATAATGCACACAGAAATACATTAATTAAAATTTAGAGCTAATGAATGATCATAAAGTGAACACTTGTGTAACTATTACGTAGGTCATGGCATGGAGTATTTTCAGTAGTCCAGGAGCCCCACCTATTCCCCTGCTCTCTTGGGTTTATGACACTTACTTCCTGGGTTTCCTTCATAGTTGCACTGCCTGGATATGCATTCCTAAACAAATCGCTTAGTTTTAACTGCACTTGAACTTTTTACAAATGCCGTCATGTCATGTGTTCTGTTCTGTTTTGCTTCTCTCGTTGAATATTGTATTTGTATGATCCATCCTCATGGTTGTGTGTTATTATATTCCTTCATATTTCTTGCTGTATAGTGACATTTTGTTACATGAACTTACAACATGCAATGCATCCAGTAATGGACACTTGGTTTATTTCCAGTTTTTGGCTATTATGATGCTTCAAATGTCTTGTAGACTTCTTTTAGTCCCCGTGTGCTTGAGTTTCTTCAGGGTGTAGACCCAGGAATAAAATTACCTGTTACAGGATGCGTACATCGTCAACATCTACAGGATGCATATGATGGCAAACTGTTTCTCAAAGTAGGTTTCACAATTTACATCCCAACCAGCCGTGTAGAGTGCCCATTGCTCTCTATCTTTGCCAACATGTGGTAGTATCGGGCTTCTAAATTTTTATCAACACAAATGGAGTAGAGTAGTATTTTACTATGGTTTTAATCTGTATTTCCCTCTTAGCAATGAGGGTGAACACCTTCATGTGTTTATTGGCCAGCTGGATTTCCTCTTTAGTGAGGGGCCCATTCAAGTTTTGTTCACTTTTTTAGTGGGCTGCTTGTCTTTATTTTATTGCTTTGTAAAAGTCATTTTACATTTTGGATATGAGTCCTTTGAAAAGAAATTATACTATAAAATCATACACATTGAAGATTTATTGATTACAGTATTTTTTATTTTTTTACTTTAAAACTAATAAGTGAGTAGAAACAGAATAATTAGAAAACAGATTATAGTATATGTAACTTCACTTAATCCTGTCCTTCCCTTCTTCTCTCTAGGTGTTATTATTGTCCCCAGTGCTGGTGTTGGTATTGTCCTGGGAGGCTACATTATAAAGAAATTGAAACTTGGTGCAAGAGAATCTGCCAAACTAGCCATGATCTGCAGTGGTGTGTCTTTACTGTGTTTTTCAACCCTATTTATTGTTGGATGTGAAAGTATTAACCTAGGAGGCATAAACATCCCTTATACAACAGGGTAAGTATCTCGAAAGAGCCATTTCATGTTATTCTAATCATGAATGAAGTGCAAAGCCCTATAGTGTTGGTACCCTAGGGTGGAACTAGTGTTCCCCCAATCAGGGAGGTCTCCCGTGCATGTTTCATCTCCCCAAGCTGGAGCACGCACGCATGGAGGGCAGGGACGATGGTCTCTTCTTTGTCAATGTTCCTTTCAAGCCTCACAGAGTGTTTCCCATAGTATTTTGGTTACAGCAGATGAGGAAATGCTTGTTGGGTTAATGAAAATTGTTCTTTCTTTCTTTTTTTTTTTTAATATTTTATTTATTTATTTGACAGAGAGAGAGACAGTGAGAGAGGGAACACAGGCAGGGGGAGTGGGAGAGGGAGAAGCAGGCCTCCCGCCGAGCAGGAAGCCAGACATGGGGCTCGATCCCAGGACCCTGGGATCATGACCCCAGCTGACGGCAGACGCCTAACGACTGAGCCACCCAGGCGCCCCAGAATTGTTCTTTTTTTAATACATTTTGAATAGACAATACATCCACATAGTTTAAAAACATAAAATTCAATGAAAATACAATGTACACTGAAAAGTCTTGCTCTTACCGAAGTCCTCCGCCTCATTTCTCCAATCAAAGACGAACCAGGTAACCACTTGGATTCATTTCTTGTGCATTCTGCCAATGCTTCTTTCTATAAGAAACTATGAGTATGAAGGGGGGGAAATCGGAGGGGGAGACGAACCATGAGAGACGATGGACTCTGAAAAACAAACTGAGGGTTCTGGAGGGGAGGGGGGTGGGAGGATGGGTTAGCCTGGTGATGGGTATTAAAGAGGGCACGTTCTGCATGGAGCACTGGGTGTTATATGCAAACAATGAATCATGGAACACTACATCTAAAACTAATGATGTAATGTATGGGGATTAACATAACAATAAAAAATTTTAAAAAAAGAAACTATGAGTATGTATTTAAAATCTTCCCTGTTTTATATCCAAAAGGTAGCATTCATACGTACTTTTCCCACCTTAAAAAAATGTAACAATATAGCTTGGAGATCTTTCTGTGCCAATAATAATAATAATACAAAGCATAGCTAACCCTTATATTGACACTCTTCTAATGCTTTACATATATTAACTCATTAATCCTCATGACAACCCTATCAGGTAGGTTCTATTATTATCTTGATTTTATAGATGGCAAAACTGAGGTACAGAACACACATACTGGTGGTATGCTGATAATATGTAACACATGGCTAAGAAAAAAGTTCCCATCTGTAGCATTTGCCAATTTCGGAGGTGTAAATATCCCCACCATGGCTGATTTCAAGCTAACAACGTGAAGATACTGAACACCAAGCTGGGAGGAGATGCCCAGTCACGTACCATTATATAATATTTCTCTCATACAGGTATTTAGACCTAAATAGCCTAGTCAAGACATAGGTAACAGTATAGTAAAATAACTAGGAGGTGATGAATTGAGTATTTATTATCTTTGAAATAGTTATTTAATTATAAGTTTATGTAATTTAATTTTTAATAATTGCTGTGCTAAACAAACAGTTGACAAAATCCTTGAAAATTGAGGATTTTGTGACCCAGGGTGACTATGCTGCATGTTACATAGAACTTAATCCAGACTTAACCCCAAACAATTCAGAGTCCATGCTTTTAAGCACACCTTAAAAAAAAAAAAAAAGAGTTTATTCATTTATTTGAGAGAGAGAGAGAGCATGAGAGGGGGTCTGGTTGGGTCAGAGAGAGAGAAGCAGACTCCCTGATGAGCAGGGAACCTAATTTGGGACTTGATCCTGGAACTCCGGGATCAGGACTTGAATTGAAGGCAGTCGTTCAACCAGCTGAGCCACCCAGGTGCCCTAAGCACTCCTTTTAAAAAAATTTTTTTTATTGGGCGCCTGGGTGGCTCAGTTGGTTAAGCGACTGCCTTTGGCTCAGGTCATGATCCTGGAGTCCTGGATCGCATCGGGCTCCAGGCAGGGAGCCTGCTTCTGCCTCTGACCCTCCCCCTCTCATGTGCTCTCTTTCTCATTCTCTCGGTCTCAAATAAATAAATAAAATCTTAAAAAAAAATTTTTTTTATTTTATTTAAATTCAATTAATTAACATATAGTGTAATATTAGTTTCAGAGGTAGAGTTCAGTGATTCGTCAGTTGCATATAACACCCAGTGCTCATTACATTACATGCCCTTTTTAATGCCCATCACCCACCTATCCCTTCCTCCGCCCCCCTCCCCTCTAGCAACCCTGTTTGTTTCCTGTGATTAAGAGTCTGTCATGGTTTGTCTCCCTCTCTGATTTCGTCCTATTTTATTTTTCCCTCCCTTCCCCTATGATCCTCTGTTTTGTTTCTTAAATTCCACATATGAGTGAAATCATATGGTTTTTGTCTTTCTCTGATTGACTTATTTCGCTTAGTATAATACCCTCTGGCTCCATTCATGTCGTTGCAAATGGTAAGATTTCATTTTTTTGATGGCTGAGTAATATTCCATTGTGTGTGTGTGTGTGTATATATATATATATATATATATATATATATATATATATATATCTCACATCTTTATCCTTTCATCTGTTGATGGACATCTGGGCTCTTTCCATAGTTTGGCTATTGTGGACATTGCTTTAAACACTCCTTTTAACTGCCTGTAACATTCCATTTAATTCTATTTGTAAGTTAACCAGTCCCCATTTGAAAGGCAGTTTCCCATCTTTAGTCGTTAAAAATCATGCTGCAATAAATAACTTCATGCATATGTCACTTCTCCTGTGTGCCATGTATTTGTAGGATAAATTTCCAGAAATGAGATTGCAATGAGTTTTGCCAAATTTACTCCCCAGGTATTGTATTAATTTGCCCCTTCACCAGCAGTGGATCTGAGGATCAATTTCCTACATGCTTTCTAAAAGAAGGTGGAAAATTCTTCTTGGAGTGTTAAGAAAACCATAACTTTTATACATTTGGGTTTGTTAGGATCTGCTCATTGGACAGAACTCCAGTGCCTAGATTTTGGTGTTTGCTGTCAACAAGCACAGTTTCCTTTTGCTTTTTAGTGGAGTTTTATCTTATAAAATATTCCACTTGAAATTTGAAAAAGAAAAGCTTTAATTTCACTTAGCCAACCTAGAACATCAGGGAAAAAAAAAAAAAGAGGAACTGCCAATCAGAGCTTTTGTAGATGACAGAATATGGTCACTTGTCTCAAGAATCTTTTTTTCATCAGTAGATGTGTGTCTGGGTGATGCATGTACTGATACATAGCTTCTTTTAGTGCCTAATAGAATGGCATAGGAAATAATGTGTTTAAAAATTCAAGGGCAGTATAGACTAGGAGCCCAGATTCCTGAGTTAAATCTGATTTTGCATCTTCACGCTGCTTGGCCACTTACTTAACTGTAAGCCTCAGTATCCTCATCTGTAAAATAGGGTGATGATAATAGTGTCTTAGTCCCCCTTCGGGCTACTGAAATAGAATAGTATAGACTGGGTGGCTTAGAAACAACAGAAGTTTATTGCTCACAGTTCTGCAGTTGAGGATCAAGGTACCTGCAGATTTGGTGTCTTGTGAGGCTCCACTTCCTGGTTCATAAGTGGCCATCTTCTTCCCTGTGTCCTCACGTGGTGGCAGGGATGAGGCATCTCTCTAGAGTTCCTCTTATAAAGGGCACCGATCCCATTCATGAGGGCTCCACCCTCATGACCTAATCACTTCCCAAAGGCCCAGCCTCCAAATACCATCACACTGGGGGTTCGTTTTCAACCTATGGATGTTGCAGGGACCCAAATATTTAGTCTATAGCAATAAGAATCACTTGAGAAGCTTCAGGCAAGGATAGTATGAGTAATGTGTAAAGCTCTCAGCTCGATGCCTGGCCAACAGTAAGTGCTCACTGAAAGTTAGCTCTTGTTATCAGTCATCACTAATAAATTAAGAATAATTTCCACTTCTATCGAATTATTTTTATTACAGTTGGAAAACAAATAGGATTAAGAAGTTAGAAGCAAAAAACCAACAGTTTCCTGACCAATCCTGCTTCCTGGGGCAATAATTTTAAATTCTTCTTAGCTGTCTCTTCTGGTATTCACCTCTATATTTTTAAGACATAATGTATAAATTAACCAAACTGGGACATTATTTATGACTTCCTATCTTAGTAAATGAGGAGTACAGCTTTCTTTTCATATATTGTGGTCAAATCCTTCTTTGATATTTCTTGTGTTTGATTATGACAGTGTTATTAACTGCTGAGACACAAGTAGTGTGTCATGAGGAGATTTCCTCTTTTGTACAGCATTGATTTTCCTGGAATTTGTGATTGTCTTATTTTCATTATCTTTGTTTTCTCTGAATGTGTGTCTGGCTTCCCATACTCTCTGAGGGCTCAAAAGATCTCACTGTGATGTTTCACCTGTCTGATGAACTCACGATTCCACTTTCCAGCCCTTGGAGTCTTCTAAATCGGAGCCCCGGTGCCCATGCTCTAATCTGGACACAATGCTCTCTGGTCCTGCTGCCCAGCTGTCACCTTTGTTCTCTGGGCTCCGTGGATGCCTCTTTTTTGGCTCCTCCCTCATTTTGTGAGAGAACATCCTCCAGTAGCTAGAAGAAGGCTACACAGGCTGTCACTTTTTTGTTTTTGAAGATTTTCCATGAAATAGCTTTAAAAAACTATCATATTTGACTGTCAACTTGAATGGGTAAAGAATTTTAGATTGGATGAATCATTTTCACTCAGAATTTTGAAGTTATTACTCCATTATCATCTGATTTTTCATGCTGTTTGTGGGAAGTCTGGCCTTTCTTTTTGCCAGTCTTTCATATCTGCCCTATTTTTCCTTTCTAGGAGCTTCCGATTTATGCCTGGTATTCCTGAATTTCACCATGATATATACTTTGGAATTTTTTTCCCCCCTCTCCTGAGCACTTAGCTTTATTGTCTGGAAACTGTGTCCTTTAGTTCCATTTTTTTTTTTTAATTTAAATTTTGTTATTTTTTTTCTCACCGCTTTTTCTCTTCTCTCTCCTTCATTGGTCCTCTACTTATTCTTTATCATCTATTTTATCTCATTTTTTGTCCTACTTTTTGGAAAGGTTTCTTCAGCTTTATTTTTTCAGTCTTCTGCTGAATCTTTATTTTGGATATTGTATTTTTAATTTCCACATTTTGTTGTTGTTGATTTTTGATGGTTTCTTGCTTCTAGTCCTCTTGCTTCATGGGTGGAATATCTTCAGTTACTTCTCCAGCATGATTGAGAGTTTCTTTTCCTTCCTGAATTGTCTATGTCCTCTGAATACCTGCTGTCTATTTATTTTGCTGTCTCAATTATGTTGGAAATTTCCCTTACATTTTGGTGATCCTTAGCTTTCTCTTAGTGTTGAAGAACACGAATTTAAGAAGCTGAGTAGGTGCTCTGTGTCTGATGGCAGAGCTTGTCATTTGGTTGATCTCCCTGTCGGGTAACGAGAGGGCTGGAACTGGCATTTTCATTGGGGTGCTAGGTGTCAGAACCCAAGGTCTTACCTCTGGGGTGCTTTGGCTCCTCAGGAGCAGGATTCTCCTGTCTCTTGGCTGTGGCTGTATTGGGGTGGGTTCAGGGTTGTTAGCCTACCTGCTGTCATTCTAGAGCTGGGAGTGTGGGCTGGTGATGGGAAAGAGCCTGGGTCCTTCTGTTCATTCTGTAGAGTTTTACCTAATTCCCCTGCCACCATTCTAGCATCTCACCAAAGGGCTCCTTTATGTGTGATGCTCTTAAGTCCAGAGCCTTTGGTTCATTTTCTCCAGAAAATAGAGAGGTGGAGGGAAGAGTAGTCATCCATTATCTAGGGTGGGGATGGGCATCTGCTTAAAACTGTATCATATTTGGACCACACTATTTCTTGTGTTGTCTGTCCTTGAGTTCAAACGGCCTGTTCTTTCCCTGACTACTGGCCTTTCCCATGCTCATGTATATTTTTTAAGTTTTCAACATCTACTTTGTTTTATTGAGTTCTTCTTTTTCCATAATCTTGCTTCAGTTGGACTAGTGGCTCTCTAGGCATAATTTATATCCTGGAACTTCCTTTCATAGATCTCAATTGTCTCCACTAATTTTTGTTTGTTTATTTATTTGTTAACTCCTTGTTTTGCTAGAGAAAAATACCCAAATACCGTCAGAGGAAAGAGTACTTGGGAGTAAAATTTTCTGAGCCTGTCAGTGTATTAGTGTCTTTATTCTTCTCTCACTTAAAGGATAGTTTGAGTGGACATAGAATTATAGGTTAAAAATTACCTTTCTGAGAACTTTGAAACCATATCTAATGTTGCTGATAAGAAATTTAACTCCAGTCCTAGCTCTCATTTGTCTGTGGCCAACTTTATTTGGAAGTTTTTAGGAAATTTTTTATTCAAGGTGCTCTGAGATTTCATAAGGAATGCTTTCCCCTCTGATTTTGTCTTAGCTGGGCCCTTCCAGTGTCACTTTCTCAGAGAGGCTGCCCCTCCCTGCCCAATTGAAGGGAGCCCACTCTCCCCTCATTCTTTTTTTAAAAGATTTTATTTATTTATTTTTGCGAGGGAGAGAGAAGGAGGGAGGGAGAGAGAGGGAGCACGAGTGAGGGGGAGGGGCAGAGGGAGAAGCAGGCTCCTTGCTGAATAGGGAGCCCGATGCGGGGCTGGATCCCAGGACCCTGGGATCGTGACCTGAGCCGAAGGCAGACGCTTAACCGACTGAGCCACCCAGGCACCCTCTTCCCTCATTCTTTATCTCATCACTCCTCCTTAGTCTCCTCATAGCACTTATCATTAGTTGAAATTACCTCATTTAATTATTTCCTCTGCTCATGCCTCCTGTTTCTAAAATATGAGCTCCTCAAGAACAATTACGATAGTGGTCTCCATAATAGTTGCATCCCCATCATCTGAAGCAATTCAGGACGTTTGTTGTATGAAGGAAGGAATGGATGAATGAATGTCTTGGCCCAGGGCTTTGTTCATTCATTATGTTAGGCACCCTCTGATCCATCTTAATATAACATGTCTATCTTCTTGATCCCAGAGAAGTTTTCTTCTGCTATAGCTTTACTCACTTTCTCCGTTTTCCATGCGCTCATCAGGACTCCTGCTAATCCGATGTTGGAACTAACAGACTGGTTGCCTGTATGTGTAGTTTGTTCTCTCATATTTCCTATGTCCTTTGCTATGAGAGATTCCTCCATACTTTGTTTTCCATTCTTTATGTAAAATTTTTGTTATTTCAAGAATAACTTGGGCGCCTGGGTGGCTCAGTTGGTTAAGCGACTGCCTTCGGCTCAGGTCATGGTCCTGGAGTCCCGGGATTGAGTCCCGCATCGGGCTCCCTGCTCTGCGGGGAGCCTGCTTCTCCCTCTCCCCCTCCCCCTGCTTGTGTTCCCTCTCTCGCTGTGTCTCTCTCTGTCAAATAAATAAATAAAATCTTAAAAAAATAAAATAAAATAAAATAAATAAAAAGACATCAGAATGTTATGAAAAGGGAATACTCAGAATACAACAAAGAAAAAAGTTATTCTTTTTTTTTTTTTAAAGATTTTATTTATTTATTTGACAGAGAAAGACACAGCGAGAGAGGGAACACAAGCAGGGGGAGCGGGAGAGGGAGAAGCAGGCTCCCCACCGAGCAGGGAGCCCGATGCGGGACTCGATCCAGGGACTCCAGGATCATGACCTGAGCCGAAGGCAGTCGCTTAACCGACTGAGCCACCCAGGCGCCCTCTGATGTCTTTTTAAGGAGTAATATCTTCTCAGATCTGTGTATATAATTAGATTTTTTTTCTTTACCTTGTTTTTATGTCTCACATTTTGCCATTTGATGTTAAGGGTCAGTTTTTCTGTTTATTCTGGGCTTTACAGGTTGACAAGACTCAGTCTAACACCTTTCAGGTTATGTGCCCCACCCTCACCCCCATACAAAAATGAGGGAGTTTTATTCTCATTTGTCAACATCTAGAGTAGAAGCTTGATATTTTAATTTCTTCCAATCTCTTTAGAGAAGAGCTTTCCAGAGACTGTCTGGGCTCTGATGTGGGGGTGGAGGTGAGTGAATATGAGAAAGGAAGGGCCCACCGATACAATTTTCTCTCCCTCAAACCTCAGCTTGATCCTCACCTTTGGCTTCTGCCACATCTGATGACTTTAAGCTCAGAACCTTGTGGAGCCTTGCGGAGGGTGCATGGGGCAGGTTGGCTCTTCTCCAAGGTGGGATCTGCTCATCACATAAACTTAGGCCTATCCACTTGCTATTTTCATGAAGTTTGGTGTCACTCTTTCCATTCCTCTTTGCTAGCTTTATTCCTTTTAATCTTACTTGCTTTAATTTTAAGTGCATACTCAGCAGGGAGGGAAGGCAGACTCATTGTCTTACCTGCTTTTAAACTGCAAGTCCCCTCAAGACTTTAAAGCCCTTGCTTAGCACCATATCTGTCTTGCCAATCCTGAATCAACTGATTCTGGACTCTCCAGCATTATGGGCAAAAATTATATAATTGTGCTGATTGGCTCCATTACAAATTTATGAATTCCAATCTTAGCAGGCCCTCATCTTTGCTGAGCAATCCATTTCTTGGCCCTACTCAGCTTCCTTTCCTATGTCCCATGATGGTTGCATTTTTAAAAATTCTTTTCTTCAAGTATTTTATCTTAGTCTTGTTTTTCTTGTTGGGCATCCCAGGTTCTGTGTTAGTGAGAAAACAGAGGTCCCAAGAAAGAACTTCTTGACCTCCTCTCCCCTCTCCCCCCAAACTCCTTTGTCAAAGATGGTTTTATTTTCAAAGAAAAGTACCAGAGCCATCAATTTTTTAGCTGTGTGACCTTGCAAGAAAATCGCTGAATATTGTTGAGTATTGGTTTCCTCATTGTTAAATTGGTGATAATGTCAGTCACACCTGGTTACAAGCATAATTAAAGTAAAACACATGTTTTACCTGCAGAAGGGTAAAAAATGAGAAGTCAGCGTCTCTTTCCTCCATCCTCAACCTCCAGTTTGAAGCATTCTAACATTTTAAATAAATGTTTGTAGTTTTGATTTTGAGGATTGTATTAGGGAAGTTTTCTGATATTTCCTAGCACAGTGTCCAGCATGTAGTACGTGCTGAAAAAGTTAGTTTCTTGTCTCTTCTCCCTTCTCTTCTAGATCATACAAAGCTTTTCTTCTTTAAACTCCCTTTTCTTCTTTAAAAGACGAATGAATGTCTGACATCTACCTCTGTACAGGGATGTTATTCATCTAGTGATGCTGAACTTGTAAGAACTTGGTGAAAATAAATGTCTTACTTATCTAAATCCATGATTTATGGTATACTTCTTCTCATTTAACTGTATTCAATGAAGTAAAACTTGATTAGGTGTGCTTTAGCCTGCTTCAAGGATCCATTCATTCCAGTATTTGCAACCTGACTTCATCAGAGTTTATAAATTAGCAAAATAAAAAAACCTAGTTTCCTTGGAGAATTCCTCTAGCTTCCAAAATACTTCTAGGAAGGGCACCTGGGTGGCTCAGTTGGTTAAACGACTGCCTTCGGCTCAGGTCATGATCCTGGAGTCCCGGGATCGAGTCCCGCATCGGGCTCCCTGCTCAGCGGTGAGCCTGCTTCTCCCTCTGACCCTCTCCCCTCTCATGCTGTTTCTCTGTCTCTCTCTTTCTCTCAAATAAATAAATGAAATCTTAAAAAAAAAATACTTCTAGGAAGATAGTATACTAATATTAGATAGTATACTAAAATTGAATTCGTATAAACACTTTTGGGAGGTGTAGATGCACAGGCTTGGCACTTTTAGAGTGGTGGTTCTATTTGTGTGAAGAATAAGGGGACCCTTTCTCCCAGCAAGGTGTGGGCTACATTTCAGCCTCTCCTTGCTCTTTTGGCTGGGTGCTCTTGTGCACTGTACAACCTGCTCATCAGTATGAGTTGGCCTGTTAAGGAAAAACTGTTTTCGTTCTGTATGATTTTGAGGCTTGCATATGGGATTTTTTTTTTCCTTCTTTAAAGCCAATAGAGAGAGAGATAAAGGGAGTGGCGGTAAAGAAGGGAGTCTTCGTGAGGCATCTGTTTGGCTCAGGTATGGTAGTGGGCACTGGTTTATGTATATCTTTTATATATAATGCTTACAACATTACTGCGTGTATTATTGCCCACACGTTTTAATTAAAGAAACTGGGCTTAGAGATGAAGTGATTGGCCCAACGTCATCAGTTAATAAGGAGTAGAACTGAAGGAAACCCAGATTATCTATTTCAGAGTTTATGTTCTTCCTGAAAACAAAACCCAGGTGCCGTTTTACATTATGTATTTCATATAGACACAGCCCTAAGTCACACACCACCTCCTGACCGAGAGGGCCACAGAGACTGCCTCTGTTTCTGCCAGTGGTGCCCATTTCCTCATATTTGGTGCAGCTGAGTTACAGGCATAGTGCTGTGTTCTGAACACCCACTGCTTTTACCCAATGGCTCTCAGATCACCCTGGATTTTCACCAAGGTCTTGCCACGTGCTAGCTGTGTGAGTATGGGCACATTCGTTAACCTTTTTGTGCTTGGTTTCCACATCTTTACGGTGAAGATACCGATAGATACTATCTTGTTGAACTGCTGTGAGAATCGAACAACGTACTCAGCGCATTCCTTACCCGCTGTGCCTCTATTCCCTCATCATTAAGATGGGTTAGAAACAGTACCAATCTCTCAGAAATATAGAAAGGATAAAATAGGATAAAACCCATACATAATAAGCAATTGATAAATAACTATTTAAAATGGTATTTTTTTTCTCAATTGAAATAAGAGAAAGAAACTCAGAAATATTAAATAACTTGCTGAGTCACACAGTCAGAAAATGGTAGAACTAGAATTTGAACCCAGGTTTCTCTGATTCTGAATGCAATGTTTTTCATTTTTAAAATATTCTGAAAGAAGAAAAAAAAAACACAAAGAAGCAAGCACAGTAAATAAGTCATCTCCATTTATTAAAGCTTGTCTGAGAAGCTCCAGGTTCACCAGCAGGGTGAATCTTCATGGCGATCCATCACTGAATTAGTCTCAAGTGCTCAAGAGGCACCTGAATACCTGATATGGGATAGGATTGAGATGTTTTAGAAAGATGAACTTTTCCTATTGAGCTAAAATGGAGTCAGTCTTTTTGCAGAATGAACCTGACATGTTGTTAGTCGTTACCCTAGCAAATTCAGATCTTACAGCCAAGATGTGGAAACAACCTATGCATCCATCGACAGATGAATGGATAAAGAGAATGTAGTGTATACATACAATGGAATACGATTCGGCCTTAAAAAAGAAAGAAATTTTGCAATATGGGATGAATGGATGAGCCCTGATGCTAGGTTAAATAAGCCAGTTACAGAATGACAGATACAGAATGGTTCATTTATATGAGGTATCTAAAATAGTTAAGGTGGAATGGTGGCTTGAGGAAGTGGGAAATGGGGAGTTACTAATCAATGGTCATCAAGTTTCAGTCAACCAAGATGAATAAGCTCTAGGGATCTGCTGTATACCACTGTATTGTACACTTAAAATTTGGTAAGAGGGTAGATCTCATGTTAAGTGTTCTAACCACAATACAATAAAATTGAAAAAAATTCAGATTTGAGAATCTGATGATTTTTCATAATGAAAGATCCTAGGCACTCTGGTTAATATCCTGGCTCATTCCCAACTCAAGTAATTATATTCCCAGCACCCACTATTACCCTGCAGCTTTTTGTTTGTTTATTTTGTTTTGTATTTTCTCTCTCTCTTTTTTTTTTTTTTTAAAGAAGGGGAGGGGAGCTTGAAGGGCAGAGGGAGAGAGAGAATCTCAAGCAGGTTCCACACCCAGCACAGTATCTGATGTGGGGCTCCATCTCACAACCCTTAGATCATGGCCTGAGCCAAATCAAGAGTCGGACGCTTAACCAACTGAGCCACCCAGGCGCCCCTCCCTGCAGTTGTAATTATGAAGTGTGTTTTGCTTCCCCTGTGTGTCTGTATTTCACACAGGCATGTCAGAACCATCTCATAGCTGTAAGAGTCAGGATTTACTGGGAACACTGTGGCTTAAATACGATTTTATATAAACACATTACATAATGTGAGTTCTTTGCCCTTTACCTTTTTACCTTTTCTTCAAGTAATTTTTAAAAATGGGGTTAAATCTGATGTCCATGTACAGAATTGTTCAATGGTACTGAGTCTTGATTAATCATTTAATAATGCTAGCTTTATTATCTTTCATTTATCAAGTGTCATCTCTTTGAACTTAAAACTAAGATCTATTATATCATCTTCTGGTTGAAATTACATCTGACTTGAATTACTGGGCCAGAACTTTTCCAGGGATGATTTCTTGAGCTGCGAAGTGACGAGGAAGCATTTTCTCAGTTTTCTGTGTTTGGCAGGGACTGTTGGATGGAGTGATCCACCAATTTCAACCAAGTCCACAATCTCAGAGATTGGATTTTTCCCTGAAGTTACTTGTCTCAATATGGTTTTATTGACCCAAAGTGCTAACACTACAGAAATTGAATATAGCCTGTTAATTCAGACCTTTGCTGCAACTTTCCCAAAATGCACTTCATCCTCTTTGTCAACACTCCTGCTCCTGCCACATGGTGTATTTAGATATACTCTACTACCAGCTCTCCTGGTCACCTAGCATTTCTGGCCACATCATTTCTAAATTCTTTAATGAAACCATTCATCTCCTCTTCTGTGTCTCACAGACAGCTTAACCTACAGAGTTTTCTCCCATTGTTTAAAGCTTTCTGTTCCATTCAGGATCTTTTATTTATTATAGACATTACTAATTTTAAAAGAAATTCCTAAAAAGTAGAGGACAAACAGTTTATAAGAGATGTTAGGTATGTGTGTCTCTGGATTATCCTAGCTACTTTTATTAATAGGCTTACAGTTCATTTCTAGATATATGTATATGATTCAATCTATTTTTGGCTCTTACTAGCTTTGTGAACTTTGACAGTATCTATCCTCTCCAATATTCAATTTTCTCATCTAAAAGATGAAAGCACAGTCATAATAATTTTAATTCTCATGAGGAATAAATGAGGTAATTTATATAGAGATCTCAGTGCACAATTCCTGGAGTAAAAATAGGGCTCCGTAAATGTTAGTTTTAAATGATAACAATGATTATGATGATAATAATAATAATTATAAACCTGAAATTGAACAACTATATATAGCCAGGGAAGCATTTTAATATGAAGCCAAGAATTTAAGTGGAATCAAAAAGAAACATTCTAATTGAAGTCTTCTTGAAGGTTGAGATAAATTGATAGTGATTAAGATATTATGAGAAAGATATCAATTTTTTCTAGTTGATTAGTATATTTTGCTAAAAAGGTATCTGCTACATGAATCATATTCTTTTAATCCATGTGACTTGAGCATAAGATGCATGGATACCCACTTGTCATGTTTCTTAATAGGGAGACACTTAAGGGGAGGCAGAAAGATGGTTAGGGGGCTCCTCTTTGATTTACAGTGACCTTCAGAAGTATGTCAGATGGGAACGTCCAAGTATTCTTTAGGTCTTTGAGTGGTGTGATTTGACATACTTTGTGTGCGTGTGTGTGTGTGTGCATGCGCGCACGCACGTGCCCGTGCACACGTGCACAAGACAGAGTGAGACAGAGGCAGAGACAGAGAGACAGAGACAGAGAGAGACATTTGAGAGCAATTGTGTCCTGAGACATTTGAGAGCAACTGTGTCCTTACCCAGCTGTCATGGCCCCATGGTGGACATTATAACTTATGTTAAACCATGGTCTGTTTGATTATTATATATTACTTTAAGTAAACATACCACTTGCTGGTTTTAAAGAAAAAGAAACTATGAGAGATGGGATGACATGCCCCGCAATCATTCCCGCAATCACCGAGGCTTCAGGAAAACCAGCCACAGGGAAACCAAATGAACAAAAAAGGGAAAAGGAGCAAGCTTGCCACCCAATCTTTATTAAATCAATTGCTTCTGCTCTTCTTTGAAAATCACTTCTGACTCAGTTTCTAGAGTCCCATATCTTTCTTTGATAATTTATTCCAGAACAATTAAAGTTTTTGGTCAGAGGAACCTGTGTTGACAACTGTGATGGATGGATTTTGTTTGTGCCCTCCTAATGGTGTTATTGATCTGGCACAGAAAGGTAGTTCCTCTCTTTTATAGTTAAAGAAATCGAGGCCTGGATTTGTTAAGACGGAGAGCTTAATGTCTATCATAAGTGAGTAGTGGTTAGAACTGCTGAGCCCAGATCTGTAGCACCAAGATGGAAGGTAGATTTAAGACATGATAGATAATTTCATGCGGAAGTCTTGAATTTATAGTACCGGAAGATTGAAACATGTTTGTTTTTTTTTTTTAAAGATTTTATTTATTTATTTGACAGAGAGAGACACAGCGAGAGAGGGAACACAAGCAGGGGGAGTGGGAGAGGGAGAAGCAGGCCTCCCGTGGAGCAGGGAGCCCGATGTGGGACTCGATCCCAGGACCCTGGGATCATGACCTGAGCCAAAGGCAGAGGCTTAACCGACTGAGCCACCCAGGCGCCCCTGAAACATGTTTTTTTATGCTTTGTTTAAAAGTCATGAAAATTATCCAAGGTGGTTACTTTACAGTACCATAGCTTTGATTTAATGGGACTAGCTTCTCTAAACTGGACAAATTACTTAACATCGAGAACTTTAGAGTTTTATTTTAGTAAATGTTACTCATGACCTGCTTTTTTCTCTCTAGACCTTCTCTTACCATGCCCCACAGGAACCTGACAGGAAGCTGCAATGTTAATTGTGGTTGTAAAATACATGAGTATGAGCCAGTCTGTGGATCAGATGGAATTACATACTTTAACCCTTGTCTGGCTGGCTGTGTTAACAGTGGTAATCTTAGCACTGGGGTGAGTACATTTCACAAGTTCTGGTACTGTTGTTGATCCAACATCCTGTGACAAGGACATGTTAGGATTCATATGCTAACATGTGGCTTCAGTCCCTCTTTTCAAGAAACTTCAAATAACCTACAAAATACATCCTGACAAAGAGCCAGAGGAAAGAGAATTATGCAATGCTATCGTTTTTTCCCCCCAGGGACGATTGCAGAATGTGGGTGCAGTGATTTAGTTCCACATCAGCCCTCTCCCACTTTACATTCTGTGCCAACTCAGTGAAACGTGATAGGGTTGAGGGCTGGGCCTCCCATTTCTTGCTCTGCCAGGGCCCTTGTGATGTATTTGAAGGTCAAGATGACCACATTTTGGTGCCGATAGAAGAGAATAGGAGAGCACCTTCCCTGATCAGAGTCTGTGAAGATGAGCAATGGCCATTTTTCATAGACTATCAGTTCAAGCTCACCCTTTTCTTCCTTCCCTCCTTCCTTTCTTCCCTTCTTCCTCCCTCCCTCCCTCTCTCTCCCTCTCTCTGTCTTTCTTTCTTTCTTTCTATCTTTCAACTTTCAGAGTAAAGATATTTCTGTCAGTTCAAGAATAGGCTATTTTGAGAATTCCCTTCCCTGTGAATTATAAATAGGCTGTAATACTGTGGGAGGTTTTCATATTCTACTCAGTTCTTTACTGAGCCTGGTCTCATTCTTTGCATAAGAACAGATTGTAGGAGGCTGCTTTAATTAAAAAGGTTAAGGTGCATTGGCTTGTACTGTGTAGGTGTTAAGGGATTAGACCGTTGACTGTATGTTTTGGGATTGTCATTTGATTTCTGAGTTTTAAGCTATACTGATAAATTGAGAAATCCTGTTGCTGGCTACCCATTATATAATTGGGGTCACCACCTACACCAGTGTGTGACCAAGTTGGAAGAGACAACAAGATCTGTTCTTAGTGGCTAAGTCCTTCCCCGGGAGTGACCAACCAAGTCCTCTAATGCACAGCCCTCATTCCTAAAAAGAGGCCAGCAGTCCCTGGAGGACAGAAGGCCAAATGGCACCCCATCCTTATATTTGTTGCTACTGCTTCTCTAAGTGGCTGAGAGCTCACAATGACAGTGAGTTCAGCTGATGTCTGTTCAGTAAAAACAACATAACAGGCAGAAAGATTAATTGGTTGCTTTTGTTTGAAATACCTTTTTAGTTCCTTGAATTAGCTTTTTTCAAATGAAACAGCCAATGATATGTTCACTGGTCCTGGCCCTGGAGCTGTCATGGCTGCATCGTGGATTCTCTGCATTTATTTAACAAATATTTACTTTAGGTCCTACACTGTGTCCAGGCAGGCTGATGCTAGGTGCTCTGGTAGGCACAAATAAACAGAAAGCTTAGTTCCTGTTTTTGAGGGGCTTCTCTAATCAGAGAGCCCAAGAATTATAACAGCATATAGTTGTGACCAAAATGAGCATATGGAATGTGAACGCTCTAGAACAGTGTTGAAAGCTCCTTATAAAAGTTTAGGTTTAAACGATTTGGCTAAGCAGACACTGTTGGATGCACACTTTGGATCCTTACTGTTAGCAATGAGGCTGTATTTTCAGTTAAATATTATGTATATTTTTTAAAATTTAAATTAAACTAGCCAACACATAGTACTTCATTAGTTTCCAATGTAGAGTTCAGTGATTCATCAGTTGCGTATAACACCCGATGCTCATCACATCACGTGCCCTCCTTAATGCCCATCACCCAGTTACCCCATCCGCCCACCCACCACCCCTCCAGCAACCCTCAGTTTGTTTCCTAGACTTAAGAGTCTCTCATGGTTTGTCTCCCTCTCTGATTTCTTCCCATTAAGCTTTCCCTCCCTTCCCCTATAATCCTCTGTTTTGTTTCTCATATTCCACATGTGAGTGAAGACATATGATAATTGGCTTTCTCTGATTGACTTATTTCACTCAGCAAAATATTATGCATGTTT
Organism: Mirounga leonina; assembly: GCF_011800145.1. NCBI lineage: Eukaryota > Metazoa > Chordata > Mammalia > Carnivora > Phocidae > Mirounga > Mirounga leonina. The sequence continues at coordinate 20,751,362 of NW_023270415.1, read as the reverse complement.
AAATACTAGAGCTATTTTAGGGCTTTTAACTTTGTCTTAATTTTCCTATGCTTTAGCTTGGCTCACAACCGATCTTTGTTATCCCTTAGATAAGGAACTACACAGAATGCACGTGTGTCCAAAGCCGGCAAGTGATCACTCCACCTACAGTCGGACAGCGCAGTCAGCTCCGTGTGGTTATTGTCAAAACCTATCTCAACGAAAACGGCTATGCTGTGTCCGGGAAGTGCAAACGGGCCTGCAATACCCTTATCCCATTCTTAATTTTTCTCTTCATTGTCACCTTCATCACAGCATGTGCCCAACCATCAGCCATCATAGTAACACTCAGGTGAGAACCGAACTCAACATTCCAAGCTGGGACTGATGTGGTAACGTGGAGGGGAAAGCAAAGTCAGACGATGCGGGGAAGCGCTCAGACATTTGCTTGTTGAATTTAAGAGAAGTGTTTTCCCATGTCAGGAAGAGAAAGGAAGGTTGCAACGTTTCATACCCCAGAACTTCCTTTATTCAGATGGGTTCTAGTCCTGTAGTTTAGTGAAACTTCTTTTGGGTGCCTTTGCTTTCTGAAGTCTGGGCCCTACAAGGTTCAAGATCAGGAGCTGAAAGCTGTCATCATGTTAGCCACAAGGAGCCTGACTCCAGGTGGGGCAGGAAGTCATTTGGTGAAGTTGCTAAGTCTCAAGTATAGCAAAGACTATTATCTCCCACCTTGTAGGTAGTTAGTACCTCCAGGATCAGTGATGGTTCCCGCTGGGCCTGCAGTTCAAAATGCGGATTTCATGAATGTTACTATCCTATAAAATTTTGGAGTTGAACCAAGGAAAGGACAGACTGGGAAATGTCATTTTTCAGTTGTTCATGCTGTGTTTTGTTATATATCCCGTTAGTGGTTTTTTGCTTATAAGAGAACACGGACGTTACTTTAATGGAAGTCCTGTTAAAAATGTTGACATGGGTCCAATCAGATCAGTGTGTTGCATTTGCAGTAAAGGCTACAATGGGCAAAGGAGGGAAGGGGGGACGGCATGGTGAAGAGAAAGCTTGCCCACAGCAGCTTCAGGAGGACCAGGGGAGGCAGTGAAGGAGTGGGGAGGAAAGGGAATCAGTCCTCATTCTTCCTTTACCTCCACCCTGCCCCCTTGGTACCCCACACTGTGCCCCACACTGCTGGGCACCTGCTGGTCACACCTGCTGGGACGTCATTCTTAGCAGGGCAGTTGGGCTGTTTGCTGCTTATTCTGCACATTTTGGCTTCTCTTCTTTACGGGATGCTGAATTAGACGTACGATAACAGTACCCGGTGGGAAGGCCCATTGGTTGATTTCACTCAATTCCTCCATCAACGGATACTTATGGAGTAACAATGGTGTGTGCAGCATGGGGCAAATTGCTAGGAAAAGAAAACGAAGGTGGGGAAAAAGATGGCAGGTGCGCGGGTCCTGGGGAGGTCGACATGCTATACCTAGAACTCAGTGTGTATGGGACAGAAAAGAACAGGTACTTCATCATTTTAAAAAATGAATCCTTAATAATCTCACTCTTTAAACTTTAATTCTGCAAGAGATGTTAAATAACCCAGATCAGGGCTGCCCCTGTCATTGAGCTCGAACATGGCAAATCACCAGCTGGCTTCTTCTTTTTTTTTTTAAAGATTTTATTTATTTATTTGACAGAGAGAGACACAGCGAGAGAGGGAACACCAGCAGGGGGAGGGGGAGAGGGAGAAGCAGGCTCCCCGCAGAGCAGGGAGCCCGATGTGGGACTTGATCCCAGGACCCTGGGATCATGACCTGAGCCGAAGGCAGTCGCTTAACCGACTGAGCCACCCAGGCGCCCCACCAGCTGGCTTCTAACCCAAAACTTCAGAAAAGGAGCCCTTTAATCTTTGCTAATTACAAATCAATAGATTCCAATCTTCCTGCCGTGTAGGAATTACTTGGAGCATATGTTTTGGGAAAAGAACAACATGAGGTAGTGGGGAGGGATTCACTCTTTTTCTAAGTTTGACTTGTTTTTTATACTTTTTTTGGACTCTACTTCTTTCTTTCTTTTTTTTTTTTAAGATTTTATTTATTTATTTGACAGAGAGACACAGCGAGAGAGGGAACACAAGCAGGGGGAGTGGGAGAAGGAGAAGCAGGCTTCCCACCGAGCAGGGAACCCGATGCGGGGCTCGATCCCAGGACCCCGGGATCATGACCTGAGCCGAAGACAGACGCTTAATGACTGAGCCACCCAAGCGCCCCTCTACTTCTTTCTTTAACTTCTTTCCTCTATACTTTTCCTTGAGAAACTATGGGAATAACTTTCAGTCGACACACCTGCCCTCTGGAAAGTGTAAGCAGATAGAAAAAAAAAAAAAGAATGCGGTAGTTAGGATAAATTATTACATCTATTTTCACAGAACTGATTTTAGAAGCTCAGAGCTACTTCTGTACCTTCAGCTATGAACCTTTGGCCCTCCACCAGTATTTACCCAGAAACAGAGTTAATCAGAGCTTCTTTGGAGTCTTCACTGGGGAGAACTCATTCACCGATTCAGCTACATCAGCAGTCTTGTTTGGCTGTTGTTAATAAATTCTAGTAAATAAATATTTTGGTACAGCAGCTCTTTGGTCCCTGGCTCTGGGCTAAGCAGGCTTGATTTGATGTTCATTTTCTTGAGGCCAGTGTTTTAAAACATTTCTTTCTTTCCCTTCATCATAGGTCGGTAGAAGATGAGGAGAGACCTTTCGCGCTGGGAATGCAGTTTGTTTTATTGCGAACACTTGGTACGTTCCTGAATTTCCACGTGTGCCTCTTAGTTCCTCTTTACAGATGGCAAATTCTCACTGTCCTTTAAAAATGGCAAGTCAATCATTTGTTACCATTAGTAGTAGCTAGGATTTTATGGGTTAACGGCAAGGACACAACTTCCTTATTTTCTGATTTGAACTAGAAGCTACCCAGTTCTGTGCTTTGATGAAACAGAACACACCTGACTTTAGAACAGTTTCTTTTTCACTCTGAGCCTAGACGTGGGCTAAATTCCCCAGAGCATTTTTGGTACTGTAAGAAATATTGAACCAAACAATTGTAATGGGCTTAAGATCCCGGCATTTTTTCCCCTTTATGTCTTTTTAACGTGAAAGTGATGGAAATTGGCACTCGTATTATTTGCGAAAATTTTAATTCCTTACTTCTTTACGGTAATTTTATTGGGCTGGGCAAAAAGTATACCTATCAAGTTTTCTGAGAAAAGAAATTAAAAATTCTGAAAAGAAAAAAGAAAAATCCTCAAATGATACATGAGGAGTCCCCTTTACTGATTAACGAGAGAAGCTCATTAACACTGTCAATATATTGCAGAGTTCATTAGGGCATGAAGAACGTCGTTCTGATTTTGGCAAACACCCTATCACTGTCGTGTTTTGGGACAGTGCATGGGAAATATCATGTGAAGTAGCCCATTGCCTTGATCAATTTCAATGTATTTGTAATTGACTTCCCCATCATCAAGCATATTTTTTCTTTCGCAAGTGGGAGTCCGTCATTTTCTTGAGCTGTCGTTTCTTCCAGTATCATTGTCCACAGGACAAAAAAAAAAAAAAATAGGTTTTTGATTTAAATTTTTAATTTCCATTTTGAAGGGTGAAACCCTTTAAAATGGTGTCATCTGACCCTCTGAAACATTAATCTTCTCTGGAATTCTCAATTTATTTTTTATAATTTTTTTATTATGTTATGTTAGTCACCATACAGTACATTATTAGTTTTGATGTAGTGTTCTATGATTCATTGTTTGCGTATAACACCCAGTGCTCCATGCAGTATGTGCCCTCCTTAATACCCATCACTGGGCTCACCCATCCCCCACCCCCCTCCCCTCTAAAACTCTCAGTTTGATTCCCAGATGACCCATGAGAGATTATGGACTCCTGGAATTCTCAATTTGTCATTACGTTGCAGTTGGTGGCCCAGTCTGGGAGTAGGAACTGTCTGGTCATCCTCAGAGGCTTCTAGTTGCATTGAATGGGTGGCTTGGTTGTTTTTTTTTGGTACTGATAAAACTTCGAAGGTCCCAGTTTTCAAAGGCAGGTGGTGAAAGGAAATTCTGACATGCTTTGATTTTGTTAAGAAGCTTGCCTTATACTTCCTGTTGAAAACTAAAAAGTTGTTTTCAAGGAAGGAAATTTGTTAGCGAAGGGGTGGTTGAATAGGAAAAGAAAAAAATAGGTCCTCCTTTTTGCTCTGCTTGTCTTTGATGCCATGGAGTTGGGGTGGTTTCATATGGAATTGGAGGTGAAGGTAAGTCAATAGAGGGATATCACAGCGTCAGGAGTAAGTGGAAGGAGTACATTTCAGTCATCTATTATTTAATTCAACCTTGACTTAAGTTCTGTTGATTATGAAAAACTAGAGTTGGGCCAACAAACCAATTTCCATTTCCCCAAATTCCAAAGCAAAAAGAGAGTTTTAAGTGTTTTAGTAATGTTAAATTTTAATTGTAGTGAACATACCTTATTTGAAACAAATATAATATATTTAAAAATACATCACTTAGCCCACTGTCTTCCCTTCCTTCCTCTCTTCTTTTCTTCCTCCTTTTCTCCCTTGTTCCTTCCCATCACTTCCTTTTATAAACTCTTATTGAGGCTCCACGGCTGTCCTGAGGGGTCCTTGGGACGCAAGGAATAAAAGGCATGGCCTCTGCCATCAAGGAGCTTATGGGTGACAAATCTGCAAACACTTTCAATGCTACGTGATAGTTGATACAATGAAGGTGTATACAAAATGCAGTGGGAATAAAGTGGCATCTGAGTGAGTGAGGAATTTAAAGGAGGGGTAGATAATTGCAAGGTGAACAATTTGGGGGATGGGGACACATTTCAGCAAAGGGAGTAACATATGGTGAAGGAAGTCTACTTGGGTAGACTTTCTTTCTTACGGGAGTAAAGAAATATCTATCTCATAGCCCAGACAATGAAGCTACTACTCATCGCAGATGTTTCACAAGCTTCAAAGATGAATTTTCTGCCTTAGTTATTTCTATGCCCCAAATGTCTTTATACAGTTTGCCATTTGATGTGGTTTCTGGCTTAGAGGGGACAGTGTTTTCCTCATACTCTTCCTGCACCCGAGGACTAGAACCCAACCCATAAGAACTAAGTATACTGAATTTTAGTGGTTCATAAAGGGTCGTATAGCCTCTTGAGTATTTAATGGCAAAATTTGATTTTTAAGTTTAAAAGGATTGCCTCATTGAATTTTTAAGCAATCGACATTTTTACAATCTTAAAATCAATAGCGTATTCTGACCGAGTTGCAAACTGAAAGGTTTAAAGTATTTATAACTTAGTGAACGTTTTTATAATAAATATATTATGATAAGATGTGACAGATTTAAAATAGCCAAGTAACACAAGAAAACCACTGCCCTCCACTGGTTCTAGAGGGTTCTGATTTACAAAATCTGTTTTCTCTGATAAGACGGGCTAACCATTGTTCTTTTTCTTTTTCTCTACAACGCCAGCATACATTCCTACTCCAATTTACTTTGGAGCAGTTATTGACACCACCTGCATGCTCTGGCAACAGGAATGTGGAGTGCAAGGCTCTTGCTGGGAGTACAACGTGACATCATTTCGTTTTGTCTACTTTGGTTTGGCGGCTGGCCTCAAATTTGTTGCCTTCATTTTTATTTTTCTGGCCTGGTACTCCATTAAATACAAGGAGGACGAGCTGCAGAGGCAGAGGTGGAGAGAATTTCCTCTGAGCACAGTGAGCGAGATGGTGGGCCACACCGAAAACACCAGTAAGGGTGCCCGGACTAGATCTTGTCCAGCTTTCAGCAGCCAGGGGGATTTCCACGAAGAGACTGGTCTGCAGAAAGGGATCCAGTATGCAGCACAGACCTATCCGGGGCCCTTCCCGGAAGCAATAAGCTCCTCCCCAGACCCGGGGCTGGAAGAAAGCCCTACTGCCATGTAGCATCCCTCCTGAAGCTTGAAAATGGAAGACTTTAGTTTTGTTGGTTGAGTTGAATATGGCAACTTGAGAAACACCCGTGCCTTCTTTTCTTTCTCTCTTTTTTTAACCTCTAAAGACACAATCCTCAAACCGACAAAACTCAGTATACACAGCCACTATTGACTGAGGGCTGGATACCTCAACAAGACTGAGAGCCTTTGCCCCCCTTCTCTCCAAGAAGGAGGAGTTTAGGTAGATTTGTTACCATTTCCGCTATGTTAATTTCATGCTCGTGCTCCATTGTGGTATAAGGCTGAGAGGTGCCTGGTTAAGAAAATTACGGGAAGTGTCCTAGAGGTACATATCATTACCATACACTCCAAACAAAGGTGAGCTTGACCATGACTTTGCATTTACAAATCAGAGTTTTTAGATATGAACACATACTGTGAGTTCCGCTACAAAGCACAAATGAATTTGCCTCAACTATGCAATTTTGATTGGGAAAATGTAAGTGCAGCATGTTACTTTTTCTTTCAAGAGACTAAAGCAGATACGTTTTGAAAAGAGGACAATAAACTTTCCCTAAAGTACTGTTAATAGCGTTTTAAGCCATAGCAGAGTTATAAATCAGGTAGAATTTTTCAAATGCTTCAAAGGAATCATATGCATAGTGTGACAAAAGGAACAGCGACTTTATTTCATAAGACACATTCTCTTTTAGTCTGTCTGCCCCATTATAAGGTAAAGAGTCTGCTGAATCATAAAATCTGATAGCTTGAACATAAACTCCAGTATTCTTTTGCCAGGGGCTTTAAAACTAGTGTGCTAAACAATATGGCTAGAACCTAATTTGAGATGCATCATAAAGAGAGAAACTGATGGCTTTCTCATCCAAAGAAAAATGCTGCAGAAATTCTTTTAGCTCTCATGGGCCCACACAAGGGTAGCTAAGAATTGTAACCTTGACACTCAAAACAGTTGGAAAAAGAAATTCCACAGAGGTAAGATTGAGTCCCATCTGATCGCTTTAGTTATACGCCTGGAAACAGCAAATCTGTATCGATTTCTTTCTTATGTACAGAAAATTGCCATGGTTGCCCCCTGAAGTTGAGTAATTAAATCAGGAAACCTATACCTGTGATGTGAAAATCACTCTGAATACAGGAGGAGAGAGATCTGTGAGCTATCGGAATATGATCCTAAGTCATGACTGAAAATTATTTAAAATCAACTTGCCTGTCATACTGAATTCCACTTTATCAGAGTTAGAACAATTTTGCTTCTCTCTTTGATTCCTTCCTCCTGTTAACCTTCCCGAAGCAATTCTGCGAGAGGATTTTTCTGTTCCTAAATGCTCTTTGGGTTCATTATCCATCATCCTTTTCAGTTCCTCCCAGCACATCCCTTTGACTTAGGTGCCACACAGAATGCTTTCTCCATGATTCTGAAGGTAGATGCTTCCTGACTGCACTCTGGACTGATAGCAGGTTACCTCCTGGCATCTTGGCTGCTCAGAAAAAGAATCCTTGACAACCCAGACTTCGGAGGGACTGTAAGGTCCAAATACCAATGTAATTGTGAACAGTTTCTGCCAAGGAGCCTATGCTTACGTAGCGGCTAATTTGGGAACTGATTTCCTTAGCTGGCTTACTCTCTTCCACAGAGGGGTCATGACTGACGGAACTGTCCCATGATTCAGGCTTTTTGCCCTTCGTCCTTGGAGACACTGGTGGAGTTATGTGAACAGTTCAAGGTTGTTTTCCTCTCCACCTAAGAACGGTATTGTCAAATGGTTCTTTTGGTGGCATGCAGTTTGTGGAGAGGGTTATCGCTATTAGACTGAATAATGTCTGTAAGGGGTTGAGCCAGTGGACAGGTAACAAGGACTTCCGTTGGAGTGGTCTCATTTGGCTGAGTCATAAGTCTGCTGTTGCCTCTAATTACTCTGGTGTCTGTCCAACTTCCCTCCCTGTGGTATATATTGAAGGTCTTCAGAGAATATTGTTGATTAACTTAGTGTCTACTCTGCTGCCTCAGGGTTCCCTTTTACTCTCTATGGGAGATCTTTGATCCTTTAGATCCTTTAGAAAGTTTCCTTTTGTGTTGGAGCTAAAGATATACAGGATGGGGAGAGGTGGTATTTTCTTAATTCCCCTCTAATTGCCAAAGAACTGCATTGAGAGAATTTGGGTGGGATTAACACCTTTTTTTTTTTTTTTTTTAAGCTAAGAATGTATGTTCCAACACTCTTAGAATCTCTCTCTTCTTGGTAGTATATTTTGAAAAGGAGCTGCTTTCAGAACTCCAGGGTAGGAAGTGACAGACTCTTCACATATAATTAGACAGTCCCCTTTCTCTACCCTGAACAGTCATCCATCCAGTTCAGCAACCATCGACCAGTTCTCTATCAGGCACTATTTTAGCCAATTACCATCTGCTGCTCTATGAAATTCTTTAGGTTGACCTGCCAAAATTCAAAGAAATTGGCCTGAATTGTACACCACAATTGTTAATATTGTACTTCCTCAAGTATGCGATACTTATAAATAGTGGGTGTATCATTAATGTGTTGTTGGTTCATGTAGAATAAGTAGTGAAAAATCACAGAAGACTGAAGTTTTAGAATACGTACCAATTAAGAATTGTCCCCAAAATGCTTTGGGTCCTGGCAGTATCCTTGGAATATTACATAGTCAACTAAAGTGACTGTTTTATAAATGGCACCATTTAATTATAGATATGAGGTTCTTATATGTTTGTTACTTCATGGTCACAGCTCCTATTATAAGTTTAATTCCCACTTCCATGAACTTAGGCTTCTAGTTACTTGTTTTGGAAAAAAGGTCACCTTGTTCTTTTATCAACTCTGTAGATTAATGTATTAATAATGTATAACTATTGTAAGTTTAATTCCCACTCTCCATGAACTTAGGCCTCTAATTACTTGTTTTGGAAAAAAAGGTCACCTTATTCTTTTATCAACTCTGTAGATTATAACGTATTATTTGGCTTTAATATGCAAATATAATATCTATGAGTCTAGCCTATTAATTTAGAAACACCCTGGGGGAAGGTAGGTGGCTGGAGCAACATTTTTTGTTATCTTCATTAGTATGAAGTCCTTATCCTTTGTAGGTAGATTTAATTCTTGAGAACATTCAAAAGTCATTCAGAACTAAGTTGGGGGGGAAGGAGGAGCAGAGAAGAAACAAATTATCTTTTGTGGAGTGTGACTATTTCAGAGAATTTTGTCAAGCACTTAATATACATCATTTATTTTAATACTGTTAATAACTTTGCAAGATAACTATTTTTATTCTGTTTTTGTTTTTTTTTTTTAAACAGATCATGAAAACTGAGGCTCAGAGAGGTAAAGAGATTTGTTTAGGATTGTACAGAGTGGCCAAGTTAGGGTTCAGAAGAGGGTTTCTGTCTCCATCGCTCGCTTCTTACACTATATAATGCCTACAATGGTTTTGGTTAACAAAGACAAGTGTGACTATAATTTAGCGAGGTAAAGCATTTCATTTTTTGCTGTGTTACTGTTCCTGAAGAGTAGAGAAGTTATTATTCCTTTGTGTAGAATAGAAAAAAAATCTGTAGGAAACATCAAAATTTAATGTTTAGATTTTCAAGGTAAATTTACATTTATTTAGCTAAGCGTTATATTCAAAGTTGTCATAACATACCTCAAGTATTTATTTATAGTTCATATTTAATATAGAACAAATCCAATTTTGATGTTAGCATTGAGTCTCAGTAGAATTTCTGAAATGAATCATGAGGAAATGTGGTTCAGATTTATTGAATCTGAGCTCTGGGGATTTTAAGTGTATGCTTTCTTTTTTGTGTTTTCCTCTTTCAGAATGTTAACATTTCCATTAATTTTTAGTGAATATGGGTTTTAAGTTTCCTAAATAAAAGTTTCAAATGAACATACACAAAGTGTTCCATGTTAAATGAACGTAGACAAAACGTTACATGTTATGTACCAAACAACTGGTGGGATTGTTGCTGTCAGTAGCTGTGCTGTGGTCACAAACGGGAGCATGCACTTGGGAATGCAGCCGTCAGACAAGGAGCAAGTCATAATGACCGTCCTGCATTGTCACCAAACTACCAAGAAAATTCTTCCTCCATCTGTAATTCCAGCTTGCATTCTTTGGTGGACGTGGAACCAGAAAGTTTCTTTTTGGAGCCTGTTTTGCATCAACCAAAGAGCAGCTGCATGGTTTTTGAATGGACCTGAAGCATTTGTGGAAATTCTCTGGTGTGCCCAGGAGCAGTAGGAGAGCCCAAGTCTTGGGGGGGTGGGGGTGGGCAGCCAATTATACTTTTAGCCTGTGTGGACTTCAAACATCCTCGATGGTGCCGAAACACAAGTCTAACTATTGCTATAGAGGTGCATCTGGAGTCTTCTAAGTAGCAGATAGATACCAAAATACTGTATAATCCCAGAATTGCCTAGACTGCAGGTTTGCTAGTTCTGTTCTCCAGACCATAGGTAGCCTCTCCACGTTACCTGTAATTCCTCTTTCCTGGCATAGAAGGGCGTGCCGTGGCGGGCAGGTGAAGGTAGTAGTCTTGTGCACTTTATCTTTTCCATTTTCTCTCCTCTCCTCATCTTCCAGGATGCTGCTGGCTGTGTCTGTCCCAGGCTTCTTGCTACATTGGAATCAGATCTGTGTTATGTTTGAACAGGTTCTTTTAAGCACTTCATTTTTACTCAGCCCTAAGAAGGGTCAAATATGATGAAAACCCTCCTTGGGTATTTGCTTTTGCAACATTAAAAAAAAAATGCCTCGGTGCTAAAAGTATTTGATGATGCATGCTCGCCACAAAACTGCACCACTGAATTTACAGTGTTTCACTGGCAAGGGACTACATGTGCTTTGCTTTTGGAAATCTAGAGAGCTTCCCAGAAAACAAGCACTCGTTATTCTAATTACTACAGTTAATCCATGAACTTTACGCTGCAAACATGAAGACTGTAAGGAAGAGTACCTTTTCTATGGAAAACTCAGTGCTTTTGATATTTCTTTTAGCAAGAATAATCAGATGCTACAAATAATTTCGGAGAGAGGGGAAAATGAGTTCACATAATCTTTTCTTATTTCTTCTCCAAAAAACTGACACCCTTGTGAAGTGTTTTTGTAATTGGGGTTTGGAAGGTGTTGTCTTTTTCTGGTATTCTATTACATGCTAAAATCAGAGGAGAAAATATCCAAAACTGAAGTCATTGCAGGGACATATTAAACCAAAGGATTGAACAAACAGAGTTTAAACTTTGTATCTAGAAATGAAAAATCAGAATAATAAGACTCTATAGTGGGCATTTTTCTTAAAATACATACCTCTACCCAAAACCCCAAATGTTAATTTAGAAGCATGAAATAGGCAAGCCCGCCTCTAACTTTTCAGTTAAAGGAGATGTAATACTGCGTCAAATAAATTGGCATTAGGATCCTGGTGGAGTGTGTGTTCGGTGTGTGTGTGTTGTGTGAAATTGTGTTGGTGATGAAAGGCCGTTTTGAATTGTTACATAAAGGAGTTTGATTTTGTGATTTTTACAATGACTATTTATTTGGAGACTTCTTAGGGTAATTTAAAAGATGTTCAATTTCCTTGTGTTTAATGAAATCTCTTGTCAATGTACTAATAAACCTTGGTTTACAACATCTTGAATACTTGATCATTGAAAATTAAGAAAAAAAGTAAAAAAAAAAGAATAAAGTGTGTTGGCTTGAAATTAGTTTGTCTCTGAGATCTCTTCTGATGGACAGCAGAGTTTGCTAAGGCATCCAAAACTTTTGGGTGAGAGGAGGAGGGAGGCAAAGAGCTCTGGAAATAACAGCATGACTCATGGACTGGAGCACAAAGTGGTTATTTTTAGAACCTTGCCTGGAGCACTCATAGGTGTAAAGCAGGGCAATTGATTTCCATTGCTCACTCAGTCACTCCTCCTGCACAGCTCAACTAAAGGGTCACAATGGCCCAAGATACAGGAGTTACTGGGGGCCGTGTGTGTCTTTGCTGGTTTCTGGATAAACCCTTATTTTCCTCCAGGGCCTTGTTCATTCATTGTGGAAGCCATTTATACAAAGGGCAGATACTACCCTCTTCCCCAGTCTACCTTCTTCTCTTCATCAATGGGTGCAATTTAGGCAATTTAGAGATTTCACTCAACTCTCTTAAATATCCCACACATTCAAAGGAGAGGCAGAATCATTCCGTATATTGGGCTTTTTGAAAAAGACACACTAGAAAGTTTCTTTTTAAGAAATGAGGAGAGAGGAAAGGTTATGAATGTGGCCACTTATCTTCCTTGTATTAGCCCCAGACTTGGTACAACCTCAGCATTTTAAGAGCTGTTAAAAAGCATCTAGTTCTTTTCTTCTTTTAAAAATTGCCAGCTCAGTGAAGATGGCCTCTGTAGCTTTGGCGTGGCCTGAGCGCAAAAAAGCATTTTTAATTGCAAAAAGTCATTGGAAAGCAAGGAGATCGATATTTGGTACTCACTTTTGTATTTAAACGTCAAAGTCTGATGCAGTTCCAACTCATAATTCCAATATACATCAGTAGAAAGCTAAAACCCTTTTTTGGTCTACTGGAATGGCTAAGATCCTGAGCATCAAAGAAAGAGCAAGCCTGCCATGGATCAACTGTTTAGCTGTGTTCTTGTCTAAACCCAGTGCTGCTACTTCAGAGATCAATGAAGTGGCAGCTTTGCGAGGGGTGGAGCCTGGCTGGAAAGAAAGATGTCCTGAGTTGCGCTAGAGTGACACCTAATGGTAATTGTGGAAATTACATGCTTTACTGACCTCTCATCCCTTCCGGTTCCTGGGCTTGAGTTGTAATGGGGCTTTTTGGGACCAGATTCGTATTAGGGTGGCAATGACATCTCCTCTTCTGCTGAAACCCATTAGTAATTGGACTGGTTCCATTCTGGCTCTGGGTCATCTGTGTCGTTGGCGCTGGAGGTAGGGTATCGGGGAGGAGGACTGGGGGTAGAAGACACAGACTCTGAATTCCTGAGTCCTGGGAGGCACACTGGTGTAGGGGCTAGAAATTCAGAAAGGTATCTACCTTTGTCCACCACTTAAGTGCGTTTGCTAGCAGAAAAGTGAGGCAACGCTCAGCACAAAAGACCTCAACATTTGTAGCTCCCTTTGTCCCCCAACCCTCTGCAGTGCTTTCCCTGACATCAGGGAGCAGGGTACTCCCTAGTCTCAACAGGAAATATCTGCTTTTTGGAAGCCATTTTCTCTGCTTATTTTATACAATAGTGGGCTCACTCTAAGGCCCTAGGTACTGTGTTGCTGAAGTCCTCAGCATCAACAACACAGCTCAGAGGAAGCTGAGTTAATTAGACCAGTATGGACAATAGTTGCATTAGGTAGGTCTCTTGGTCAGAAATGGGACAAGAGGCAAGGTCATGAATGTGGCCGGTCACTTTCACTCCATTGGCCTCAGACTTGGCACAACATCAGTGTTCTCTTACTCGGGGGAAAGTAAAGGAAAAATGGCCGAGCTACTCTGTCCAAGGGGTGGGGGAGTTGAGGGAAGTTTACATGGAAAGAAAAGATAAAGTTTGATAAGGTAAAAGGGAAAAAAAATACAGGAATTGGAGAATGGATGAGATTTTTACAGGTTGGGATGGGGAATTCAGATTTAGGAAGGTGGCACTAATCCAGGGGAAGCTGGTAGTGACAGGCGAGGGGAAAGGGGAGCACATGGGTGGATGGAAGGCTAGAGCTTCTAGTGTGTGTGTTTGTGTGTGTGGGGGGGGGTGTTAAAAATCACCAAAGATTTCTGAGCAGGAGGCTGAGGTCTGAGCCTGGTGATGAAAGACAGCAAATGCGGGATGAGATGGAGTGGGGCTGGAGGGGAAGGGGCTTAGGGTGTGATTACAACTTTCCCGGTAGCTTCGAGGAGAGGTTGTGAGGGCTTAAATGAACCCGGTGGTGGACCACACCAAGTTGTTAATTGCTCTAAGATCTTTTGTTTTCTATTAAAATAAATTTTGAAAATATTGAAAATATTTTCCAAATACATTTTGGAAACAGCAAGCAAATAAAATTTGAAAATATCAAGCAGAATTGGATTAATTGGGGGAATTGAGGACCTTCTTATAGCTGAGATCACAGTAGCTCTAAAGCAAGTTCTGGACAATAGGCATTTAAAAATCTTTTCTTAGAAGAGCAACATGTTTAGGTACATTTGGCATGGGGTGGGAGTGTTAAGTCTTCATTCCTTCTCTCTTAACCAAAAACCCTGCAGATAGGGTTATTTTATTTTTTTTAAAGAAGGCTCGGAGGAGCCTCAGATATTATGTCGTTTGGGTATGGTAAGTAGGTTTGCGTCTTACACTCCAATACCAACTCAACAGTGTAGCTGGCTGCATTGAGAAGGAGTTTAAGGGTGAAGTGCTCCGGCTTCATGCAGCAGTGTCCTTGTGCATTAGCAATGTCTCCCCTGGGCACGTTTTAGGAAAAGAAAGCACAGATGTGATGTATTTGTCATCCTCGAGTCATACCTCTTATTTCACATTCAAGGAGAGGTTATGTGACTTTCCCCAGCTCATAGGTAGTAAAATTTAGAATTCATGTCCATTGTTCTTTCCACTACTCTTTCCCCATGGGGTTTCACTATGGTTTCTCCCTTCCCTGATCTGGTGGTGTGTGTGTGTGTGTGTGTGTGTGTAAATGGAGAAAGTGGAGAGGGGCTGGCCCTGCCTCTGACAAACCTCTTCCTCTTCGAAATCTGTGGGAAATTGGCAGTTGGGAAATCAGCTCAGCCCTCTGGGCATCAGCTCCTCAGAGATCAAACAAGGTCAGTCGGCTAGCCAATTTCTAAGTACTCTTCAAAATCCGAGTCTCTTTCATGCCCTTTGCACATAGTAAGTACTCCATAAATACCGAAAAGTTACTGAATTGAACTAAAATGGAATTTTCTTCAGGATAGCAATACTTGGCTTAGTCACATTTTGTAAGAAAGGAGCAAGAAGGGAGGCAAAATGATGTACCTTTGGTCAACACCATCATCTAAAACTCTTCTCTTGATGAATCTGTGGTGTTATGGCCTGAATTGTGTCCCCTCAAAATTCAGATATTGAAGCCCTAAGCCCGCAGTGTGACTGTATTTGGAGAGAAGGCCTTTACAGAGGTAATTAAGGTTAAATGAGGTCATAAGGGTGGGCCCTAATCTGAAATGACTGGTGTCTTTGTAAGAAGAGATCCCAGGGCTGCACATGCACAGACAACAGAGAAGGTGGCCATCTGAAAGCCAAGAAGAGAGGCCTTAGAAGAAACCAAAGCCTCTTGGTCTTGGACTTTCAGCCTCCAGAACAGTGAGAAAATAACTGTCTGTTGTTTAAGGCCCCCAGTCTGTGGTATTTTGTTTTGGCGGCCCTCGCAAACTAATACAGATGGTTCCCTCAATTATCTCAGGACTGGGTTAGCACAACTCAAAAAGCCCTTTGCTTTTGTTTCTTCCCCTTTACTGTTAACCTTCACAGATTGTCAGCCCCTCGACTTGCAGAAGAGAAAGCTTCTCAGGAAATCTGGAGCAGGAAAGAAGTATATGGCATTTGTCAGCCGGGAAAAACTTGAGGTATTGGAGGGTGGTTGGGTCTTGATCAAAGTCCATGTCCCCGTCCCCAGTGAATTGGGGCTTCCTTCAGTGGATTGGTCCTCTTGATTTTGGAAAACTCCGTCTGCGCTGCCCAGAGCCGGCTATATAATTTGTTGGTCTGGTGAAGTGAGGGAAGGTAGGATTCCTTGTTCAAAAATCTTTAAAGATGTCATTGGTGACAGGAAAGGATTCAGCCAAACGCTGGCCCTACGTAACTGCTGGGGGGCCAAGGCGGGGAGCCAGTCTTGTGCTGTCTCTGCCACGGCCTCCCTGAAGCAAGGAGGCAAATCCACGCTGAAATCATCAGTCTGAGCATGTTCTAGAACACACAGACTTTGGGGCAGTTTTACAAATGTGGTGAATATTCAGCCACGTCCACTGACATAAGGACTCGATTTTACCTGCAAAGAATGGGTGTGGCACAAAAAACTTGGTAATAAGCTCATGTCTCTGAAACAGGTAAAATTTAAACACCTTTTATTTCAAGAAATATTGCTTCTAGACTTTCCCGAAGCCAGAATTGTTCTATAAAAGTATCACAGAATATTACACAAGATTAAAAAACACAGTATGCTTCCTAATAACTTGAAACCTTTTTACAAAGCACATCATTCATGACCATAAATATGTTTCTTCTGTCATTCAGCTGGTGACACACACATCTGATAAAGAGCTAGTTAATTTTAACATATGTACAGAGTCTATGATAAAGACTTAAAGTTATCAAAGATTCAACTACAACATATTAAATTTTCTTTAAAAGAGTTTACCTTAAACACTTAAAGAAAACATAATTTACCTATGCATTTGAGTGATCTAAAAATAAAAAGAAAATCACTGTTAAGCTAAAAAAAAAACCTTCTTGGGAAGTTGGCTAGGGTACTGATAATTCTCAATGAGGTAATCCTTTTGCTGGTATTTAAAAATCTAATACATAACAAGAATATTTTTAAGAATACAGAATTTCAAAAGCAGTCTTGAATTATGTCTTTAAAAAAATCAGAACTTGGTGAAGGCCTTAAAAATGATCATATAACACATATGGTGTGTTTAAAATATGAAACATTTGTGAGTTTGTTTTATTGAAAAAGATTTCTTATATAAATTCAAAACTAAGCATATCTTCTCAAAACTTGACCTTACTAGGCAGGTCAAGAAAACGAAGATGAGCAAAAAAAAACGTCTTCAGTCCTTTTATCCTGTTAATAAAATAATAAAAATTTTGCAATCTGAAGCATATGATGAACACTTTGAGGCTAGGCACAGAGAAAGCAGACAATCTTGGTTTTGTTGATTTATTTATTTTTACTGCCAACATCGTTAGCCATGCCTTTCTGCTAATCAAGTTTAGCAAGTCGAGGAAAACGCATGCAATGTCTTCTGGCAAAAGCGTATGCTGAACAATATGTCATCCATACTGTGTGTCATTCTTGGGGTCTACTTCCCGTGGTCACACTGAGAGCAAGGAGTGAGACTATGGAAAGCCTATGGGAAGAAAAAAAAAAAAGACTAACCGAACAGACATGGTGTTCTGATCTCAAAGTGCAAAATCATTGAAGGTGATGGCACTGAAAAGTTCCAGTGGTTAAAAAGGGAATCAAAACCACATTAGGCGGGCAGTGGAAAGTGTGCTGAAAAATTCATGGAGGAGGTCAAGTTTTAGAAACCCAGAAAGTTACAATTCTAGCCGTCTTGATTGGATAATATTTGGATAGGCATATCCCTATCACTTTCAAAAGATAATACTGTTTTAGTCTCCCCACAAACAAACAAACAAACAAACAAACACGAGTCAACCTTTCTTTCTATTCTGGACCAATCGTGAATTACAACACCGAGTCCCTGTGTGCCTCCTGCTGATCTGCGCCCTAACTTCTGCGTCTGTGTGCCTAGGGTAGCTTAGAATGTTCGCTGTCGTGATCGCCTTTATTAGTTTACTAATAAAAAGTTAAAAAAAAAAAAGTACTGTGTTTGGGGTAAGGTCACAATTTCAGCTAATCGGAGGAGAGTGGAAAGGAGGCACTGCCTTCGAGACTCTGTAAGCTCCCCGTCTTGTGATTCTTCGCCTTGTTCAACATCCTCTTCTCGCTGCTGGAGTTGGTTGGCTGCTCCCTGGCAGACGTATTGATCGTCTGATGAATGGAATCCACATCAGCATGCGCAGGAAGATGCAGCTGATCTTCAAAAACATCCTCGCCTGGACCGCCCCCCCGGGGAAGAAGATCAAA
>NW_023270415.1:20663823-20733536 GCF_011800145.1 Mirounga leonina | reverse complement strand
GGGAAGAAGATCAAAAACATCCTCGCCTGGCCCGCCCCCCCGGGGAAATTCATGCTGCCCCCGGGGCCTGGGAGGCACCATCAGCTCGGTGAGGCCGTTGCCGCTAAGATCGCTTGCAAGATGATTTCTCTCTTCGTGCTCCGTCCACGTGTCAGTTTTATGATTTCTCCAGTGTTCAGAATTCAAACGACTCACTTCGGGAATGTCGTTGTTCCATTCAAGTTTCGTCTCTGGACTGAATGTTGGTTGGTTCAAAGGCAGGGTTCGAAGGTCAGCCGGCCAGGTCCAATAAGGCGCTTCCCCAAGCGTAGGACTCGGGTCCTCATCGGACTCCGCGGAAGCTCTCTCTACCGGCGCCGAGAGCTCCGCAGATCCAGCCAGGGACCCATCACTTTGAGCAGTTGCAGTCTTATTCGTTTTGTCTTGCTCCTGGTGGCTGTTCAGCAGTGCAAATACTCTATCTACATCCTTCAAGTAATTAGTCCAGTCAGCCAGACTAAGTGTATAGTTTTGTCTGTACTCATAGACACTTTTGTTCACTCTGTATAAATCCTCCAGACCTTGCCAGTTGACATCTGCAGCGAGGCCGGGCGGATTAACCTTCCCATCCATCCCATAACTGTCCTCTGCGAAAAGAGAGAGGGAGGTGGATCATTAGGGGAGAAAGTATTTCTTACTTATCGGACAAGCAACTTACATCGTTTTTAGCAGGGCAAATCCATTTGAAATACAATGCTAAAAAGTATTTTCCCCTAGTCATTTGTTGTCAGGGAGGGGACTTAGGTTACAGAAGCGATTGAACAGTAACAAAAAATTGGAATGAGGCACAAATGAGTGCAAACCTCTATGATGAGGCACAGTTGGTGATGGAAATGCATGGCATCATCCGTCAGGGGGCTGATGTTTTACTCCTGGCTCTACTCAAGGCAACTTTGCAACCAGGACATCATGTGAGTGAGGCTCTCTGAGTCTTGGTCCCTCATCTGTCAGATGCGAGCATAGTTGTGTGACGGAACCTTTACCATCTACATGGTCTCTGGGCGAATGATGAATTTGAAAGTGTTTTAATGTAAGAGGCAATGCTTAGACATTTTTATGCTCCCTGGCACTCCATATAAAAACAAATGTCAGTGCAATTAAACTCTTCAAATCCAATGCTTGAATCTGTTTCTTTGATTTTGTTTTTGCCCTAAAAGTTCTCTGCTCCAAATAAGTCAGCCTTTGGTTTCCACAGTGTACAAAGAACACACCAGCTTTCTCTCTCTCTCAGATCTTTCTACATCACCAAGGTGACTACAGTCTTGTGGGAAATAGCATCTTTTCTCTTGTTATGTCCAAGTACCATCTAGAAAGAGGCAGCCTGGATTAATGTGATCAACTATGCACAAAGCAATACAGACCAGCAGGAAGAATAAGTAAAACTACACAAAACCACACTCTCAGTAAACTAGAAGATAGAAAATTATGTAATCTTCAAACAACCTGTAAGTTAAAAAAAAAAAAAGTTAATATCCAATCTCAACAGAGCTGTATGTCGCACTCTGGGCACAAGCCCTGGGAAAACAGTATAGACGAGAGAAGCAGGAAATGAGGTTGCAGCCAAGAACTGAGTAGAAGCCATCGCTGGAAAGCATGTCAACCTGATGTAGAAAAGACTGTACGAATCCTGGTAAACCGCGGTGCAGATGAGGAAGAGACTCAGAAGTGGGCATGAATCAGAAGTGGCAGTCAGAAAGGGAGGGAGCAAAGGACACAAAGCAAGAAGCAACATCCTTTGGAAACTGGGAGATAAAGGAAAAGGGCAGCCAAAGGGGGGAAATGTCAGATCCTGTAAGGAAAAAAGAGAAAGAAAAAACGAAGACATACAACCTCCCCTACTCCCATCCCCAAATAATAATAAAATAAAATAGTAAAAAGATAGTAGACTTGGTTACACCCACTAGAAAGGATCCTCTTAAACTAGAAATCTTGTAAATACTTGAAATCCATGAAATTAAGAAAAGAAACCTAAATCTAGACAAAATTGTTATAAAAGAAAATAGAAAATAAGAATAACAAAATCTATCATCTTATGAAAATGCCAAATGCCCTGCCAAAATAAACCATAAAGTGAAGAAAACCACAATACAACATTGCCAAGTAAATTAAATGTTTTCAATCAAGCACCCCAGGGTGTGAAAACCATCTTAAATCAGAAATTAAAGTACAAACCAAGGATCTTAAAACCATCCAAGCTCTTTTTCAAGTATCAAGGCTACAGAAAAAACAGGTCTAAAAATTAAACTGTAAGAATGCAGGGAATACTGTCCACATCAGCTTTTCTTGAAGTCTTCATCCAACCAAGAAATCACTGGAGAAATTTCAGCAAAAACATTGATGCTGAGCATTTAATGTACTTATCAGATTTAGGAGTACTTGATAAAGGTAGGAGAAGGGTCGAAAGATAATATATACATTTTATATGACAAAGTAAAAATAATGTAACTAGAAATGCGAGGGAAGAGAGAAAAGCTGAGAGAGAAGAAGCTCATTGAGAGTTGATTTGAAATAA
Organism: Mirounga leonina; assembly: GCF_011800145.1. NCBI lineage: Eukaryota > Metazoa > Chordata > Mammalia > Carnivora > Phocidae > Mirounga > Mirounga leonina. The sequence continues at coordinate 20,730,985 of NW_023270415.1, read as the reverse complement.
TAGTTGGGAGTCAAAGAACATCAGTAAAAACTGATCAATGAGATAATATAAGATTAAATAAGAAACAGGGACTAAGGGCATTAAAACGTTTAAGTTCAAAAGCAACCAATAGGACAAAAATACAAATCCTACAAAGTTCCAAAGGGGGAGGGGGAGGCAACCATCTTTATAAAGAAGAAACTATCTGTAAAAGATGCCAAGTGAAATACATGGAAACATAATAATAAGTGATAATCTAAGACAGGCCAAGTGGACTAAAAATAAATATGAATCTAGAAGACCTAAATATATAATCAGTCAGGTAGTTCTCATTTAAATGTGTCCAATAGTGTACTCCTAGGGTAGAAGTCACACCTTCTCAAACACACATAGAAATTCACATTATTTGATTATGTGTTAGGTTACACACACAAAAAAAATCAGTAAGTTGCATAAAATAGAAATATTACAAACACTCTGACACAATACAATGAAACAAGAAATTAATAACATTAAAACAACAAGAAAGCCCTTTCACCTGGAAGCTGACAAACATATCTGGGTGAAAAGGAAAATACAAACCTAGAAGTGCAGAATTAAAGAAAATGATAATGAAAACGCTATGTATTAGAACCTATGACGCATAAGGCATGATACTTATGCATCATTTTAAGCATTCTTAGCCTTAAACACTTTTATCATGAAAAACAAATGCATTTTTTTAAAGATTTTATTTATTCATTTGAGACACAGAGATACAGAGAGAGAGAGAGTATGAGCAAAGGGAGAGGCAGAGGGAGAGGGAGAAACCCGCTCCCTGCTGAGCCAGGAGCCCGATGTGGGGCTCGATCCCAGGACCCTGGGATCATGAGCTGAGCCGAAGGCAGACGCTTAACCATCTGAGCCACCCAGGCGTCCTGAAAAAATAAATGAATTAAACCCCAAACTCAAAAGAGCTGCAGAAAGAACAATGTAAATCAAAAGAAAGCACCAGGAAGGAAATAATAAAAGTGAAAGCAAAAATTAATAAGGTAGAGAACAGAAGAATGCCATATCTAACTAATAAATCAAAATCCTGGTTCTTTAAGAAAATATCAAAACAGACAATCAATCACTAGTTCAGCTACTTGAGAAAAAGGGGATAAAGTTCACATAACACAAAATAAAAAATGACAAGGGAGAAATAATCATTGAAATCTACAAAATTTAAAACATGAGAGACCACTTTGTAGACCTCAAAGCAAATGAATTAGAAAACCCAGATGAAACAAATAGTTGCCCAGAAAAATAGTTCATTGAAATTGACTTGCGGCGCCTGGGTGGCTCAGTCGTTAAGCGTCTGCCTTTGGCTCAGGTCATGATCCCAGGATCCTCGGATCGAGCCCCACATCAGGCTCCCTGCCCAGGGGGAAGCCTGCTCCTCCCTCTCCCATCCCCCCTGCTTGTGTTCCCTCTCTTGCTATGTCTCTCTCTGTTAAATAAATAAAATCTTAAAAAAAAAAAAAAGAAAAAAGAAATTGGCCCAATTGAAAGTTTAGATAAAGCAATTTCCAAAGGGAAAGAAAGGTTATTAAGAAACTACGAAGATGCACCAGGTCCCTTGGTTTCACAGCAGAATTTTAGCAAGCCTTCAAAGAGAAGAGAATCTGAATGCTGGACAAACTGTTTTAAAGCATAGAAAATCAAAGAAAATTTTCAAACTCTTTTTATGAAGCAACTATAACATTGTTAGCTGTGGTAGGGAGAAAGGTGTCCACATCCTAATCCTAGAAACTGTGGATATGTTACTTTCCATGGCACAAGGGACTTGGCAGATGTGATTTAAATTACGCTGATATGTGGAGATTATTCTGAAGGATCCAGATGGGGCCAGTGTAACCACAAAAGTCCTTAGTTGGGAAAAGGAGGCAGGGGAGTGACAAGATGCGAGCCCAGAAGCCTAGGTCTGAGACACACACACGTGCGTGCACATGCGCACACAGACACATACAGATTGAGATCTGAAGATCCTAGATGGGGGAAAGGGCCCTGGGCAAGGAATGTAGGGAGCCTCCAGAAGCTGGGAAAGACAAGGAAAGGGATCCTTTTTTTTTTTTTTTTTAAGATTTTTTATTTTATTTATTTGACAAAGAGAGAGAGAGACAGCTAGAGAGGGAACACAAGCAGGGGGAGTGGGAGAGGGAGAAGCAGGCTCCCGGCGGAGCAGAGAGCCCGATGCGGGGCTCGATCCCAGGACCCTGGGATCATGACCTGAGCCGAAGGCAGACGCTTAACGACTGAGCCACCCAGGTGCCCCGAAAGGGATCCTTTTTTAGAGCTCTCGGAAGGAACACAGACGTGCTCACCCTATGATTTTAGCCCAGTAACACCCATTTTTGGACTTCTGACCACTAAAAATAAAAGAATAAATTTGTGTTGTTTAAGACAGTGTGGTGATTTGTTACAGCAGCAATAGAAAACTAATACAATACCTAAAAAGGTAACACTAGTACAAACAAAAAGAAAATTATGGACTGGTATTATTTATTAATATAATACAAAAATCCTAAATAAAATATTACTGAAGAGAATTCAATATTATATTAAGAAAATAAGACATGATGACCTAGTGGAATGTATTCAAGGAATGAAAGGTTGGCTCATTCTTAGTAAATCTGTTAATATAATATATCATACTGGAAAATCTATATAATATAATATAATATAATTGGAATGTAATATATCATATTGGAAGATCTTTGTAATAGAATAGAATAGAATTGAATTGGACTATAATATATCATATTGGAATATATCATATTGGAATATAACATCATATTGGAAAATTGAAAGAGAAAAATTATTTGAGCATCTCCATAGATGCTGAAAAGGTCTTTGACAAATTCAACATTCATTAGTAATAAAAACACTAAAAAAAAAAAAAATCAATGGCTAGTTCCTTAACATGATGAAGATGTATACAACTTAGTCCTAAACCTCCCTCTCACTTAATGGGGAAATCTGAAAAGCATTTTCACAAAAATCAGGAACAAGATAACATTGTACTGGAAGTATTAGTTCATTCAGTCCAACAGGAGGGATCAATCAGAGCCAACAAATTAGAAAAGAAGCAAAGCTATCTCTATTCACAAATGTACAAGTACAACTGGAAAACCCAAGAGAATTGATGACAAAATTAACTCAAAAGTAGAAATATTTTTTAAAGTAGCAGGATATAAAATTAATATACAGAAATCGATAGCCCTCATATACACAAATGAGAATACGAAGAGGTTTTAATGATGGAGGAAAACCCTATTCACAACAGTAAGAGAGAAGCTAAAATACTTATGAATAAACTTACCAAGAAATGTGCAAAACCTCTAAGAAGTGAGTTTAGAAAGCTCCTGAGAGACCTAGAAATTTACTTAACCAGGTGGAAAGATAGCTTTTGTTCCTGGATAGAAGACTCAGCGTTGTAAAGATACAAGTTCTTCCTGATAATCCTTTCAAAAACCAGATAAAGGGCATACGACATAACCAGATAATCTACAAAAGGAAAGTAACATGGCCTTTAAACTTTCAAAAACATGTTCAACTTTACTCATAATAAGAGCAATACAAATCCAAACAATACTGAGATACCCTTTCTTTCTCATTCAATTGGAAAAAAATTTAAAAGCTTGACAGCTGTTAAAAGCAGACACTCATATACTGATGATGGGAATGCAAAATGGTGCAAACCATATGGAGGGAAATTTGGCAGCATTTATTATGTCCATATAGGCATTTACTTTTGACCCAGTAATCCCACAACTAGGAATTTACTCTGAAGATATCTTCAAGAACATGAAACATATTTGCCCAAGGTTCTTTACTGCAGCACAATTTGTAATTGCAAAATATGAGAAGAACTGAAATCTCATACATAAAAGAGTGGCTGAATAAATTACGGTACAGCCACACAGTAGATTACTATGAAGAAGTGAAAAAGAGAATGGGAAGATCTCTATGAACTGATGGAGAGGATAGATTTTAAAGTGACAATAGTAATTTAAGCGAAAAAGAAACCAAGTGTAATACTATATATATAGTATGCTACCCTCGATGTAAGAAAGTAAGAGAAATCAAATATCACCATCTGCTTACTACTGCAACAAAAACACAGGAAGGTAAAACAGAAACTGATGAGTCTGGTTACCTACGGTGCACGTGTGGGAAGAGCTGGTGGGAAGGACTAACATTTCTCTCCATATGCTTTTGGCAGTTTCGACTTTTGGAACTATGTTAAAGTATTACACACTGAAAAAGAAAATTACACTACCAGTGATGAGAAAAAATAGACCCCAAAATGGAATACAGACGGAAATAAACAAACCTTGGTCTATTTCAAATGAGTAACATAACCACAATAAAGGAGGAGGGAGCAGGGAGCCAGCCCCAGTAACTCCAAACACAGTGCTATTTTCTTCTCCTTCTAAAGACAGAAGGACCTGCAAAATATCCTGAGCTCTAGTTAGCAGGTTTGTGTTTACAGATGTAGGATCTAGCAATTTGGAACTTGCTTTCTGTGTGCTGTAGCATTTAACAGATGAGTCAATCCTTTGAGGATAATGGGAACTAGACTTCTTAAAGCTAGAAAAGGAAGTTACCACATAGAAACTAGAAGACTAGAATGAATCTTGAGCTGTTGAGTTAGAATTAGAGGTATCAGTATGAACATATGGTTTTTAATATATCTAGGTAGCTACGTCCACACATTCTCTGTATCTATAGAAAGAGGAATGGCTGTCAATACCCATGCATGTGTATTTTAGCTCTGTCCACCCAAAGGGTCTACATACAAAGATGCCTCTGTAACAATTTTATGCACCTCAAACCCAGATCTTGGGTCCAAATGCCACTGCCCACTTAAAAGGAACTGGGGATCTTTGGGGAAATGGCTGATTCCAGATGTGGGGGAGTGAAACTTCAAGGTGAACTTGGAACATAGTTAGGCTTGGAAGCAATGGAGTGCTCAAAAGATGATGGGGACACCCCAAAACGACATGGAAGCCACCTGAAGGGACACCATTGACTAAAACTGGGATATTTTGATCATCAAAATAAATAATGGTAACAAAAGGTTTTCTGTGCGATAAAATAAGGATCTATGAATCCTTATTGCTATACATACATATATACATATAAACGAGAAAAGGGCATTTTTTTCTCTATGGCAGAGTACCACTTAAGAAACGTAGCAAGAATAATGAAGTTGGAAAAAATCATCATTTTGCAGTCATCAAAATGCTTAAGGCAAGAATTATGAATTCCTCAAAAGCTAGTGGATGAATTACTAATTAAAGAAGGAAAAATAGTAATTTTATAGTGGATTAACCTAGCAAACCACATCTGAATCAAGTAATCAAAGGTAAGACCACCAAACAGATGTCATGGATCTCCTTATAAGATATCTTGAGGGATGCCTGGGTGGCTCAGTGGGCTGGGTGTCCGACTTTTGATTTTGGCTCAGGTCATGATCTCAGGGACGTGAGATCGAGCCCCACGGTGGGCTCCACACTCAGCCCAAAATCTGCTTGAGATTCTCTCTCTCCCTCTCCCTCTGCCCTTCCCTCACTCTCTCTCAAATAAATAAATAAATAAATAAATAAATAAATAAATAAATATATCTTAAAAAAAAAAAAGATATACCGGAGTGCACACTTCCACGTTTATGGCATTCCTTCAGAAATGCACAATTTTAGTCCAATCATGAGGAAATACCAGAAAAACCCCAACTGGGGGACATTTTACAGAATAACTGGCCTGTATACTTTAGAATGTCATGAATAGTAATGAAAAGTCGAGGAACTATTCAGATGGAAAGAGACCTAAAAGACATGACAATTTACTACAATGTGTGATTCCGGATTGGATCCCTGACCAGAAAACAAAATCCTCTCCAAACCATAAATATGACATTATGGGACAATTGGCAATATTTGAATAAGGACTGTGGACTAGATAATAGACTTGTATCAGTGTTAAATTGCCTGATTTTGGTAAGTTACAAGAGTTATGTAAGAATGTTTTTGTTCTTGGGAAATATGTACTAAAGCTCTTATATATAAAGATACATGATATTGGCAAACTATAAATGATTCAGGGAAAAAAAAAAAGAAGTATGTGTGTGTATGTGGAAAAAGAGCCAGAGAACAAGGGAAAACAATAAGGCAAATGGGGTAAAATTTCTTGGAAGCGTTCTTGCAAGTTTTCTGTACATGCACCATTGTATCAAAACATTAAGTCGAAATCCTTGTTAGACATTAGAACTAAATTGTCCGCATTTCCGTCCTGGTTTCTGCCAGTCCTCATGTCACAAAAGGAGCCCTCTTTCTTGGGCCATTCTGAAGTTCTTTATTCAGGGAGCAAACGTATGAATAGGTTTGTTCTGAAAAATGAATTTTTGGAATAAAAGTGGATGATTTCAAGTTCCAGGTAATTCTCACCCAACCTGGGAAACAGAAAGGTTGTAAAACCTCTAAGAGAAATTCAAAAGCACACGCAGGTCTCAAGCTGAGTCGCGTTTCTTTCTGGATGGCACTTATTTACTTTTAAAAGCATGACCACATAATTAGGGGCACCAGGGGTAGCTTAGTCCGTTAAGCTTCAGACTCTTGCTTTGGGCTCAGGTCGTGATCTCAGAGTCATGAGATCAAACCCCGTGTCAGGCTCTGCGCTCAGCAGGGAATCTGCTTGAGATTCTCTCTCCCTCTGCCTCTCCCCCTGCTTCCTCTCCCTGAAAAAAATAAATACATCTTTAAAAACGTGACCAGTAATTATGTCCCCCTCTACGCGTGGGTAGCAGAGACCACGTATGCGTGGAACTGTAACTCTTCTGGAGCAGTTCTAATCCACAAGGACTACTGGTGTCCTACGAAGCAGACAGAGTAGTTTCTACAGAGACCGCCTGATGCCTACCGACTTCAGCGGCCTGCTCTGTTCTTACTCCGCACACGGCCTCTGACGAAGCATCACCAAAACAGTGGCGTTTCCTGAAAACACCAGGCTCTCTCCCTCCTCAGCACTGGCATTTATTCCTAGAATGTGCTTCCCTGCCTCAGCATCTGAGTCGGCGCTCAGCCTTCCAAATGAAATTTAAGCATCACTCCCTCCACAATTTCCTGGCCCTCTTCTTCCCGCCCTCCGGTTTCCCCAGCACGGTGGGAGGCCCTCCATTACAGCCTCCACCTCTAGATGATTCTGGGTATTTGTGCTCAACAGCAAACTTTGACTTTCACCGGGCTAGGCGTCTCTCATTTCAAGGGGCAAACAATAGGTCAGGCAGAAGCCTTGTAATTCCGTTGATCGCTGCTCACTGGAGGGATATTTTCGTTGACATGGCTATATTCCCCTTCCAGGTTTCAGTTCTGAGGGCAATCATTTGATTTTCTTTTTTTTTTTTTTAAAGATTTTATTTATTTATTTATTTGAGAGAGAGAATGAGAGAGAGAGAGCAGGAGAGGGGGGAGGGTCAGAGGGAGAAGCAGACTCCCTGCTGAGCAGGGACCCTGATGTGGGACTCGATCCTGGGACTCCAGGATCATGACCTGAGCCGAAGGCAGTCACTTAACCAACTGAGCCACCCAGGCGCCCCCCAATCATTTGATTTTCAAACTTGAGAGAGCCTCAGCAGAGTATCTGCACTAACATATCCATTCCTTTCTCCGAAGCCCTTCCCTGTTTTTCTGTGTCCCCTTTGAATGTTTTTCTGAAGGCACAGGGATTCCAATATTTGGGACCGAAGCGGGGTGCCTTGTGCGTGACATCCAGGCTGCTTGAAACAGCATGTTTTAGACTGAAATGGAATTTGCTTTGAGTTTCGAAATTTCAGAGACTCTGAATTCGGTGTCCTGTAAAATAGCTAACAGCCAGTCAATCGTAAATACCTTTTTATTTGTTATGCATACAAGATTTCTAGCGCACTAATTTTATTGAATTGCAAGAACACCTATTTATTTCACAAATACAAGACTATGAACGTTCAGCTAAGAAGGCAGTGTAGAACTATAAATAGTAAGTTACGTCATTTATCTATAGATGAGTAACTTTGTATAGTCAATGGCTGATTAAAAGCGCATACCTGCTTATGGGGCAAATGCACGTAATTTTCCCTCTTTCTTAATATTTCATTATTTTAAAAAGCCCACTAATTTTATTACCCATTAATGTGAAGGTAAATGTCCTTCAAAATTCTGGGGTTCTTGGGATAGTTCTCTCACTATTCAACTTTATTACCAAACATCGTTCATAGAATAATATACATTCAGGGCTTACATGTGCTAAGCACTTTTCAGATATCAGCTCATGTAATCCTTATGTATTATTATGTATATGTATATGATCACCTTTTTACAGATGAGAAAATGAAGTTAGAAGGTTAAATTGTTCGAGAGAATCAGCACAGTATGGAGATTAAAAGCACATGCTAGCTTCAGACTCCTTGGGTAGGTACTCCATCATTTATCAGCTATATAATCTTGGGAAAGTTACTTGGTCTATCTGTGACTCAATTTTCTCACCAATTAAATGGGGCCAACAGTGCTGCCCTTATAAAGTTATTGTGACGGTTAAGTGATTTAAGATATGTAAAGTACTTAGGAGAGTGTGGCAACAATGTAAGTCAGGTAATACTGCTAGAAATTGTCCCCAAATTGGGAGGCAATGGAGCCAGACCTTGTGACTAACCCCACCCACAAAATTGTCCTCACAACTATGTATGTCACCTAATCTGATCGACCCAAATCCTCTCATATTATTTCTCACAGTTTATAACACTCTTGAATATCTCCCTATTGTATTCAGGATAAAGATCCAATCTTCTGACACAGTCTGCAACCAGGGTGACCAAATTGTCTAGATTGCCTGGGATGATCCCAGTTTATGTCTGTTGGACTTGCATCCTCTTCCATTTAGCATTTGTCCAGAATTTTTGGAATTTTAGTTTAGAAAATCATTTTTAAATACAATTATTTCATAAATCCACTGATCAAGTCATTGGTTAGCAAATACAGGTATCAAATTTAGATAATTTTAATTATTTTTATTACCCCTTCCAGGTGGAAATATCCTTGTTTGGAAGACAAATTCTGTGGGTCACGCTATATATAACACTCTTCATGAAAACAGCGCTGTTGACCCCTTCTGCTTATCCCACAATTCCCTTCCTTGTCCTTACTTTAAATTGATCACAATCCCCCCAAATGAATCTTGCCTTTGAAAAAACACTCTCTTCTAGTTGGACTGGTTTTCTTCCTTCAATATCCTATTCTAGATCATGCTAGGGTTGCCTTCCACATGCAGCATTAAATGCCGCCTCCCTGGGAAGCTTCCCAGGATTCCCTGGGGTTGGGTTAGGGGCCCCACAAGGCTCTTATAGCGTCATGTCTTTCCCTGTCAGAGCACTTTGTTTTCTGTGTTGTAATGATAATACTTGCTATGTTCTCCTAGAAGGCAGTGGTTTGCATAGAGGTGGCCATGTAGATTCTTTCCTTCTTTAGTTATTGAATGGATGAAAGAGATTGATTTCTCCCCTTCTCATCTTCCTCTCAATTTTGAAGCTAATTACAGGTAAATTTCACCCCTCAGTTTGGAGGGAAGGGTCTTCAAGTCCTGCAACATGTTTGTTTCTTCTTCTATGGTACAAGAAACAAGGCACTGGAAGTAGAATCACTACTGGAAAAGTAAGACCAAATTCTGAGAATTCTTTGGGAGCTTAGATGAATCCTGACTTGTCCCTGCCCCTGATTCTGACCAGCATGGCCACGGGTGTGTGAAAAAAAACTTACCCACCAGTTGGCATGGCCTGTCTAGCAGAGCTTTGGCTGGATTTCAGTGCCTGCATCCCACACAGCGGCCCTGCCTCTGACCCACACCCTAACAACTCTGACCCTCAGTCCTCTGTTACTTGAGGAGGCTGGTCCCTTTAACCCCAATCCCTGACTTGACCCAACTCCTGGTCAAGCATCTTAAACAGAAAAGTCCAATGGGGCTAGCAAGGCAGCTTACGAATAAAATGCGCTTAGACAGTGATGCATGTCAATTATTTTTCAACAGAACTGGAAAGAAATATGGAGACAAAAAATCAATAAAATGGAGTTCTGAGATGTGACAGAGAGAAGAGAACCAGATGAAGCTTCGTTAAAGTAACACAGAGCAGGGTAGTGGAGGTTGGGTTCTGTCCTTCACGAAGTCCAGGCAGTTCAGAAAAAAGACTGAACTCTGGATTACCAAAGAGTGATGAACGAGATGGCGGTGGTGCTGATGAGTATCTCTTTTTGTGTCTCTTATAAAATATAGGAACATTCTTTGGAATTATGATGTCACTATTCCCTTTCAAGTACTCTTTCCTTCATGTTAACGTTTTGCATCCCATGTACACCTTACTAATAAGACTCATCATTACTGCGGCTTCCATTCTCATCTACTTACTAAGCAAGGCAGGACTTGAACCCAAGGCAGACTGGCTACTAATCAGGCTCTAACACACAGCTAGCTCACCTACATCCATCTGCAAGGCATGAGCTGTTGCCCCAGGGGAGGTGAATCAAAACATGCAAAAGCAAGGTGCGCAGAAGCGTGGCTGCTGAGGGTGAAGCACAGTGTGGCCTGCTGGTCTCCAGGGTGTGGCACCCCAGGGTCCAGGGAGCAGCCAGCACGAGGCCACCCAGAGCCCCCCGTCTGCCCCGCACAGCCGCTGGACGCACCCCATGCCTGCCAGGAGCATTTCCGGGACATCACAGGGCAGCAATGTCAGTTTTCCTAAGCAATGGGAAAAAGAAACACCCCCTCAACCTGTTGATCCCATTCTATTTTGCAACACAGAAATGACTGCTTTCAACTCGAGCCAAAAATAATCTCCTGAGTCATGGGGGTTACTTTCTGAGCGGTGCCCTTACTCTGTGCTTGTCCTAACTGGAAAATGACCGGGCTGAGTCCACTGAGCCTCTCAGGGGGCCTGGCCTCAGGCACTGGCCACAGCCCCGTCAAGAAATAAAATAAATAACGAAGTTGAACGAGGAACAGACTTGCTTTTCGAAGCCCACTTAAACAAATCTAAAGATGAATTTTTCAAAACCCAAAAATGGAAGGCAGTTAAAGCTATTATGTAGTCAATCAAGCAAGGTGAATGCTTCTGAAACGCTCAGCTGAATTCTCAAATTTCAAATTCTTCAGGTTTGGTCGCTAACCAGTTTTCTCAGAGTCCTTTATAATGGAATTTTATGATTAAAAATGCATTTGATTAGTTTTCCAAAAAATAAAAATAAAAATAAAAATAAAAAATCAGAATCTTCTTGAAGAATGCGGGCTTCTGAGGAAGCCTTTCAGGAGTGCTGTCACTGGAGGCCGCGTACCTGCACACACCATCTGGAGACGGGTTTTTCAGCAGGTCCACGTAGACAGTGGCTTGTTTGACATCTGTCCCCTTTCAGTCCACCGGGACACCGTGAGCAGGTGAGGCCATGTCAAACACCGCTTTTGGGTATCCCGAGAGTCCCCGGGTGTGACAGGCGGACACTCTCTCAGTAACCCTGTTTCATGATTTCCTGCCTGCAGCGTGGCTACCCGCTGAAAGTCAGCTTGCTCCCTGCCTTACAAAACGGCGGGACCCCAAAATGCCAGTCATTCTGAGTTATAGAGTATCCTTAGATTTGTCCTTTGGTAAAGAATTCCGGGGGGGAAGGAGGAAGGCGACAGGAAACGCTCTGTCACCTTCACCCACAGCCACGTTCTCAGACAGGCGACCCATCAATAACGAGTCACCAAGGCTGTGACAAAGGACCTGACGGGTGATGGATTTAGTGGTGGTGGCAGGGAAGGGAGAAGGAGGAGTCCCAGATGTCTGCCACTTATTTATGACCGGAGTGCGGTTCCGCATCCCTCATCTCAAAGTTGTCCGGGGATGACTGGATGGAGAAGAGCTCTCTGACTCAGCTCTTAAGTCTTAAGTCGCCCGTTCATAGCCTTTTACCTCCAGGACAGGGAGTAAAAGAAAGCTCGACTGAAAATCCCTTCGCTGTAAAATTGAGTGCATCATAAAATAACTGTAAAATCAATATTTAGTGTTAGGTCCGTTTAAAGTGTCACGCTTTGGAAAGGTCTTAATGTGGCCCCTGGGGGGCAGGCGAAGGAGTGCCTGTGTGGGGGATATTACCTCGTCAGCCCATATCCCGGGTGAGACCAGCTTAAGAGTGGGTTCTTCTGCTCTGTCCTATGTGTGCTGGGGGTGATGTGGGGTCGGGGTGGGGGCAGAGCCAGGAAAGGAAAGAAGACAGAGAGAAGAGAAAAAGAAGAGATACATACATGGTTATTAAGGATCCTCAAAAGCCCAGCTTTCTTTGTTTTGTTAGTTGTTTACATCTCCCCTCCTCCCACCCCTCACCTTTCCAGTTGTTTAGCTTCTGGTCAGACCAGTGAGCTGCCCTGGTAAAGGGGGAATCTAAGACTAGAGCTCAGGAGGCTGGAGGGGAGGCGGTGGGGCAGACAGGGTGCCCTGGCATGGCACCAAGGAAGTCCATGTTCCTTTGATGGATTCATCAGCGAGGGTGCCGATACGTCGTGCCTCAGTTTCCCCACCATAGAGGTGGTAAGGTCAGTCCCCTTCTGTCCCACACGGCACGTTTCTGACAAACCCACCTGAGGTCTACGCTCAGAGTGGAAAATTATCAAGGGCTGATGATGCCAGGTGTGTGGGTGCCCACCTCCAGAACACGATGAGAGAGGAGGGATGGGTGGGGGTCGGAGGAAACAAGATGGCTGGGCTGAGGCCTGTTTATGAGGTTTGGGCGTGTCAGGAGGTATCATCTCTGTGCTAATGCAAGGACCTCTCTGTCCCCGGCCCCAGCGCCTTCTCCTCACCAACCACCACCCTGCAGAGCCTTCTGAATCCTTATCACTGCTGCTTTTCCCCACCCAAGTTAATTAAGGACTCTTAACAAGGAAGCACCTATTTCCTCCAACTTCAGCTTCAGAATGCTCTTGAAATTCCCATTACTCCTTTTGGGTCTTTGACATTATATTTCATAAAAATCTCGAACTAGTTTCCATGAAGCCTCTCCAGCAAATCAACGTGTAAGCACCACAAGGGAAATCATTCTCCCAACCTCTCCCCAGGGCTCCCAAAGGTCATTCTGGGTTTTTTTTCCCCTTTCACATCATTCCATGCTTAAAAGCATCATCTAATGAGCAAACACACATGGAGTAAATGCTCTGAGAGACATCCTGCGGTGACAGTCAGCTGATTTAAAGCAAAATGACAGATCTGTAACCAAGGACACAATCTGGAGGAGAATGCTGTTAGCACATGCATGCACCCCACACTATGCTCTGTGCAACATGGTGAGAAATGGAAATTAGTTGAAATGGCTGGATCATGCAATTATTGGGAAAAGAAGCTGCGGGGGGAGAATAAAAAAGTGTGAATACCTGTGTAGGTCATAGCTTCCTCCATCTTTATTTCCTGATATAGGAAAATACAAGAGTAATTTATGTTAGCTTTAGAACTCATAAAACCATTCACTACGTGGTTTTCCATGCATAACATCTAAATCCTAGAAAGAAATAGATTGTGTTAAATACAGACAGTGCCGGAGTCCCACAGAGCTTTTCTAGTAGACAGGTTCAAAATGAGGATTGAAAGCTATAAATAAAAAGGTCTGAGATAAAATGCAGAAGAGTTCATTTGAAACACGAGTGCAATGGGAAAGGAGGAGAGCCCATTTAAGAGCAGGAAGAGAAGTCCTTCCAGTCAGTCTCAGTAGTGTATTGGTTATTTTGAGACAAGACACTTGGGAAAAAAAAAGGGCCAATGATCATCTCCCTGAGGAATCGTCTAGAAGGTGGAGAGGACTACTTTGGGCCGAACAGCAATCACGAGCTCCCCCTGGTGTGTCATCCCAAGAGACTGTCAGACTTCTCTGGGCAGTTATGTCATCACCTGTAAGAGAGCGAGGTCTTTTGGGGGAGAAATGTCTGGGTGTAATATTTCTAGTGTTTCTAGTAACTGGTTTAATTTCTAGGCCTTATTGGGCTTCCTCCCCCCTCCGCTTTTTGGTGTGTGGAGGGCTAAGATTTGAGGAAAAGCTCAAACAGAGAAGCAAGATAATCTGAAAAGATTTGAGCTGAGTGGGGTTGTCAGACTGGACTTTTCTGCGGGCCATTCATCTGAGTAAGGTGTTAACTGAGAAGTGCTGGCTGATAGCTGTGAGGTGACCCCTCTCACAGGGTTTATAATTTCTTATGGGACCTTTGCTGCTCGAAAGCCTCAGGACCCTACAATGGTGGAGATGACAGGTGGCGGATGTTGATCTTTTGGGAATGGGCCCCCCTTCCAGTCACATGACCCAGTGCTGGTGATGCTGGCTCTGCTGGGGACCCTGAGACACCGGCTTTAAGGATGCTGAGAAAGCCCAGCTGCACACAAGGGGTTCCTGCAGAGCGCTCCCCACTGCTGGGGAGTCCCGCTCTTTGCCCTTTTGGGGTTGGCAAGCTCTGCTGATGCCCTTGCCCTTGCCAGAGCTAGCTCTTTCTCCTTCCTTCTGTGGACTGCTGGAATTTACAGTTCTACCGGAATTAGGAGAAAATCAGTATTCTCATCAACTAGGAAAGGGCAGGGACAGACTGAAAAGAACTGCGGCCCTATGAACCAAAGGAGAGATAAGTTAGTTTAACGCGGCAGCCCGGGGAGGGAACATTTGGCTGACTCCATATGGGCCCTCTAATGCTTGTTAGAGCCCAAGACAGTGCATTACTCAAGTATCTCTAGTTTCAGAGGGGAAATCCTGGTAAAAGAAATCTAATTGCCTGTGTCCGGGGCAGGGAACCCCCGGGGCAGCTCCCAACTGTGATAAGCAGAAACAGGGCATTGGGTGTTTCCATCCAAAATCACCTAAAAATGTGAGGATTATCCCAGTTTACCTAGAGTCTATATTATGCCTGTTGGCAGCGATGACAAATAAATCCCCCATGCTTTCGTCCCACCTGCCAGTGGATGCTTCATTCAGGAAGCTTTACTAGTAGAACAAACGTGGGGGAGAAACTGAAATAAAATGCTCACCAAATCTTTGGGCGCGTTAGCTTTTTCATTAATGCTCCCAGAGGTAAACTTTGAGAACACATTATATTCAGAACAGCCTGGAAAGTCTCCCCCGTAAGTATCCTAAACTCTGTGCATCTATGCCTAGAGACGTTTCACAGGCAGAAAACTCGACATAAAGAATTTACCAGGAAATACAGGAACCCCCCCCGCCCCCGCCCGGCCCTTACCAACTTCCAGGCCCTTCGGTCTTGGGTTGCACTGTTTGTATCCTTGACAGCTCCTGAGCTCCATGAGTTGTACGTGTAGCTGATTCAAAATGCCCCGTTCCACCGTGTGCACTGTGTTTGTGAGCTGCGAACCAAGAGGCCAGGACAGGAAAGGTAAGCTCAGGTTCTGGCTAGTTTATTGTCAACAAACTTCATTACACGAAAATGTATCGACTTACCTGATAAGGATCTGTATTCATATCAAAATACTCCAAAAAGCCAGTGGCGAACTCACAGAAAAGAAAATTATGCGTCTCGTTAACTGTACGCAAACACCAGTAGGTGTTGTTGTTAGAACTCGTGCAGGCACAGAAAGATCCCACTGTTGGTAAAAACAGAACAACGAAATGAAAAGAATGAAAAAGCAAGAAATGGAGGCAGGCTCGCCATTCTACCATTTCCTTATCTTTATACTGAAAGGGGCACATTTTCTGTCTTGTAACTACTATGTGGTTGGATGTTAAAAAAAAATTATGTTTTCCCCCATCTAAACAATTTGCTGTGGGAAGAGGTGGAAAATGGGAAAAACAGTGGCAATCTATGATCGTGAATACAGACTGAAGGCCTAGATGAAGTTTTAGGCACATTAGTTTGTCCCCCACTGTCAGGCAGTGGTCTCTGAAATAGGGCGAGTGAGTGGAGAATAGGAAGGAAATGATCAGAGCTTGTATTTCTGGTTATTCTTACCTTTTCTTAAAAAAGGAAAAAAATAGCTGCATAGTACAGAGATGAACCTGGTGCCCTTGCTTGTTCTCTGTGTCATGGCCACACCTCAAAAATGGTGCACAGAAAGAGGGGATTATTTGTGATCTTTGTAGCAACTTTTTTTTTTTTTTTAAGATTTATTTATTTGCAAGACGGCGCACATGCATGCGCGTGCATGTCACAGGGAGGGGCAGAGGGAGAGGGAGAGAGAATCTCCAGCAGACTCCACGCTGAGCACAGACCCCGACTCAGGGCTCAATCTCACGACCCTGAGATCACAACCTGAGCTGAAACCAAGAGTTGGACGCTTAACTGACTGTGCCCACCCAGATGCCCCAACAATGTTTTAACATGAAATGGGCTATGACCATGTACATGTTTTGTACCATGCAGAGGTTCACTGGTTAACTGGTGGAAAGTATATAAAACAGATGTCAAATTAAAACAAAACAAACTACCTGATCTTCTTTTATAGAAAGGCAGTTTCCAAATTTGTTGACCTTTCTTGCAATGATAATTGACTTTTAAAAATGTGCTGCCTAGCAAATATTTTTAAAACAATTGGGATAGGTACACTTAATGAGCATTCAATGTTCATTATGTACTTTGCAGGTATTAACTCATTTCATCCTTAAAAGAACCTTAGAGACAGAAATTATGTTATTCCATTTTACAGATGGGAAAAATGAGGCACAGAGAAGTTAAGTAATTTATCCAAGGTCACACAGCTGACGAGTGGCAGCCTTAGGGGTCTGGCTAGAGGGTACACTCTCTCTCTTTTTTTTTTAAAGATTTTATTTATTTATTTGAGAGAGAGAATGAGTGAGCGAGAGAGAACACAAGCAGGGAAGGGGAAAGGGAGAGGAGAAGCAGACTTCCTGATGAGCAGAGATCCTGATGACAGACTCAATCCCAGGACCCTGAGCTGAAGGCAGACGCTTAACCAACTGAGCCACCAAGGTGCCCCTAGAGGGTATACTCTTAACCACTACATACTACTTAACCCCCATCCAATACTTTTTTTTTAAGATTTTATTTATTTATTTGAGAGAGAGAGAGTGAGAAAAAGAGAGAGAGAAAGAAGGAGAAGCAGACTTTCTGCTGAGCAGGGAGCCCACCTCAGGGCTTGATCCCAGGACCCTGGGATCACAACCTGAGCTGCAGACGCTTAACTGACTGAGCCACCAAGGTGCCCCCCCATCTAGTATTAAATACACTATCCCCTTAAGCTGAAAAAGATGTTTTAAACAATGAATGAGAAATGATTTTTTCAAATTTTGTTTTAATAGAGTTTTTAGAGCATAAAACGGTTCACAACAAAACTGAGAAGACACAGAGAATTTCTAGAGACTACCCCATCTCCACAGATGCCCAACCTTCCCCACTATCAACATCCCTCACAACAGTAATGCATCTGCAACAGTTGATGAACCTACATTAACACATCATCACCCAAAGTCTATAGCCTACATTAGGGTTTGCTCTTGGTGTTGTATGTTCTATGGGCTTTGCCAAATGTATAATGCCATGTATCCACCAGTATAGTGTCATACAAAGTAGTTTCACTGCCCTAAAGATCCTCTTTGCTCCATCTAGTCATCCTTGCCCCACAGAAACGATATTTCAGATTGTTGTTTCTTGTGCCCCAGCCCAGAACTTGGTGGGGAATGGACCCCTGCAACCTGAATGATCCTCAGAGATCCTCACGCCCCAGTTTATGGAATGAGATTAAAAGTTAAATGCTATGAGTTTAAGAGTTTACTTGGCCTAGATGTGGCTGGAAATGAAAATGCAAACTTGGACACTGAAATCAAAAAGCATCAGAATGGAAAGATAAAACAAAAGTCCTCAGAGATAGGTCCCAAAACCCCAAGAATGGCCTTGGGTTCCTGGAGTCTCCAAATCCCATTTTGAGAAACACTGACCCAGGTGGTATCCTGGGATCTTTTCAATGAGAAGATTTGTAGTTTTAGCTACTCGGGATGGTAAGCCTTCAATCAGATGATGTGTCACAAAAATTTAGGGCACTATTCCTAGATAACCTCAGTTAATACTGTGCATAGGCCACCAAAGCACATGTAAGTGTGAATTTTAAAAACGTACAATCGTTGGGGTGCCTGGGTGACTCAGTTGGCTAAGTGTCCAGCTCTTGATTTTGGCTCAGGTCATGATTTCAAGGTCCTGGGATCGAGCCCTGCATTGGGCTCTGCGCTGGGTGTGGAGCCTGCTTAAGATTCTCTCTCTCCCTCTCCCTCTGCCCTCCCCCCCAACCACTCCTGGTGCGCTCTCTCTCCAAAAAAAAAAAAAAAAAAAAGCACATAATTGTTATTATTCCATATCATCAGCAATTCCATGTAAAACTGTATATTTTGGGGTGCCTGGGTGGCTCAGTCGTTAAGCGTCTGCCTTCGGCTCAGGTCGTGATCCCAGAGTCCTGGGATCGAGCCCCACATCGGGCTCCCTGCTCGGCAGGAAGCCTGCTTCTCCCTCTCCCACTCCCCCTGCTTGTGTTCACTCTCTCACTGTCTTTCTCTCTGTCAAATAAATAAAATCTTTTTTAAAAAAATAAATAAAACCGCATATTTTGTAGAGTCCCTATTCTTTTTTTTTTAGATTTTATTTATTTATTTATTAGAGAGCAAGCGAGAGAGAAACAGCATGAGAGAGGAGAGGGTCAGAGGGAGAAGCAGGCTCCCCGCTGAGCCGGGAGCCCGATGTGGGACTCGATCCCAGGACCCTGGGATCCTGACCTGAGCCGAAGGCAGTCGCTTAACCAACTGAGCCACCCAGGCGCCCGAGTCCCTATTCTTTTGTGAGCACGGTGCTAGGTACTAAAGGGGACTGAGAATTAGAATACAGCCCCCGCATCGAAGGGGTTTTCACTTCCCTTTATTACACTTAGAGCATGACATGAAATAAAGCAGAAACAAAATCTATTCGAGGCAAGATTGTTCGTCCATTTATTTAGTTATTTAGTAATAGATATAACTAAACCCTGTCTTATTGGGTAGGAACTTTGCCAGGAGCTGGGCAGTATGAGAAATAACACCATCAGGAGAAACACCCAGGGCGAGCTTGGCATTTTCAAATAAAATATGAAAACAAATTTCCAAAGAAAACCGTAATTTTTGACAAGATCATTCTAGCTGCCAGTACAGAAAATAGTATGATGCTCTCCTCTTGAATCATTCTAGATCCCTGGTTTCACGCTGCTGAAGCCCTAGTCTTAGTAACTGTAGTGTGAGTTGCTGTCTCTCCACATGGCGGCAGTTACTGGCAACTCAGATGAGGTGGCAGATGTTAACTGAACTTACTGTGGTCATCACGTTGCAATACACAGAAGTCAGGTCATTATGCGGTACACCTTGAACTTATACAGTGCTGTTTGTCAACTATATCTCAGTAAAACTGGGAAAAATATTTTTTTTAAAGATTTTATTTATTTATGTATTTATTTAGAGAGTACGAGTGGGGGGAGGGGCAGCGGCAGAGGGAGAGTCTGCGCTGAGTGAGGAGCTCCATGTGGGGCTCGATCTCACAACCCTGAGATCGTGACCTGAGCCAAAACCAAGAGTCAACGCTTAACCCACTAAGCCATCCAGGCACCCCAAAACTGGGAAAAATATTTCTAAAACAAAACACCCTGCAAACCAAAACTACACAATACTTACAGTTCCAGAACGGGGCCGTCTGCCAGTGGTTGTTGTCGTGGGTGAAGCAGGTGAGGCCAGGGAGGCTGCATTCCTCCCCCTTCCTCTGGCGTTTCTTCTCCTTCCTCTCTTTCTTCCTCCTACGGTTCTCCTTGAAAAGCTGCAGCTTGCTGTCTACTTCTTGAGCAGCTTCCCTGTTCCAACAGAAGGGATGTGTTCATGGTCAGAAAGCACTTTCGAAAAATATTATCGTTGTTACAAATCTCACACAAATAGGCAGGCACACAATAATAGATGACTTATTTTTCACAGAGGGCCTTGAACTATAATTGGCAAGAGTGAAGACAAACTCATGAAGTGACAAAACTCTCTTAGA
Organism: Mirounga leonina; assembly: GCF_011800145.1. Classification (NCBI taxonomy): domain Eukaryota; kingdom Metazoa; phylum Chordata; class Mammalia; order Carnivora; family Phocidae; genus Mirounga; species Mirounga leonina. The sequence continues at coordinate 20,710,951 of NW_023270415.1, read as the reverse complement.
ATTTTACTGAGCCTGGAAAGATCAACATTTTCTTCCTTATTTACATGGAAACACTGGTGGAAATAAATGTCAACATGAATCCATGGATCCCACTAGCCACAGCATTTGGACAAATGGCTTAACTCCGTGGGGACTCGGTACTCATCAGCCATAAAGTCAATGGTTAGCAGGATTAGATGACTTGGAAAGAATTTCCTTTTGTTATTATTTTGTTTTTTCCATAAAGGGCTCAACTTTTGTCAAGGCTCAATACTAAATCCCTTTCACATGCCAATTTTACTGTTATTTTAAAAATATGTGTATTTCTCCCAACGTTCAGTATTCAGCACGATTGCAGACTACTCTATGGAACACACCAGCCTAATCAAGACGGTCCCATTTCCCAATCACTGTTCACAAAAAGCAGTGCATAGAATAAAATCCAGTTACCATCCCATACATCGACAGAAAACACATGTAGAATTAGAGCAGAACTCCTCGTGGCTCCCCCTCAAAGGATTCCAAAAGCATCCCCATAGTCTCTTGGCAAGGTGTGGGCTTTGTTATCAACTTCTTGAGCTCTGTGCCCTCCTGGCTAAATCTGCTTGCTTGGAAGCAGCACCACTTGGAAGATAGGGGTCCCTACTATGTTTCAGAAGTGCCCAGTGGACAGTCCTCCACTCCCAGCAAATGTGGAAAACAGAGACTCACTTACTTGAATGGGTGGAGATGACTCTTCACCTTCTCTTGCTTTTTTACACCTTTTTCTTTATTATAATAGCTACGGGCAAGAAGATTGAAAAGTGAGTCTTCATAGTCTCACATTCGATCAGACAGTTCATTTTATTTTATTTTTAAAGATTTTATTTATTTATTTAAGAGAGAGTGAGAGAGAGAGAGCAAAATGGAGAGAGGGGCAGAGGGAGAGGCAGGCTCCCTGCTGATCAGCGAGCCCGATGCTGAGCCTGATTCCAGGACCCTGGGATCATGACCTGAGCTGAAGGCAGATGCTTAACTAACGGAGCCACCCAGGCGCCCTGACAATTCACTTTATAAACAGAAAGAAGAATAGAAGGCAAGTGATTACTTTAACTATCTTAGCTTAATGGGGATTTTTAACCTTCACCTTAGGTTTAGGACATATTTCATTTGACCAAGAGTTTAGATCATTACAGTATATGATAACAAATTCAGTTTACTAAGCTTTCTGTTGGTATAAGAGAGAAACAAGCCCAGTGCTTATCCCCGGAGCTTGTGGAAACACGAGTTTGGAAGTAAGACCGCGAGGTGGCCGCACGCTCACCTCTGTTTGCTACAGGCACATTCCTCCGGCTTTCTCCTTTTTAGGTGTCCTCTCACTTCTCTTAAATTCTTAATTTTGTCTTGCAAGGCTTCAATCTGGAAGACAAGTATTTGAACAAAGACAGCTGCAGATCAGGATTTCCTACGCCGGGTGCCCCTCTTTTCACCTTGTTTTCTGTCTTCCGTAATTCCAGCTATTCTGCTGAGAAGATAATTAACTTGGAAACAAACTGGGCACAGAGTATGTCTACCACGATGCTCCTGCTGATGTGCTACACATAAACATTAACAGATGCTCACTTACAACTGGATCATTTCCTCAGGGAGATTTCAACAGGTCATCGAGCCAATCCCCGCTATTTTTTCACACCCTATTTTGTTTTCAGGCAGGTCGATCACGACATCCCCAGGGAAAGATAAATATCTTGCTACGCTATTTTTCATGTAATTGTCATTGTAAAAAAAAATGAAGTGGACACACAGCGAGCCCCACCAGTCGCCAGGGGGCTGGCGAGCCGAGCTTGCATTTGGAATACACCTTCCAGTCACACAGCCGTTGCTAACCTCTTTATCGATGTATGCCTTGTGGTCCTTCCAGGCTCTGGCCGATTGATACAGTTCTCTCTCACAGTGGATTGTATCATTCGGAAGAATAAAGCACCTGCAAAAACAAACAAACCAAAAACGTTAGAAATAGGTTTATATGCTAATATTTGTTTAAACCCATTAGAAATAGCAAAGGGAACATAATTGCCTTCTAAACTCTTAATTTGGAGGCAAGCAGTAGTTTGAAGCTGAGCCATAGACAGGGAAGGATACGTGGGAATGTCTCTTGGCCACCCGGCTGGGGTAAGGATGGTGTCAGAGAGAGACCCTTACTAAGATTCCATTTCATAGCAACATTTAATAGTCACGTCCCCAGGAACAGCTACCACCAGAAAACTCTAGTGTTGAGAGTCTCATCAACTACTGTAGGGGAAATGGAAGTTTCCACAGTTATAATGGAAGTAAGTTGTCTGATTAGAGCAATGCAGTTAGAAGGGGGTTATTTATCCCATTTGTTTTGTTACAAAGAGCCTGCCTCAAGTACCCCATTCAGTTTGAAGCAAAGAAACAGCCCTAGGCATAGAGAAAAGTTGGGATAAAGGGTCGATCGATACTGAAAGAGACACAAATCCTGATCTAAGTCTCCTAGTGTGTAACTCTAACAACTATAGTTGACCTTGGAACCGCATGGGGTCACATATAGGCAGATTTTTTTTTTTGGATAAACACAGTCCAGTACTGTATACATGTTTTCTCTTCTCTTATGGTTTTCTTAATAACACTGTTTCTCTAACTTACTTTATTGTAAGAATAAGTATATGATATGTATATAAAATATGTGTTAATTGACGGTTTATGTTATCGCTAAGGCTTCTGGTCAGCTGTAGGCCGCTAGTAGTTAAGTTTCTGGGGAGTCCAACATTATACGTGGGTTTTCAACTGTGGGGGTGGGGGGAGGGTCTGTGTCCCCAACCCCTGCCTTGTTCAAGATCAACTGTACAGGCACGGAAAGACCAGTCCCAAAGATAAAAATCCTGCCAGAGGTCATGATACCAGGCCTCCCCAAAGTGATGGAATGAGAGAGAGGAAAAAACCTTGCTAATAAATTCAGAAAGAAAATTTTTCTCTATCAAGAGAGTAACTGGATTTTGGAAGGAAATGGAGAACCAAGGTGGTTCATTACAGCTGTGGGATAATCTCCTCCTTCCCTGTCTCCGTGACTCCCGAGGCCCTCCGTGCTCTCTGGGATCTGCCCAGGTTACTTAGGTGTTTCTGCACCTTATGTCCATTTCCAACACATCCCACCTCTCTGGAAGCTTCTCCAGGACCTGCAGTCTTTCCTTGGGCTACGAGTGTGTTCCCTAGACTCCCAAAAAAGTAACTGTTCAAGGGTGGACCTCCATGCCTGCTAAGTTAAGATGTGACAGAACCGGGGCCCCTGGGTGGCTCAGCCATTAAGCGTCTGCCTTCGGCTCAGGTCATGATCCCGGGGTCCTGGGATCGAGCCCCACATCGGGCTCCTTGCTCCGCGGGAGGCCTGCTTCTCCCTCTCCCACTCCCTCTGCTTGTGTTCCCTCTCTCGCTGTGTGTCTCTCTCTGTCAAATAAATAAATAAAATCTTTAAAAGAAAACACAAACATGTGACAGAACCACTCTAGCTAAATTCCCAGCTGATCAGCCTTCATGTGAAACTCAACCCAAAGCATGTGTCCAAATGTACGGCTGTTTGGACTCCCCCTAGCTTCTTTAAATCCCAGTTGTTCTGTAGGCCAGCCCTCCGGACCCTGTACGGCCGAGCGATATCACTTTTGATAAAGAAGCAAAACAGGGATAATGGGGAAGGGGACATGACTGGGAATTCAGCCCCCGTGAACACCTAAAGCCTTCCTACTTGTGAGTCACTCGGACGGAGGTGGGCAGGCCCAGGGCATTGTCTCTGTCTGCCAGCATCACGTCCCCGTCGCCGGCAGCCTGGGCACCTCCGGGCCTCCTGTGGCCCTCATCATGGCGCTTGGCAATGTTTCTCGGTCGCAACACTTGCAATTCCTCGTCTTCCAGGTTTATGTCATATATTTGGCCTTCAAATTCGACTGACAAGGAACGTGTTTGCCGGGTATGGACAAATCTGGGCTTGTACTCTGGAAATAAGGGAAGACACGTTAACATGGACGTCCAGGTGTAGTTTAGGAGGGAGGAAAGGCACCACCTGGCTCAGTGAGCATTCTGGGAAGGGCAAGCAGTTTAAACTGCATTGTGAAGGGGCATCGGGGAGCGGCGGGCAGCCCACTGGGATTCACGTTGGGAGGGCTGGGCTCCTCTTTGAGCTTGGGTGCTGCATAGCAATGTGGTGGACGGCATGCTCCCCTGGGCCTCAGCCCTTTGTCCCTCCAGTGGGGGGTACGTCTGGGGGACGTCTAAGTTCTTTTCCACTCACAGCAGGCTGTGAACTGCATTTTCAACATGAACTGCTAAGGCAGTTTGTTTGGATAAAACTATATTCCCAGTTATGGTATTAATCATAATAGTGACTATCATTGATTGGGCTTTTGCTATGTATTATTCACCTCATACTTATCTCTAATCCACAATCTTGGAAGACCTGTATTATTATAATAAATCCTTATATTAAAAAAACTGATTAGATGGTCCGAACAGGCTCATAAATTTGGTGTGATGATTCTTAAGGATGGGAAAACTGAAGCTCTGAATGCTACCTACATTTTGCAAGGTAATGGAGCCAACAGCCGTGGGAACTAGGACTCTAATCTACCAGATTCTAAAGGCTGCTGTCTTTCCACAACACTGGGCTGCTTTTTTAAAAGGGTAAATGCTCTCGATACCTTCTATTTGTACAAAGAATAGAGAACAATTAAATTTTGCAAGTGCTTTTTATCAGCCAGCTGACTTTTAATATCTGGCAGATGGAGGGCAATGCCAGGGGGAGGCCAGCATGTTTTCTGGTCACCGTAGACCGTGCTCAAGGCTCAGAGTGTGTTGGACAAGAGCTTTAATGTGCCAACCTTGGCCCCTCCTTATCAGAAGCATTTTGGCTCCGACGGGGCATACTCACAGGGCCTTTTTTCTCCAGCCTGCTGCTAAAATAGGAAGAAGGGGAGCACCCAGGCCATGGAATCAGAATCGCGCTCGCCACGGGATCCTGCTCTGATAGCAGTTTCCAGAAGAGGAAACGCCTCTGTAACAGTCAGCAGGCCCCTGAGTGTGCTCACGAGCAACTTCTGCCCTCAAATACGCGAGGTTCCACGTGGTTTGAAAAAGCGGCCCCGGACATCTCCAGGTTGTGCTCAATGTCGAACAAAATCAGTGTTTATGGTCACTGCTGTGAAGTGACACCTAACCTCTGGGGAGAGAAGAGGCTGCCCCTTCCTCCAAGCCCAACACTGGTAATCAGCTTCCGTTAAGGGAGAGCGTCAGGAATCTTTGTCCCTTTTTGGCTTTCCATTTGATATCTTTGTGTGAATTATTAAACCTGGCATTTTCTCTCTGGGAGGAAAAAAAAAATCTCCCAAATCAATCATTCTCAGCTTTTGGGTTATGGATTCCCTTAAGAGTGTGTTGAAAGTTAGGGACATCCAGAAAAATGTGCACATGCACACAGAATAGACTTATCATTTTGGATAAAATGTTAGAAGGCTCACCATCCCCTAAAATCCATCTGCAGAGTCCAGGATAAAAAAGCCAGTGCTGAGAGCTTCTATTTTTCTGGTGATTGATTTGATTTCCTAATTTACAACGTGGGGGGCACCTGGCTGGTTCAGTCGGTAGAGCATGTGACTCTTGATCTTGGGGTCGTGAGTTCAAACCCCACGTTGTGTGTACAGCCTACTTAAAAAAAAAAGTGATACAGAAAATGTATCTTACTCATTTCCAAACCAGTGTAGAAAAGAATTGCCACAGAAATGAGTCACTTTTCCTATTCTGCCACTAGATGGCACTAGACTCTCATTCTTTTATGGAAGGTGCCAGACCGGGTTTTCCCATCTGTATAATCCTAGGAATTTCATAGTTGCCTGATAGAATTCTTATAAAGAAAATGCTAGGCAGTGCTTTTCATATTGAATTTGACTAGTTTGACCTTGCCAGTCAACCATAACTAAAAAAAAAATACCGTCTTACAACAGATGTACCTTTAAAAAAAGTGTTTATGCTTTTCTTATTAAATGCATAAGCAATGAAACCTTGAATTTTTATTTTCCTCCCCTTTTTTTTTTAAGGCAGCTCAAGGCAGACAAATCAGGACATTAGCATTCATGTAAAATAAAACTGACATAAACTATACCCTCTGCCCCTAACCACACCTGTTACCCCTTTATAGTTCTTTCGTGTGTGTGTGTGTATAGTTTGTGCCTGGTGCTTTTACTGAATATATTTTCATTCTATGTTTAAGTTAAAAATGTCCACAAACCCCAAATTTCAACTTAGCTTTGCTCTTTTAAACAGAACAATTCTTTGCTTTTTGTGCTAAAACTATGCATCGATAAGACCTCAAATGTATAAGGAGCAAGCCTTTTGTCTCCCTGCTGTCCATTCGCAAAGCACTCTGCCTTCCACTGCGAGGGTCCCTGCTTGCAGCTTACTCGGGGTCCCCTGGTTTCTCAGGAACTGCCTTTGACTCTTCCTCTGGCTTCTGCCCGCACGATAACCGGACTCTCCGCAACTGCATTCTTTGTGCTTGTCGGGGAAGCCTCGAGAGTAGAGGTTCCGCGTGCTCTGCCGGACCGTGAGCAGGTCCCCGGATCCTTTACACTTGTGAATTCGAAGCTTGCCAGAGGTGTCCTCGATGCACCGCCACTTCTGCGAAAGCCAACGAGAAAGCCGGTTACCCATCCCGCTCCAGGTGTTTTTTATTAAGGACTGCTGTCTTAGGTTTTGGAAGCACGGGGAACCCCTTAAGGAGAGCCAAGGAAGAAAGGCAGGCTTTTAACTGAGCCTGCCATAAGTCGCCCCCCGGTTCCCTTAGCTCCTTCTTTCATTGTAGGCAACTGCAGATGACAACGAAATCACTGGAAATCAGAACCACCTCCATGACACTAGAGCCCCAAATTGATATATAAATCCCCAGTATCCAGACTAAACAGAGTCTTGAACGAAACACGTTAAAAGCCAAGCCACAGAGCACAGCTGTCGGGGCTGTTTTTGCCAGATCCCTCTCTCTCTGGAAAAACACACTCGGCTGCTTTGGTCTCAGCCCCCGAGCTCTGGCCTCGAACCGGGGAAGAGTGGCACATGAAGACAGAGATGAGTTTAATCCGAGTCTGCCATGGAGCGGGCCAGCCTTCACACGCCCCAGGCGTTAGCCAACTCGTCAGGTTTTCTCTGTGCCTCTTCTCAGCCTTCTACAGACCCTGCACGCCCAGCAGAGCGAGCTGCTCGGGAGGAGACATCGTTCACCTCCCCAAGAGACCAAGCATGGGGGGAGCTGGCCCTGGGTTTACTCCTTTGAGCCTTCTACCAAGCCCACTGCAGACACTGTGGGCTCAATTCTAGATCAATAGGACCCAGCATCGGCTTCAGTGTCCCCCCCAACCCCTGCCCATGCTTCTTGAGTATCAATCTGGCTGAAATAAGAGCACTTCATGAATTTAGGGGCATTTCATGGGATCCTCCATGTCTTACTTAAAGACCTAATAACCTTCCTCTTCCTTTTTCTCTTCCCCTTGCTCGCCCCCTCAAATGGTAGTTTGGGAAGAACACTGACCTCGATTTGAAGTTGACCACGGTTGTTACAACATGCTACCGTGTAGTGTCAGCAAACTTTTGTTTCTGGTTTTCGTTCCATATGTGACTATCACCTGTATACAATTACTGATACTTTTCTTTAAATGGACACATTTCTAAACAGTGGCCAAAGCAACAGTACCTATAAAATTATGGATTTGTTGTGCCAGTTACATATTTTCAATAAATAAAAAATTATCGAATAAAAGATGGTTCTCCCTGCACCACACAAAATGATCTCAACACCCCCCCTCCCTATATTTTCATCGCAAAGTCACCTAATGCAAGGTAAAGTTTAGTCAGGGATCCCAGATATGTTGGTCAGCAGACAAATGACCCTCGTGTACAGAATGGGGTGCGACTATTCACAGTGGACCGAGGTGCAGAGTCTTGGCTTACTTTCTCTTGACTGGAGCCACATGCCCTCAGTAAATGTTGAATTATCAGAGCTGCCTGGCACCTCTATCGTAGAGTTCCCGAATCCCTGGTTTATAGCACTTGTGCTTTGATCTTGCTTTAGCCCCCACACACTCTGGGTGCTGTTGCATTTGGTTATTTCGAGCCATGTCAGGTTACGATCTTCTTTTTTGACTTGACCAGCATATCTTGAATGTCCATCATTTCCATTCCAAGCAGGCTCAAGCGACAAGGCAACTAATTCTATTTGCAAAGCCATGAAAAAGCAACACAGACAAGAACAGTCGAAGACTCACTAAGTTAGAGATGATTGAACCAAAAAAAAAAAAAGTAAAGTCAACTTGATTAGGCACTGGGGAGTTATGGGAGCTCAGTGGTTCTCACACATGGCTGAGCACTGGGAGTTTCAAAAGCTCTCCTGGTGATTTTAATGTGCAGTTGGGGTTAAGAACAATTGCTTTCAATTTGCAACTGGTTACTGGACCCTTCTGCAGCTGGAACCCATGGCAGGGGCAAAAGAGATATATTTAGGTCTAAGTAGCTCAGGTGGATGAATCTTTGAGAGGGATGTATGCATGTTGGGGCGTGGGTATGCAAAGGATGCTGTGTCTAGAAATGTACTGATGTAATCAGGTCAGAAGATGACTCCAGCTGAACAGAGGAACACTACCAGCTTGTCTCTACAGGCAGGACTATGTGCTTTCTGTAAGAGTAACCAGTTTTCCTTCCTTTCTCCCCACAGTTAGCTGACGAGTGAGAGAACTTAGTCTTTGTAAAGGTTGAGCAGAAAGCCATGTGTGGCCTGCTCCATGGTTCTGCCATTCAGTGTGGAGACCAGTGGTTTTCAAGCCTGGGTTTGTAGCACTTCCAGACACGTCCCATTAGTTCAAGGAGGTGCCATGAGATTCTCAAAAATAGTTCTCAGAAACTGATCTACAACTCCATTGGGGAATAACTATATGCCCTACGGAATTTCTGCTGACAAGAAGTGTCAGCAAAATAATTCATAAGCTTTTATAGCTCTGAAAAGTTTGGGAATCCGTGGTGCTTGAGTGTCATTCCAGATTTGAATTTGGCTACATCCAGATGCTTTAAGACTTGTCCATCTATCTAGGTAATCTCTCACTCCTGCGTTCAAAAACTAAGAGTTCACTACTTAATGCCTATGGTAGCAAAAGAAATGGCCAGTGGACCCACAGTTCACAGCCTAGTAGCAGCTTAAGAAGTGCCCTATTTTCTATAAGACAGAAAAATATGGTTAACTTTATTCTTGAAAAATAATAGCCTTCTGTCTTTTGTGGCTCGAATTTATTTCAATTTTAGTACAAACATTAATTTTTAAAACACATAACTACAGTGAAAACCTTTCTTGGTTTTTTAAGCACGATGCATTAAAAAAAAAAAAAAATCTATTTTTTTTTTTTTTGCCTGGAAGACCTGAGGGGACAGGTAGATTCCTCTAGAACAGAATGTGTAGGCAGAATTTTTAGTGATTTGGTCTATCTGGAATCCAACCTGCATTTTCCCATTAGCCAAATTCCTCACTAATGTCCTATGGGGCAGAGATGAAGGGAAGTGGTGTTCTTTCCTGAAGAGATGAATTAAACCAAATCTGAGATCTGGCACCATCCCGGGCACTGATGATGTATCTCACAAACTAAATATGCATACATACGTGAATGCATACGTATGTACACACCCGCATAGACCCACAAATTCTGCATGTATACATACCCCTATACACATTCTTAAATAAAACAAGAGCCACCGAGAAAAATGCCAATGATTTTCTATACCGTGGACCCTCTGAACAAGCCGTAGACCCTATTAGATAGAGTAATTAGCGAGCAGCTTTGAAATCTTCTTAGTGGCAAGCATATTAGGAATTTTAATGAAATGTAATTACCACACATTTGCCACAATCATTTTGGGGTTCGATATCACGACAATTTTTATGGCTGAGCAATAAACCCTTGAAATCACTGCAACTACCACGGTGGCCTGACTTAGAGAGTTGACAGAGGGAGGCGAAGGAAGAGAGCTTTCAGGGAATTGTTCTGAAACTCCTGCCTTAAGCCACTTGAATGCTCAAAAGAAAGAGAGGAGATGACTTGGCATTGCAGAAGAGCTGTAGCAATCAGATGGGAGCCCGGACCCAGCTAGGCATCCGCTCATGGGACACGGGCTCAGCCTCCGAGACGCACTTTGTTAAGCACGAGCCCGCGCCGAGATACAGCTATCCTTCTGGCCCCCTCTTATCTACGCTCTTGAAGTTTATCAGCAAATCGGTTAACTGCCAGATCTGACCATCTCCATCTTCCCCGACCACTTGCCCCATCTGTAAATTCCTTTGCGACTTCATGGGACATCATCTCAATTTTTCCTCCTGCCTCTCTGACTCCTTCTGTACCCAGGATGAAATCCCAATTGACTAGGACCCCCCCAAAAAGAATGGTTTGGGGTAGAAGATGAGGCTTCCAGTTTGCCTTGGTGGAGGGGCTAGACTTTGGGAAGGCAGAGGCAACAGCTTACACGCAGAGAGAGAGAATGCTCTGTTTATGAGCAGGGAGGAGGGGATCCGGCCCAGAGCAGGCTATGTTCCAGAGCAGTGGGAAACAAGAGCATAAATTAAATCGGGTGTGGCCACATTAGGTAGTTTATAAGTAAAATGGCCTTATGTTTGTCTTTTTCTGACTTGTTTGGGACATCATTAAATATGGTTTGACATTTAAGCCTGCGGTTTGTATTTTGAAAAATGCACAGAAGCCAAACCATTGAGATGCATTATTTGGAAATGTCCTTCTGTGCAGGTTGAAGAGGGGAGGCTTTGAGGCTCGGCTGTCCATGCTGAGCTCCATGCAGACAAGTGTTTAGCCAGAGGGTGGCACTGGGGCTCGGTCCTTCTGGCCCGCCCTCTGGAATAAGGAGCCCTGCGGGGAAGTGTCTACGAGCCATGCTGAAATTTTAACCAGGGCTCAGTGAGTTTCTGGAAACAAGCTGTCAGTTCCTGGCAAACTTAGCAGATCTTACTGGTAAATGCCTTTTATTCCTGCCCTGCAGCTGGTCACAAAAGGTCGAGGGATCTATGGTCAGAGGGATAATTTTGGGATGAGAACATAAATCCTGGAGCTAAACCAGTACATTGAACAAGCTACATTCTAATTTCTCAAGTAGTATCCGCTTGCTTGATCTGGGGTTCTTTAAACAAATCTTTGATTTCATATTGATACAAATAGTAGAAAGGCAAACAAAATTGCAAAGTTGCTGGAATTTAACAACTCACAAAGGACGTGAAATTTGCTTTATCAAAGAAAAAACCAAGCTGTTTTTTCTCAAATGACAGAGAATATATAAAATGTACTCCAAAATTGAATGCCTAGGGAATTTCTCTTTTATGTAATTCCTAGTTAAGGAGTCAATATCTATACCTAGAAAACGAAAAATATAGTAACGCTTTCCTGGCATGAATGATTCTCAGTCCTGGCTGCTTAAAAGAATCACACAGGAGCTTGAAAAAAATCCCTGATGTCTGGGTCTTATCCCCAGAGGTTCTGTTTTCCTTTGTCTGGAGTGAAGCTTGAACATCAACACTTGTGAAGCTGCCTCTGTGATTCTAATGTGCAGTCTTGTTTGGGAACCACTTCCCTAGATGCTGTGAGTGGGTCCTAAGCTCCGTGGCTTCAGCCAGACAAATGCCATTTATAATTTCAAAGAGAAAATCTACTATGTAACATTTTTATAGAGGCAGCATGTTCTGGGAAAGAAAGGATTAAGCATGGAGTGAAGAGTTGCAGGTTCTGACCTTTGGGTCGTAGCTTAAGTTTTCTGGATCTATATTTCCTTTTTTTTTTTTTTTTAAAGATTTTATTTATTTATTTGAGAGAGAGAGAGTGAGAGACAGAGAGCATGAGAGGGAGGAGGGTCAGAGGGAGAAGCAGACTCCCCGCCGAGCAGGGAGCCCGATGCGGGACTCGATCCCGGGACTCCAGGATCATGACCTGAGCCGAAGGCAGTCGCTTAACCAACTGAGCCACCCAGGCGCCCTGGATCTATATTTCCTTATTAGGAAAAGGATACCATTCAACTGGGAGTTTTTTTTTTTTTTTTTTAAAGATTTTATTTATTCATTTGAGACACAGAAATACAGAGAGAGAGAGAGAGCATGAGGAGGGAGAGAGGCAGAGGGAGAGGGAGAAGCAGGTTCCCCGCTGAGCCAGGACCCCGATGTGGGGCTCCACCCCAGGACCCTGGGATCATGACCTGAGCCGAAGGCAGTCGCTTAACCATCTGGGCCACCCAGGCGCCCCTCAACTGGAAGATTTCTTTTTTTTTTTTTTTTTTAAAGATTTTATTTATTTATTTGACAGAGAGAGACACAGCGAGAGAGGGAACACAAGCAGGGGGAGCGGGAGAGGGAGAAGCAGGCTTCCTGTGGAGCGGGGAGCCCGATATGGGGCTCAATCCCAGGACCCTGGGACCATGACCTGAGCCGAAGGCAGACGCTTAACGACTGAGCCACCAGGCGCCCCAACTGGAAGATTTCTAAGACTCCTTCCAATTTCGACATTCTCTGACTCTAGACCTGTGGTTCTTAACTTTGTTAACAAATACAGATGCCTTGGTCTCACCTTTAGACCTATTCATCTGATTGATTTGGGGGGAGGCTATATGTTGATATTTTCTTTTTTTTTTCTTTAGAGAGGAGTGGGGCACAGGGAGAGGGAGAGGGAGAACCTTAAGCAGGCTCCACGCCCAGTGCGAAGCCCAATGTGGGGCTTGATCTCACAACCCTGAGATCATGACCTGAGCCGAAACCAGAAGTTGGACGCTTAATGACAGCCACCCAGGAGCCCCAACATGGATATTTTCCAAAGCTGCCCAGGTGATTCTAGGGTGCAGCCAGAATGGAGCATCACTGATGTGTGTTCTTTGTTGAGCCATAGTCTTTTCAGATAGATGTTGAGATTTGTGTGCATGCGTGTGTGTGTGTGTGTGTGTGTAGTGTGTCATATATAAATCTGTACGTAATGTGCTTGGGGGTGTAACGCCAGCTGAGAGAGTGGTGGGAATTCATACTCAGCCTCATATTAATTCAGGAACACAGAAGTAATGCAAACACATATGTCCATGCTGTCTTAATTAGTCCCTGCTGGTTGCTCTGTTCACAAAGTGAAGAAGTATTGCCAAATGTCTGGGATTCCAGCCCATTTTAATTCCCTGTTGGCTTCATAGGAGTGAAAAAGCAGGTAAGATGGCCCGGAACAGAAATACCACCCAACATTCACACATTGCCTTATAATTTATCTAGCACTTTACATATATGATATCACAGAACCCTTACAAGACTGAGATTAATTTCTTAGCTTTAGGGATAGAAAACCTGAGACTCTTAAGAATCCAGTCCCTAAACACACAACTAAAAAGTAGCAGATGCCAATATTCTAATCCAAACTTTGTGATGTCGTATTTCTCTTTCTTTCATTTACCTCCATCATGCATCCACACTGACCCTGCCAAACAATCCTTGGGTGACCAAGTATGGGGGTATGGTTGGATGGGGGAAATACATGACCCCTTTGGGGGTTAAAAGTGAAGAGAATGGGGCTGATAGTGTGGGTTTTTCCTCTATATCCCATACAGAGTCAAACCAAAGAGAAGACTGTATTGTCTTTGAATGCAGGCAGTTAACCTTGGTCAGAGGAAGAGACGCAGGGCACAGGCCAGGTGTGAATCAGTGTCAAGGGAAGAGATTAGATTAGAGTTAATTCTAGCCTTAACTGATGTCTTGATCCAGAAAAAACAATCTCATTATTCTGGACTTTTTTTTCCCTTTTTTAAAGTCACTGATATTGTAACTAAAAAGATAATCTTCAAAGTAGCCAGATAGAAAAAGCAAAAGGCCAAAACATAAAGATTCTGTAGAACACAACAGAGCTATCAGGTTTGACCCACAGATTCTATAACTGACTTGAAGAGCCTCAAAATTTTCTGGAAGTTCTTGGATTTTTAAGCTACGGTTTGAGCATCACCTATAGAAAGAAATCGCCATCTGGGGTACAGTGTAATTCTCTGTTCTAATAATCCAGGCACTTCTAAAAGAAATTGTTGCTAACATTTTCATATATCCATGTGATATAATCTAAATTCAGACAGATTCACATCGAAATAAAGCAGCAGAGGAGAATCCCAGGGAACCAGGTATTAAAGCATTTTGTGGGGGCAAAACAAGTTTAGAAAAACATGAAAAAGCAAAGTGAAGTTCTTAACATAGTTATAGCATTTAGCACAAGAGTGAAGAGCTTCTGCCAAAGTGCCATAATCTCGTTAATACTACATTTGCCCTTTAGGACATGTATTAAAATTTCAGGGCAAGCCATATGGAGAGGTTTGCAAAATTGTATACTGAAAGGTAGGCAGTGTACCTTATTCTCAAATGGCTGTAATGCTTGCCACTTAGAAGGCTAAAATAGTAACAAAATCACCAATTTGCAGGAGATATATTTAACGCCAAACATTTCCAACTCTCAAATAAAAGTAAATTAGTCTATTGAGGCTGGCTCATAAAAATCATTTTAGAACTACAAAACAATTCTGAGGTTTTAGTCGTAATAATACTTAGAGCTTCCTTAAGAAGGATTTGAAGACATCATATTAAAATATAATGAATATGTCTACGCTTCTCTGCTAAACACTTGAAAATTAAGACTTCCTAGTATGCCATGAAGGCCTGGTTTTATCCCTTCCTTCAATAACCGCCCTCCCCACCTTTTTCTATTTCAAAGGAATCCCTGAGCACAAAAAGTCATGAGGAAATGCAGAAAGTATGAGGATCAAGTTGTTTATTGTGAATGTTTGTTCAATAAGCTAGATACCGTATCACGAGTATAAATGTGTGACGCCCTACATTTATGAGGCCATTTTAATAATAACTGCACTATCCATTTCATGTGCCTGATACCCTGCACTGCTATTGGCTAATTGTGCGGATATCTTGAGGTCGGATAAGTTAAAGAGAAAAAAAGACTCACAAAGACGTGAACTTCTCTTTGCCTCGTTAACGTAACTTACCTTGGAAGGCAGCAAGTGGCCCGAGTTTTTGAATCCTATGATCCTATAACTCATTTGGATCCCGGCTCTACACTCACCAGCTGCCCATTTATAAATGGGACAACAATGCCTACCTCACTGGATGGATGTGAGGCTTAAACTGAGCTAATACATATCAAACTCCATGTACAGTGCTTTATATAAGACAAATGTGTAATAACTATTATTTTTCACTTTCCTTCAACTTTGTTTCAATGACTTAGGCAGTTCCTCTCTCATGATGATACAATATTTCTTTTAGCTAGCATAGATGCCAATCAAGAGTGTTTAAAATAGTTAAGTGTTCATATGTTCTCACTTTCCTTAGAAACAGGCCTGTGTTAATTCATCACATGGTATTTCTTTAGTTCTTATTAATAATAGTTGGTGTTCTGGGTAGTCCTTAATTCTATAGTAATATTTCTTTTTTTTTTAAAAGATGTATTTATTTACTTGAGAGAGGAGTGGGTAAGGGCAGGAGGACAGAGGGAGAAACTCAAGCAGACTCCCCATCGAGTGCGGAGTCTGGGGCTTGATTCCACAACCCCAAGATCATGACCTCCCCCCAAATCAACAGTCAGATACTCAACCCACTGAGACACCCAGGCACCCCATCTGTAGTAATATTTCTAAAAGTAATATTAATAAAAAGAATTCATTCTAATGAAATAGATGATGTCAGAAATTTTGTAAGCAGAAGTAGAAACAATAAAACACAATATGGCTTCCCTTTTCACTTCCCAATCTTGGTCATAGATTCTATCCCCTTCTGTGGATTAGATAACATCGGACTTTAGTACAGGATGGGAAGACTCCATCATGTCTCTTGGGTGGTTCACTGCCCAGAGGCTCAGCATCTACCCCTGCTCTTGACTAAGTAGCCTCTTGACCCTTCTTGATAACCAGTTAACAGGAATCCGAGGGCTGATGGCTACTCCTCAGATGGAACCAAGTTTCTGATCTTTCTAACCTGACTACCCATTTCACATGTCCAATATGTTGAACTGGTGTTGGCTAGTTGGGTGGATATCTAGCACTCTCTGAGGACACCATCTTTTTTTCACTGAAGGGAGCCCAAGCAGTGATGAGGAGGCCCAGCTTAGACCAGTTAGCTAATTCTGTCAGAGGATAGCTGTCACAGTGAGGGCTCCATGACCACAATGAAAAGCTTATTTACACATAAATGTACATTATTTTATATGTTGAAATTGTTAAAATTAGAAATGTAGAAGCATGTGACCTGTGGTGAAGACAAGCCATGTCACTCACCTGCCCAGGCTGTTCACAGGCTGTCTGGTACCTGGCCTGCTGGCACAATTCTTTGACCCTCTCATATTTGGGCAAGTGATTTGACTGTTGGATATTCTTGCTGGATTCTTCTTTCTTACGTAAAAACTTCCTTTGACAGAAAAGAAGAAGTTTCTGATGTGAGAAATGATTTGATTTACCCACCCAGCATCTTTTGCCTTTTCTCTTTTTCTCCCCTGTGGCATGACTCCACATTCTTCATTCAAATGGCATGAAATAGATGGTAAGATCTTATCCACAGGAGCTCAACATTTGCTGAGTCCTTTGTGAAAATTATAACCCGGACACTATGAAGAATGATTATTTCCCTTAAAGCATTAGTTTCAAAACTTTGGGCATAAATGTTTAGCTTTACAGTCATACAAATGCTTTTCTCTCAATGTGTGTATGGAAAAAACCGAGACAATGAGGATTATGACTCAAAAGGGGAAACCCAGAAGGGATTCTGGAAATGACAGTCTCATATATTTGTGTTTAAAACTGGGAAAGGCACTTAAGGAAAGGAAGGAGAAAGGAGAGGGCCAGGAAGGACTTGGGAAGGAAGGCTGAGAAGGTCAATGGACTGGTCCGATTCTGACCCTGAGGTCGAAAAAGCAACGGTAAGGGCTTTGGCCCCGCCGTATGAGAACTTATGTTGAACAATTCTGATGCAGCAGTCATTACTGTGTTGGTCAGTGGAGCATGAGTAGCAAACCCTTCAATCCTGTGACTAGGCTTATGAAATCTGCATGCTTAGTAAACCGGAATAAGGGGGAAAAATACCCAGCCGGGAGAGCTGCCCACTAGGCCTGGTTCCCAGAAGCGCCCCAGGAACCAGTAATTACCCTCTTTCCACGAGGAATGTATCACGCCAAATTCTGGCTTTCTTGTTTGTTCGAAACCTGAAAGCAAAATAATAATATTTACTGTTGGCATCTGGACATTTTTCCACATGGATCTGTGCTCACAGTTTATTTAAAGAAACACCTCTCACTTCCCACAGACCAAGACTGCATCTCCATCAATACACTGTTCACAAACAGCCGGGACAGTCTCGGATTGCTGTGATTCTCCTGGGCAGGGCGTACTTTGCCTCCACAGCTTTCGGCTGCTGGCTGGCTCTGGGTGCCGGGGTGCTTGGGGCTGGCTGAGGGAAAGCAAATTGACACACCTGTTACCTGGCTTTTCCAGGTCCAGAAGTTTGAGGACGGACTTGCCGTCCACATCGGGAGGCGTGTCGAGCCCAGCGATGTCCAGGATCGTCGGGGCCAGGTCGATGTTGAGAACGATCTGTGGGACTCTGCAAAGGGACAGGAGGTTAGGCCCCAGATCTAACACTAGTGAGGGTAGCACAGAGGACCACTTTCTCCACACCGAGACTCATCGGCCTTCGACCTTCTCCCCCTCTATCTTAGTCTTTCATGCATAAAACTGTCTAACCTAGATCAGACAATTCCCACAGTGTTTCCAATGAGCTGAAGAGACATAATAACCTTCTTCCAGGAAACCCTTCTACTAACATCACCTTCTCCCCTCTTCCAGGATGTAGTGCAATGGAACAGCAGAGGCAGCGCCTGGACGAGGTTCAGAACATCCAGGTTCTGGGCCCCAATGAATCCATTTCCAGAATCGGGGACTCTGAGAGAGGCACGTGTGATGTGCCAAGCTTCTTCTGTGTTAGATCAGAAGTCCGGGCTGGGGGCGCCTGGGTGGCTCCGTGGGTTAAGTGTCTGCCTTTGGCTCAGGTTGTGACCTCAGGGTTCTGGGATCAGGCCCACGTGGGGCTCCCCGCTCAGGGGGGAGTCTGCTTCTCCCTCTGCCCCTTTCCCTGTTTGTGCTGGCACGCCCCCCCATAGATAAATAAAATCTTAAAAAAAAAAAAAAAGAAGAAGACGTCTCGGCTCGATGCTCCTTAAGGGCCATTCCAGATTTGGAATTCCACTTGCATTCTTTTCTTCAACTCTTTCCATAACTGTTTCACGTACACGACCTTATTTTACACAGAATATTGTGATGTGGCCGGCAGGGCATGTAAAACTCATTTTATAACGGGAAAAGAGAGCTGCATTGGGAGGTAGTGACTTGTCTAAGGTGGCAGAAATAGAACGCCAGTCCTTTAGGCCTTTTTTCTTCTAAAAGAAAATCAGCTTTTTAAAATTTTATTTTCTTTAAAAAATTACTTTAGTAATAATTTAAAAAAAAACAACTAAAGGCAGGCACTGGTTGTTTTTTTTTTTTTTTTTTTTAAGACAGTGTTTGTCTGATTCAAAGAAGTACAGATGATGTGTCCCTAATGATCACATTCTGTCTGTGTGCACAGGCCATGGGATGGGGATTCTGATGTTTTAGCTTTATAGTCATTGTAAATTAGTCATTGATAGTTAATTTTCCTTTCTCTTTAAATAGTATACTTTAGTTAATTTAGTGTGTGGTAGGGGAAAAAAACAAGGTTTTCATTTTCTAAATTACCAGCCTCCACCTACATACACCCTTTTCTGTTTTGGATGAAAAGAAACCAGACCCTGAGATTGGTAATCGAATTATCTCAGATATACATGAGCCACGGCAACCGAATGTTGCAAGCAGGGAAATACGTACATGGATCCTGGTTCTACACTTGGACCACGAATAAAGAAAGGCACACGGATATCAAAGTCATATGGCATGGATTTCCCCTTGACCAGTCCAAACTGCCCAATATGGTAACCGTGGTCGGCGGTGTAAATGATGTAAGTGTTCTCCAGCTCCCCCGTCTCCACGAGCATATTATACAGCTGAAATACAACGGAGACAAAATGGGCAAGATGACAATAGTGTTGCTGTGATTTCCCCTGAAATTCTTCCCCATTATGTTTTAAAGGCAAGAGTCACTTTAACAAGGCTAAGAAACATGGTCACTATCTACGTTTTCTAGTTGCTTACAATCCTGGAGGGGAAAAGTCTAATAATGGAGTAATATAACTCATTTGAATCTGGCACATTGTTCTTAAAGGTTTTGTGCACCTATTTAAAAACAAAAACAAAAACAAAACAAACTCCACAAAACAGCCTCTACCACCTAACTTATAGGTTTTATTTTGAAAAATCCATTGTTAAAGCAAATTTTATCACCACTTTTTATACAGTTATCAAGGGTTAAGAACAGGCTGCTTTGGAGCCTGATCCAACTGAATCCAGCCTTTAGGCAAGTTTTGTTTGGCTTCTGTGGCTTTTTTTTAAATTCAGGATATTTCAAATAAAATGCTTGTATTTCTGGTTTCCTTTGAAAAGTCAGAAGATCTCATGATATTGGATCTATTTTCCTACATGGCAAAAATTAGCTGGAGCCAAGTAGTTGCTCCTTGTTATAGATGTGGGCGTTTAAAGTTCACCATAATCCCCACCATGCCCTGTCGCTTTATATGAGACCAGCTTTAGGTATTTACATTATTCGCCTGATTCTTGAAGGTATTTGTGAGGGTAGCTCTTGACTTATGGTGTTTTGATTTTTATCTCCTCTTTGCCGCTGGCTCCAGAGAACCAAGCCTGGAGAGGTAATAGAAGGGGTCGAGATAAGGGAAGGAAGATAAAGTCACTCAACACACACTCACGTACACATATTCACACACACGGACTCTCTCCCTCTCTTAAAAACAGCAACAACAAAACAAAGACAGAATTAGCAAGAATGGATCTACACTAAGGAAGCTGGACCAAAACCCGTCACTGAGGCAAGTTCGTGTGCTTACCCTTTCCACAGAATCGTCCACTGACATCAAAGTCTGAAGCCTTTTGCGATGTAGAACGTTTGTAAATTCCATGTGGATGGGCAGCATGGGTCCCGTGTACTGCATAATCCAGTGCTTATCCATATTTGGTGCATAGTTATAACTAGGGGTTCTGAAAATATCCAGAAAGGATTCTTACTAAATGTATTTTTAGTCAGTTAGAGAAATATCTCAAGTTCGAGGTAATTTAGACATTGCTATTTTTTTCTCCCATGTGTCTTCTATGTTTATAAGAAGAGCTAAAATCCTCACTACCCCAAATATCACACATCCCCTAAAGGCATATGGATTCAGATTTATAAAACCAAGACAGACAGCTAAAAAGGTAATTAGTGCAAGTTCATTCGGATTCATTGAAGAAAATGTGTAAAAAGACATCAAGGTGATCATGGTATTGTAACACCTACAGATAAAATTCAGTAATACAGAAGGGAATGTTTTCATGGTGATGTTAACTCATAAAATTTGGTAGTTAATAGGGCTATTAGGTATAGTCACAAATATGTGGAATAATGATGAATCATAATTTCAACATATTTTTTTCTCTAATCTCTAGTCTATGAGTTTTTCTCATTCCTAACCTTGTATATAGATACCATTAATTTAATAGGATATGCTGGAATTAAAACCAAGTCTACTTCTGCAATATACATGCTTATCAATAAAGCTATTCTTTTTATAGACAATTCAATACAGGTGCAGAGCACAATTTTTGTTCACTACAGGGAGGTGGGTCCTATTCCTCTCGAACATGTGGGTTCAAGCCTGTATTTAATTTATCACAGAAACTCAAGTGGTGTCTCATACGTTCCACTGGGGGCCCACAAAATATGTTGCCTTCTTTTTGAAATCTAACCCGAATCCTTTGACCATTAGATGCTGCCACTTCATACTCCTAAAGTACATGTCTTTGCTAGAGTAATTCTCACACTGAGAATTATCTATTTATATTTGACATCTCCTCCAGACTACAACGTACTTGACCCTTCTCCTTAGATGTTATTAAGCATGTAGAAGTTGTTTAATATTAAAAACTTAGTATTTACCATGTGTTGGGTATTGTGTTGTTTTGTATACATTAACTCATTTAATTATCTCTGCTGTTCTTGGAAATCGGTTTATCATTCCCATTTTAAAGACTGATTTATTTATTTTTATTTATTTATTTGACAGAGAGACACAGCGAGAGAGGGAACACAAGCAGGGGGAGTGGGAGAGGGAGAAGCAGGCTTCCTGCTGAGTGGAGAGCCTGATGCAGGGCTCAATCCCAGGACCCTGGGATCATGACCTGAGCCGAAGGCAGACGCTTAACGACTGAGCCACCCAGGCACCCCTCATTCCCATTTTAGAGCTGAGAAAACCGAGGCTTAGCAAAGTTAAGTAACTTCCTCAGATGAACAAAGTTACTAGGTGGTAGATCCAGGACTCAATTCCAAAGCCCATTTGTTCTAACAAAATGAAAGAAGAGGGAAGTGTGGGGTGCTTCCTATGTCTCAGACCACTTTTCATAGGAACCACAACTTCACAAGTAACTGGTCTCACAGAGTAAGCAACAATCTATGTTGGTTGAGAAATCGGATAGCCAGTGTCTGCTCTGGGGAGGGTCCTATCAGTGAAAAATGGTGGATAATGACAAGGATAGGTGACCCTGTGCCATCAACTAGAGAAATAGGGGTGCCTGGGTGGCTCAGTTGGTTAAGCATCCAACTCTTGATTTTGGCTCATGTCATGATCTCAGGGTCCTTTTGCTTGGGTTTCTCCCTACCCGCCCCCCCACCCCCACCCCAGCTTGCTCTCTCTCTAAAATAAAAATAAATTAAAAATAAATAAAATCTTAAAAAAACAAAAACAAAAACACCCTAGAGAAACAGTCACTGTGAGCCCGGTGAATTCAGGGGCATTGACCACGTACTCCTCTGGTTTGCACTAGAGCAAATCTCCCTCAGGGTAAGCCCGGAGTTTCTGAGCTACGTTGATTGTACACTGGGCTATTTCCATGCATGCTGAACTATATAAATGCTGCCTGTTGTTATATTTTTTCTTCTGCAAGTGCATTTGCAGAACCTCTCTTTTGATAGTTGAAAATGCTCTTTTGGTACCGTTGAGCTTCTTGGCACAAAAGAAGGTCACATCATACCGTAATGATCAGTATGGATGCTGGTCAACTAGCAGAAATACAACAGCATAAATACCAATATAATATTGAGCACAGAAGACCCTGTAGCTAAAACTGTATAAAGGAGCAGATTTGCAGAGTAGGAAAAGCAAGTGTGGTTCACTTTGCTCATCTGTAAACGGGGATAATAGTATCTTTCTTAAAAAGCTCTTTTGAGGAACAACAAATCTCTGTCTATCTATCATCTATCTCTCCATCTATCACCTATTTATTATCTATCTCTATATCACTTAAAAGTGCCTAGAACAGAGGCACATGAGTCTCCTACATAAGCCAATAAACAAATACATTCTATATAAATGTCTGGGTTGAAAAATCCTGTCGCATTAAAAACCAAACAAGCTCTTCAGGTATCACCTGCCATTCTTTTTAAGAGAAACTTTCAACATAAACTTTCTTCTGCTTACCCAGTAAATGACTCATGAACCACTTTGTCCCATGTTTTTGGCCTGAAAGTGTTCCTCATATCTAAGCGTGAACACGGGCGGAATCATCCTCTTCAATCTCAGGAGCTCGTGCAGTAGGAAAGAATGTAAGCCCTGTTTCTTATTCTTCACGCAGCATGTCGTGGTACAAACAGGATTAGATTGAAAGGCTGAGGAGGATGAGAGTGGGGGCTTCTAAACCCCATCGGAGAGGGATTTTCACCCGTGGGGGTGGCTAGAGGTCAGAAAAATATAGCAAGTGGGCCATGAAAGGTCCCCTAACTATTTACTGATACGTGCCCTGAAAAAGAATATGGCTATAAAAGATTACACAGGGTTTCTTTATAATACCTAAACATCTTCCTCTCACTGCCTTTGATGTTGGTTTGCCTTAATTTTAAAATAAATTGAGTTGACTTTTTTAAAGCCACAAAACCTCAACACAAATAAAAATTAACAATAGGGAACCGAAACGAAGGCTCACAGCGGGCAAATGATATCTTCTACCAGCTACCTTGATGAGCTTGGCATAGCTCCACCTCACTTTGAGGAACGGGGAAGGTCGCAGCAAATTACAAGCCTCAAAATTGGACTCTCGGATTTACAGAATGACATATGTGAAATCTGGCTTATAGTAAAAGGGAGAGTTCAGGTCTGTTGTCAAAGCTGTCCTTCTCCACCCCCAACCGCCCCCCCCTCCCCTTAATTTCTCCAAGTGGGAGCTGACCCCCAGCTCTGGGGCTGAAATCCCAGGTGGAATCTCAGCAAGGGGCAAGGAGTGGGGGTATGCATTTGCCTTTTAAAGGAAGACAGACTGCCCCTGCTTCCCACAGAACAGCAGCTGTTCGGGGACCTGCAGGTGGAAGGTTGGGGGTCGCTGGGATTGACAATGTTGTTGAAAAGTGATCTTTTGCCAAAGACCTGTGGTTGCCTCCTGCTGGGGTCTGCCAAATTCCTGGAAGATGCAGCCTTCTGTCTCCCAGTGATAATTAAGGCTTGCTTCCCTAAGAATTGACTCACAATGACTCAAACAGGGCCTGGGGCCCTCAGCTACAAGAGCAGCCACTGAAAGTAGCAGCTAACTGTTTTGGGGAGAAGTGGAAAATCACACGTCCCATTGTTTCAGAATGTTTGGGGATTAGAACTGAAATCTCATCCCAGCCCTGTTACTAGTGTGTGATCTCGGGCAACTTTGTTTTCTCTAAGCCTCTGTTTCTTCATCTGTATAATGGGAATAACGACTTCAGAGCTTTGGGAAGGTTTAATTCTCTAAGCCTCTGTTTCTTCATCTGTATAATGGGAATAACGACTTCAGAGCTTTGGGAAGGTTTAAGGAGATTTCAGTGACTCCAGAGAACAAATCCACATGTTCATACCCATCCGCACAGGGAGCTGGGAAAGATCTCATCATTTAATAGCTCTTTGGATTGCGGTGGCAACCCTGAGGACACCCTATTCCCATTTTACAAATGAGAAAGTAAAGTGTACAGAGGTGTCTCAGAAATTCTGTCCTGGGGCCGGAGTGTCTTCGATGACATCACAACGACCAGAGTCCTGCACCTCAGTCCCCAAGAAGTGCCTCAAAATCCCAGGCATTCAAAGATCTGATACATACATTCCTTTCTCTCAAAACTAAGTCCTAAAATCCTTAGCCTTCGTCCTGATTGAAAATATTAGCCTTTTCTGCTTCCCGTTCAAGTGCCTCCCACCAGCTGCCCAAAGTCTGCTTTTGCTGACAACACAAGATAAAGTCGGACCCCCCAAGGCAAACTGGATGCATCAGCGAAAAGACAGATAACACTGGCTCTTTGCTTGAAAACTGAGAGGACAGATGACTAAATTGTCGTTTTTAAGTTTCTGTTGCTTAAAAAAAAAAAAAAAAATCCACGTTGGGGTTACAGTTGCATGTGCCTGATCTGGTAAGACTCCTTGTTGTCCGTCCCGAGAAGGATTTTACCCAGTAACTGTGCATTCCAGGCTTACACTCTCCCCAAAACACAGACTGTTCTCATAGTTAAAAATGTTAACTTTTCCCGGGTGAGGCTTCTCTTCTCTGCATGTTGCTTTTTCTCCATGTTTGGATTTATTGCTCAGCACTAGATCACAGATCCTTTCGACCACACATTTGTGACTTCAGCCTCTGCCATCAATGCTCTTTGGGCTTTGATTCTCTCTCCTCTGCTGCTTATTGGCATAAGGAGAATACGAATCCTGAAAATCAATAATGTCACCTTTCTTTTTGATGGTGGGTATTTGGGGAGAATAATTCTCACTGGAAGAGAAGTGGTTTTAAGAAATGCATGTGTTGTCTATTAAATCCATATTCAGGGAATTGCAAAGAACTTAGCAGTTCATTTTTACTGCTGATGGCCTTTGCTGTCACCCAGTGAAAAGAAAGACATTTCTAGTGTTTTATATCTGAACATGTGTTTTCTTCATTTGTTATTTAGTGTCGGACAACAACAAAAACTCTAATGATCTAACTCTTAAAGGGTATTGGTAGCGGGACCGTCATTCTGTAAGAAATGAAATAGGTTTCAATTCCCAGAATAAGCCAGTTATAGAGATTTAAGACACACACTCAAAGCATTAAATTGGAAATTCTATACTTAATCTCCCAAGCCACACCATCTCAGCTTTCACTCAAATTGAACTTATTTAATTGACTTTGTAGAGATATTCCCCACCTGAGTTCAAATGTCTTTAGGTAAGGTAACATTTGAACGCACGCAGAATAATATCAAATGATCTTGATTATAGATACCGCAGGAAACTAAATTAAAAAAGTCTTCTAAGATGCTGCAAACTCCAGCGGAATTGTGCAAACACACACACGGAAGCCACTTCTAATATTAACTGTAACTGTGAAGAGTACTGAGCAAGCCGGGGGGCAGTGCAAAGATCACCTAGGGCCAAGAGAACAGAGTTTTGACTCCAGCTTTGTCCCTATCTACTTACGTTAACCTGGGCAAAGCCATTTGGGTTTTTAATTTTTTTTTTTTTAAATAGAGTTTGGGCCTTCATTTTTCAATCTAAAAATTTATGGCATTAGATGATCTCTAGGTGTCCTTTAATTCGTAAAACTGACTGCTTAAATATTTTTATGCCATTAAAATATGTTTTAATGTCACCTGGGTGGTGGGGTTAACACGCTTATTCATTTGCTAAACAAAAAAGTATCTGGCAAGGGATAGGGCAGGAGCCATGCTCCCCAGGCACCAGAGGCAGAGATGTAACACTTGGCCCTGCCTTCCGGAAAGAGCTATCTTGCCTAACTCCAGGGCCCCGCATTCACACAGTATCCTGTGTGAATGCTGCCCCCTGGAGGTGTGCAGTTTGACTTCAAGGGTCTGGGTAAACAGCCAGTGCCATGGGATATGCAGGTCAATGATAGAAGAACAAAGTGGGAACACAGGAAAGGAGCAATGAGTTCTGCCCAAATTAAAGATTTTTATGGAGAATTTAAAATTCTCTCATTTTCAAAAGCACTTTCTTTTATGGATCTGTGGAAGAAATGAAGTGAGACTGTGCAAATTCTTCTAAGGAAAAACCTTTCTTTTCAACTTCGGACAACAAAGATGTTTCAAAAACTTTGTTCTGAGGCTTACGCAGAGGTAGTTGTCCCTTTAACGTACTACCTCATCCCCAAACTGCACTTTTAGACGGATTCTCGCAAGTCAGTGGACCTGGATTGTTCTACCAAGATTTTAGATTCCACTTGAACCGTGTTTGTGTGTTCACACACATTTCCAGGGGTGGGGAGAAAGAACTGATGAACTGGAACAACAACAACAACATTTTCAGTTGATAGGGGGACGGTTGGTAGGAGGGTGATGGGGGAGTCTCTTAGCTTCCCCCAGAATCATCGGGTAGGTAAATGGAATCTCCTTTCCTGTCACTACTGCACGTTATCACATCGTGGCGGCCGGCAGAGACAAGCTATGTCATTGCGAGAGGGAGGGGACAGCAGTCCCATGAGGAAGGATCCTGGGATGTAATTTACTGAAAAGCACAGTAGGGTCTTCACCATAGGGAAGAGCTTTACGATAGGGGTTACTATGTGTGATGTTATGATGGAGGCTCCCTCAGATACCACCGAGGCCGAGAACAGCCGAGCTGCTTCTGATTAAACAGTGCCAGACAGTCACGAGGGGTCCATATCCGTCCCCATTCTTAGTCGCTTGGCAAAACCTCCAGCCTCGTGTGTAAAGCCAGCAAGCCAGTGTTGGCCCGGCTTTCTTCCTTTGTTGGGAATGGAAAGCGCCGTGGAAACACGATGCGTTCGCCCCGGTTGGAGAGGGCGAGGTGACTACCACCTGAGGCCACACGAAAGGCATCCGGATACTGCGTGACCACCAAGGGAGGCGACCTCCAGGAACGTGTTCACGTTACTTGCTTCTCCGAACAGGGGAGAGTCTATAGCCTCTCACTGTTTGCAGAGGGCTTGCCAAACATTTCTGCAAAGTACTTAACTTCCTACATCCCTTTGCTCGAATGTGTGGCTAATGTTTTCACTAAGGAACCCGGCCATTCAGGAGCTCCGTGCACCACAATTAGCCGCCTGTCTTCATCTGTCTCTCTCCTTTTGTCCACAGACTGAACTGTGGACCTGTGCAGTCACTCACAGTGACAAGAACCGCACACGGGCTCTCGCCGGCCCCCTTGGCCAGCGAGCGACAGCCAGGGAGGCCTGGACAACTAAGATGCAGACAACTCAGGCCTTCTGAGGCCCGCGGGAGACACAGCGGCTCTCTCCATGCTGCGGGCACCAAAGCCCAAGGCTTAGCAGCCGATAGAAGCTGAAGCGCCGGACCAACCGCATGGATTTTCATTTTCTAGAGCTGAGGGTGTTCTCCTCGCTGGCACTTGCTCACAGCACACATTTTGCACCTAGAAAAGATACCACAGCCCAGATCGGTGCTTATCCTGTCTGGGTTTTTAGAATGGCCAGGTGCGAGAGGCTCTTCCCAATGTGAGTCTTAGCTCGTTGAGAGCTTCGTCACATCACAATGGACACGTATCGATCTGTCATTTCTTCAGCTGCTTCCCCTCAACATGAAGTTGAGCCAAATGAAACTGCACTTTTTGTGGGTCAAGAAAGATGGAATCAAGAAAGAGCAGCTTTATATTGTTCATCTCAATAGAAAGGATCACTAGGAATCAGCATCTATGAAGTGGCTTTTATGTCCCAGGCCCTATGTGGGGACTTGAACGATGCTTTCTTTCTTAATTTTTGTTCACGACACCATGTCAAGGTGCTAGCATTATCCCCATTTAGCAGATGAGACAATGGAGGCTCCTAGAGGTTAAAAAAAATTGCCCAGGGGGCGCCTGGGTGGCTCAGTTGGTTAAGCAACTGCCTTCGGCTCAGGTCATGATCCTGGAGTCCCGGGATCGAGTCCCGTATCGGGCTCCCTGCTCAGCAGGGAGTCTGCTTCTCCCTCTGACCCTCCCCCCTCTCATGTGCTCTCTCTCTCAAATAAATAAATGAAATCTTTAAAAAAAAAAAAAAATTGCCCAGGGGCTTAGTAGAAAAGATGAAAAAGGAACCCTTGCTTGTTTGTCTCAAAGGCCTAAATACTTTTCACTCTGCCATGGGTAGATTTTGTTTTACAGAGTCAGCAGTAAGGCACACAGGTGGTTCACGTGAACTCAAAAGGAATAACCGAAACAATGACCGAGTTATATATTATGTTCCTACCCCACCAGATGACCTCTGGTGACTCTCTGCTTACAGTGATGTACAAATTCATTCAAGTCCTCAAAATTCTGCTAGCTTCCCTTTCTAGCGTTATCCCTTATTGCCTTCCTTGCGCTCCATTCTCCTAGGTCACATCTCAGATGGCCTCACTTAACGTGGCGGCCACTTGTCCATGCTGCATTTTCTTCCTGAAACCATCCACCCGGTCTGTAGAATCAGCTTCAGAAATGGTACCCATTCTTTGAGGCCCACTCTGAATGTCTGCTGGTCCGTGACTTTTCCGTGTTCCCCTAAAAGATGTGAATGCCTCTTTCTCCAAACTTCCATAGCCCCTTGAAGGCCTGCCCTAGTACTTACGCCTTCTGCTCCCACTGGTGCTATGGCTATTTGGACACTTGCCCATCCTCTCCCTAGAGTAGGGGTTGGGGGCAAACTCATCCTGTAAAGGATCAGAGAGCAAATATTTGGGGCGTTGCAGGCCCTACTGTATCCGCCACAACTACTCTGCGGTTGAATTGTGAAAGCAGCCGCAGATAACACACAAAGAAATGAATATGGATGTATTTCAATAAAATTTTATTAACAAAAGCTGGCGGCAAGCTGAGTTTGGCCCCAGCATGCCAATCTGTCTTTGCTCACTGGGTCCCGATTGGGAGCAATTGTGTCTTCCTCATGCCTTTCGTCCCAGCTGTACTGTTTAGCGCCACTCATAAATGTTTGTGGAATCAAAGAGAATTTTTAATTGCTGGGCTCAGAGATACTGTTGTTTAGTTATCACGAAGGCCCTGAGAAGTCTGCAGGTTCCTCTCCTCCTACAGTTGTCTGTGCATGCCACTGAGCTGCCAGAACCTCTTGACCTGCGGCTGATTTTTCTGCCGGCTCAGGACCTTGCCCAGAAGCTTCAAAGGCAAGCTGACTTCTAAGGAGCCATAAAACACCCCATTTTGTCAGCCCCTTCTCCTGAACCTCGGGAAAACACCAGCAAAGTTTACAGTTATAGCAAGCCACCATAGGCTGAGCATCTGCCAATGCGACAAGAGAACTGACACAGAGTGATTTTTCTGATTCAAAAGGAAAGAGAAAGGTGGGTCCCAGGGCAGGGAAGAAGACTGCAAAGACCTTTCTCTTTCACTGAGCCAGCGGGTTACTAAGTCTGTAAGTGATCTCTCATGGAGAGCCCCTCGCCACTCGTGGGCTTCGCTCATGAATGTAGTTGCATGGTTATATGAAGGTAGACCTTCAGAGGCCTGTATATCCATCCACAGCGTTCTTTCCAAAACACAGCGGCTCACCCAGACCATATTCCCCAGGCGCTGGGGCAACCTGCTTTCTTTGCTGACAATAGTTTATGTATTGAGACGCTTCCATCCTTCCATCCTACTGGGCGTGTTCAGCAGGGTATCTGTCCTGGTTTTATAGTTACTGTTAGTTCCTGTCCTCAGTCAGCTCTGACCTCCTTCCTTCTGTCTAAATCTCTTGATACGATAGAGATGACCTGAATACCACTGGCCAAAAACCAGCAGCTTGTTAGTTATAAGATTAAAAAGTAAGAATATAAGGAAAGGTTCTTTCCTTATAAGATATGTAATGACCAGCAACTACAGCGTCTTTGGTATGTCTCTCTTCTCATAAATACATTTACTCTATTTTCTTTCTGTCTGGGATTGTGGCTGGGAAATCAGTGTGGGTGAGAAGAGATGATACTTAAGCATAAACAGATTAAGAACTAATTTTGGAGGTTTAGTGATGAAGGAAACATACCAATTCCCTGGTCCCTACCTGTCTGATGGCCGATCCTTCCGCAGACACAGAGCCAACTGCTCTGTAGGGAAGGCTGTGTGTTATTGCAAAGGATGGGAAGGAAGCGAGTCAATAGAGTAAAAAATAAAATCATGTTCTTTGCTGCCAAGGCATCCGGACATTTCTACTCTTAGCTAGTGAGAGTTATCGGTGTAACAGGGCTCTCTGCTCTCTGCCTCGGTACCCCCACACCATCGGCCCCCTCCCCTGGGCCTCCCTTCCCCTCCTTACCAAGGCTCCTCCCTCTCAAAAAGAAACATCAGGTTATTTTAAAACCGTGACCTGAGAAGGCCTCTAGGGCAAGCCCATGCAAGCTGCTTTCTGCAGCAATCCTAATTGCACATCTGCAGCAAAGCTGCCCCCAGTATCCGCCTAGAAGACAGACCCATGTTTCTACAACCAGACCAGGGGGCACCACTCTGCTGCTATGAGGAGTATACCATTTGATCGTTATGTTTATGAGATCATGCTCAGGAATATCATGTAAGACAACTGAAGGGAACGCCTGATACAAATTTCCCCCATTCACCCTACGTGCTTCTCTTCCTTTCCATTTAGCTACTTAAAAAGGTTGGAAATGTGATTCCTAATCACACCACTAGACCAGGTCCTTTATGCCAGGCCCCGTGGCCAGCCTGCCCCGTGGGCTCATGGCAGGAGCTGGTTGGTTTACCTGCCTCTGGAGACATGGCGTGGAAGGAAATGGGGTGAGGGAGAGGACGGAGGTGGGGAGCAAAGGAAAGGCCCGTGTTCAGCAGGTCCCAGAACTGACGTTATTACTCACATGTGTTGGGAAGCATTGGGGTACAGTTTTGAAAACTGTGGGGCCGAGTCCTCGGGGCCGTGGGGCGCAGCGTGGCTGATCACCATCATAATGGGCCTATGGGGATACATTCTCTTAGACATTTTGAAGTAATTAATGCTCTCGTTAGTGATTAAGTCTGTGAAGTAGTCCTGAAACATACATTTGACACAAAACAAAAATTACAAAAGGTGACATTCATCAGATCACATTTGAATACTTCTTTCTTCAGAAGCATCTCACTGAGTGAAGGGATAAGGTCTAAAGCAGGAAGGAAGATGATACTTCCCAAAGCAGCAAAACATCTTCTGTAACAGACAAAATCAGTTGCCAGTTACTTTCTAGGGTGGCTAGCTTGGTAACATGCAAAAATTGTATTTTGAGTAAGGTACAACTTAGCAATTAGGAAAGAAAAAAAGTCCAGTCCTGTTTGCCCAAAATAATGATCAGATCTGGCAATCCAGATGCTAGAACCCATGAAACACCGGATACATATTTCATTCTTAGGTTTCATTGATGTAATTCGTTGACAAAAAATTTAATTACTTCAAGGGCAGGAAACACCCACGCCCACTACAAATTCACAGTTGCAGAACACATACACACACACACGCGCGCACACACGCACATGCACAAACAAAAGAAAAGGTCTTTTCTTTAAATTCAAAATTCACCTGTGGGAATTATACATTAATTGCTAATGAAAGCCATAGCCAAAATCTGGGTGCACACGGAAAAGCTGCAATATTTTATCAATTAATTCACTTGAAACACTAAATATGGGGAGCATTTGATTTCCTGCAGATTATACTGTTAATTGCACAACTAAAATGATACAGCTGCTGGGATTTGAGCCTGACTTGTTAATAAAATGACCCAAGCTGCAGTCTGAGGGACTGATGCAACTCTGTAAGGGGGAAGGAAGAAATGGAATGAAAAGGAACGATGAAAACTTAAATTAAACCACCTGCTTCCTCTAAGTGGGTATCGTTGGCCTGGAGCTTCAGTACAAAGTTTATTCAGAAAGTGCCCAGACAGCATTCACAGTGTCAGAGGCTCCCAGGCATGACTAATCACATGTAGATTCAGGGACCAACACAGCTGCAAAAGCAGTGCCCAAGGGAGGAAATCTGTGTCACATGTCATTGTGAGGACAACTCCACAGGCCATCACCTTCTTCCATGGGAGTGTCTGTTTCATTCCTTTTCTCACCAAAAAAAAGCGCCATATATTCTTTCCGGACACAGTTGTCTTTGACACTTAATCAGCTGTGATAATGGGCAAGTTACGCTAATTTTAGTCTTTGGAGGGATTCTTGATTACTTTGCTCTCCTTAGGACAACAGGGAAAGAAAGGTTAATAGCTTCAACAAGGAGCATGAAAGCATCCCCACAGATAAAAAATGATAGCGGTGACAATTAGCGCACTTTGTAGAACATTGCTCAAATCTGCCTCCAAGGTCCCCGCCAGCTCTCAACTTTGTTGAGTCTGGAATCCTATTAGCAATGTTTGTGAATTCATTTGCATTCATTGTTTTCTGAAGGCGACGAAAGAGCGAGACTACAACACCTTATCTCCCACCAAGCTCCTCGAGCTCAAATCGGGCCAAGCGTAAAGGCAGCACTGTGCCAAAATTAAATCAAGTTCCCTCTCTCTGATTTCTACCAATGGCTCTTTCGTAGTGATCTACGCTAGATAGAGCAGATTGTCGGCTTCTTTTAGATAAGTGAGGAAGAGCTGGGCATGGCTAGAAGGGAAGAGGTATTTTAGGCTAATTAGCAGGCTAAATTCGAAGGTATTTTCCCCTTCACTCTTGTCGTCTGAAACTTGTTTTATTTTTGGTTGGCAATCACAAAACCTTTGTGAATTTTAGAAAGTCTAATCTGGGATGGATTTGTTAGAGACACGGAGGGACGTGTCGATTTCAGTTTCTATGAACTGATTTGGAAATCCGGGGATTGACGGCCCCAGGGACTTTTGTGGACTCTCGCTCCTGTGGGGCCGATGTCCTTGTCACATATCAATGCTTGGTCAGACAGGAGGAAAAGCGAAGAATGTGGTTTCCCCGACCTTCGATTATTGCGCTTGTCTGCTCTAAACCTGAAGCCACAGACAAAATGCACTTTTACGCCAGTGAAAAGCGAAATGGTACAAGATGAACATTTGATTATGTGGACAAATCCTCTAGGGAGTAGGAAAAAAAAAAAAAATCACAAGTCCGAGTGGAGGCATCTATGATTTTCTTGATGATACTTCATCAAAGGCTGATTGCCTTTCATCCTAATGAGGGAAAAAAGAATCACTATTCAAAGTCAGTGTTCCTTGAAAATCTTTTTCTTGCCTGGAGTTTAAAATTACCTTAAAATTTCTCATTCTAACATTGTGAGAACATAGAAAGCCAATCTCGTGGATAAGTTAACTCACTGAAAATGGCTTTTCCCCATTATGCACAAAGTAAATTGATGCAGCGTAAAAGTGGCTGAAAATTACCTTTGCATAATCAAATCCATGCTTTTCTTTGATGCCATTACGACAAACAGTGTAATTATAGAAACGAGAATTCTTGATTAATCCAAGCCATTCTCGCCATCCAGGAGGGATGTAGCTGCCATTATATTCATTGAGGTATTTTCCAAAAAAGGCTGCAAAGGGAAAAAAAGGGATTACTTTCTCATATGAAATGATTAATCACAAATAAATGCATAAATGCATAAGTATGAAATTAGGATTTGAAAAAGGGGCAGTAAAACAAAAGTAAACGTTGGTAACGCCAAAATAATAGTGTAATACCCTGATCCTTTGGCAAAGTGACACACGGACATTTTTCTTTTGAATAAATAAACGTAGTACCCATGTACATGGATTATAGCGCAATAAAATCACCATAGTGATCATGGTACTCGGGGTGCATCTGTTTCTTGTGGTTCTGCTAGAATAAAAGCAGAATGCACCCTTTTGTTAAGTTGATGTAACAGTCAGAGAAGTAGCCAGTGGAAATGTGGAATGCTGTCTCTGGGCACATAGTTGGGGGGGTGGTGCTGAAAGTTCAGTCTTGGTGAGAAAGTAAGTTTTCCAACTGAC
The DNA here is from genome assembly GCF_011800145.1 of Mirounga leonina. Classification (NCBI taxonomy): domain Eukaryota; kingdom Metazoa; phylum Chordata; class Mammalia; order Carnivora; family Phocidae; genus Mirounga; species Mirounga leonina. The sequence continues at coordinate 20,676,846 of NW_023270415.1, read as the reverse complement.
TATTTGAGAGTTATAAATTATAAAAACCCTATAGAAAAGTTTGTCTTTGTGTTTGCATATCCAGAATACAAATTTTCCAAGTCAAGGAACCATGGTAAACTCCCGTGTCTTCAGCACATGGTAAGGGTTTTTATGTCACACATATTTTATGGCATTGGTGTTCACATTATGTATATTTTAGGAATGTGTCTATTAGTGATAATAAAAAATTCTGGTGACACAGAATTACTATGCAGATGACTAACTTTCATAGACTCATAGTCTAAGAGAAGTACATGGGACACAGACACTCTACTGCTCATCGACGAGGCCCCTGGAGGGACTTCACATTTGTAACTTTGGCATGTCCCACCTAAGGAAGGCCACTGGGCAACAGAGCTTACTGATCCTTTCAGAGGGAAACTTTGGATTTGGATTTGGTCCTCTGCCAAAGAGGACGAGAAGAGATGGGCAAAGAGGAGAGAGTAGGGCAGGTTGGGGTTTCGGGAACAAAATGGGTTAGATCTTGAAGTCAAATAACTTGTAACTATCAGAAGGGTAGCCAAAAATGTATTGTCGGCACACTTTTGAGAAAGAGGGTACTATTACTTTTCTTTCTTTTTTTTTTTTGATATGTTCACTTACTTTATTTTATTTTATTTTATTTTTTTAAAGATTTTATTTATTTATTCATGAGAGACAGAGAGAGAGAGGCAGAGGGAGAAGCAGGCTCCCAAGGAGCAGAGAGCCCGATATGGGACTCGATCCCAGGACCCTGGGATCATGACCTGAGCCGAAGGCAGATGCTTAACCATCTGAGCCACCCAGGCGCCCTGTTCACTTACTTTAATCACACTGCATACACCATGTTATCGCCGCAGAATGTAAATTCAGGTTAGACAAGAGAGCTTCACAAGTGCAATAGAGCATCCTGGAGTATACCAAAGTTTGTGTGTCACGGCTGACCAAATCACCTTGCTGATAAATCATTAACCACTTCAATTACAGGTAATGTGTCAACATTTATGATTCTTACAGAGAAAATAAACAAACTGCATACATTTAAGAAGTGTTTCTCCTTTACCTTTGCATTAGCACTTAAAATCCACGCCTCTATTTCAAGATGACATTCAAAAGTTATTCTGATACCACAGCGGTGTAACTCTAACTCTGCAATTACAGAAAAGCCAAACTGGGATCCAGAGGTGAAGGTATTCTCATGTTTACATGCATGATTCTGAGACATATCCTACTTCTAAGAAGCTGTTACCAGATTTTTAGGTTTGGTTTAAACACACACACATTTTCATTTGTGGGGAAAGTGGAGAATGTTGTATTCCATGCACTGTTCGAATGGGTTCTTTAAGAGCCAACCAGCCCTCAAAACTGCAGGATTCGGGCACCTGGGTGGCTCAGTGGGTTAAGCGTCTGCCTTCGGCTCAGGTCATGATCCCAGGGTCCTGGGATCTAGTCCCACATTGGGCTCCTGCCTCAGCGGGGAGTCTGCTTCTCCCTCTCCCTCTGCCTGCCGCTCTGCCTACTTGTGCTCTCTCTATCTCTCTGTCAAATAAATAAATAAAATATTAAAAAAAACCCCAAACTGCAGGATTCAATCAGTCTGCAAGACAAGGAAGGTACTGTTTCTAATAGTTGTAATCTCACCAGGAAGGCAGGCATAAACAAGCACTATTCTGGGTAACCTAGATGGTTGGTCACCCTAGTAGCCATATACGTAGCCTTCCCCTTAAGTAGAAAGGAGCAAAGAAATTTTTATATGTGTATATGTAGGTGTGTGTGTATACGTGTGTGTGTTGCACGCACACACACTTATACCTACACATCCATGCATATGTAGTACACACATGCGTGCAAGCTTTAATTTTCCTGATTTTTAAAGGGCTGCCATCTTTTGTTTTAGGGAGAAACTATGGCTAATCAGAGGCCTTCCATGTCAAAGCCACTGTGTATCTTCACTAAGCTGGCTTCACAAGTGTCTCCACTTATACACACGAAGAAAGATGGTTCCTGGACTACAGGCCTGGTAAGATGAAAACAGATCCCAGAATCAGGCACTTCATCGGTATCGCCCTTAAAGCACACATTTCTGAATCTCAGCATTGTCCATGGTACATCGTTTCTGTGTCTTGACGGGCTAGCTAGCTCACTTTCATCCTGATACACAGCTACACGCAGGATACCTCCAGAGGAACGTTCTCCTCACTCTTAATAGGCTTGTCTGGAACAGAATGAATCCTTTGCCCTTCCGAGGGCACGTCTCTCCTCAGATACCCTTTTCTTCTCTGAGTGTCATAGTCATCTTCCTGGTTGACCAGGCTCAGCACCCCAGAGCCTTCCCCGGTTCACCTGCTCCTTTGGTCCCCTTGCTGAGCAAGCGCCACCACCTGAAGATTCTACGTGGATCATAGCTCTCGAACCTGCCCCTCTTTCTCTGATTACTCAATGCCCCTCATGAATGCTCACAGTCTCCTGCCAGAGCCCCTAACCAGCCTCCCGGGTCTTTCCACTCTTAGTGCCACCTTCCTGAAGACCGGCTCTGGTGACATGACCCCATTGTCACAATCGTGGATGGACCCCCCCCCTCAAGTTTCATTTGATAGAATCAAGTTTCACTTGATAGCATGTCATGCAAGGCCACCTTTGGATCTGGACAAAATCCCTCTATTTCCAATCCCAGCCTGCATTTCTGTTATTTGTCCCTCTCTCCGGAGAGTGTGTTTTCTCCATTTGCTCTGGTTTTCACCTCTTACAGCCTTTCCTGTGCTAGCTGCCTCATCCCCTCGATGTGTATCAAGGCTAGACCAGGTGCCCTTCCGATCCCAGTCTTTACCCAGTCCCACAGCAATTTGTCTCTGTGGCTTGAATGCCATCTTCCCTTCCTTCCTTGTGCTATAGTCCTGCTCGTATGTAAGGTAATCCCCCTTAGCCTGCAAGGCTTTGAGGGTGAACTCCGCCTTTGCCTCATCTCTATATTCCCCCTGCTCCCCATCCTTGCACATAGCTGAGGGGCTTCATAGTTTTTGTTTCCTGCACTGGGGTTCATGGGCCTCCACGTATTCTGGGGATTCTACAAGTTCTAGACTGATGTTTTCACTGGAATTATTAGTGGCTGAAGTTGCTATTTCTGATGAGATTTATTTTCTTTGAAGAGTTAACTCAAGCCCGAGAAACACAGCGATGTTTATTTGTTGAATGAGTGTTTATATGTTGAGTCTGCAAATGAGTAAATCCATCAAGTGGTCAGTTGGCCAAACGCCCACTGCTTGATTACTCTGCCAGGCCCCAGAGCAGGCTGATGTGCGTGGGAGTAAGTGTTAGAGGATCTCAGGTCGGCTAGGACTCAGGCTTTCCCTCTGAGCTGACTATGTGCAGTAGGAATTCTAATGAGGGGTTCTCGTCCTCAGAGACCAACGCTCTTTAGAATCACAGAGAACCACAAGATGATTTTCCTTTCTGACAAAAGGTGATAATGACTTTGAGTCAGAGGCAGCAGACCAGGGTCACACCCCGCCAACATGACTTCAGAAGGGGACTATTTCCAGGAACTTTGCACTTAACAACCTCAGGCCCTGCTCTTTCTTTTGGCCTGCTCCTCATCCCCAGGGCTCCCCCGACCCCACTTTTCTCTCCTTTCGTCTTAAAAGCAGCAGAAGAGTAGAGTGGTTTGGAATATAGACCCGGAAGCCGGCCTGCCTGGGTTTAAAACCTGGCCGTGCTGTTTGCTAGCTATACGCCCACAGGCAAGTCACTTGGCCTCTCTTCACCTCCAGTTCTCCCATCTGTAAAACCCTGAGGATGATAATAAGAACAGTGGTAGGGTTGTTGTGAGAATCCAGTGAATTGAAACATATGTAAAGCGCTTCAAACAGTGCCTGGCACCTAACAAGGGCTTATTAAATACCGCTGCTGCCTGTATTATTATTAGCCGCACCATTACCATCATCCTCCCAACGCTGTGTCCTGATCTGAAGTGCTTTACCATTCTGCAGTAGGACGTCTTGTCTGAGTTCTGTACTTGGGCGTCTGAAAACATTTTTCGAGAGGTTACATCTTTTTCTCCCCAGTCAGACTTATTTTGCGGCAACCAATTCCCATTTGGCTTACATGTCCCTGCTTCATTAGTTTTTAGAGTTTTTCTTTTTCTGCCACATTCAGTTTTGTTCTCCGTTTTTCCCTCTGGGGGCAGCCATGACAGGTCTTCCCTGCCTCATTGTTGTCCTTGTTTGGTTTTTTAGCGCTGCTTTCCACCCACTGCCATGGCTATCGCCCCTCCCTTAATCCTCCCCTTACAAACTCTTCCTTCGAGTCTCTTAACAGTCCTTGTTACTGGCTTCAGAACTCCCTCCAGGTTTTCAGTGTCTTTGTGCTCATGGAGTGTAAACTATGTACTCAGGATTCCAGATGTGCCCTCACCCATCACACTCGTTCCAAGAGAGACCAGGACCTCATGCGTCACCACGCGGCACCCCTGGTGCTGTTGGCTTCAAGTTCCTCTGGCCTTTCTTGTTGCCTCGTAACACTGAGACTCATTTGTAATCACCCCTGGCCTCTTTCAACATTGTGCTTCCTGGCAGCGCTCTGCAATTGATTATCTGGGCTTCTAATTATTTTCCTCCAGATGTATTAAATCTCTTTCTCCCTCCCTAAGGTGAATTTCGTTTTCTTGCCCATAGTGCCATTCTATTAGGTGTAGTATGAAGTTTTTCTTATCCTTTGGCATTGGCAATTCAGTCGATTTACTACTATGGGAATATATCTCGAACACACCATCTACCTGTCCTTCTGTATCATTCTCTTCTCTGAGACACCATTAAACACTTCCCTTTATGGCTACTTAAGAAGGTGGTAGGGGGGTCAGGTGACAGGGAGAAAGAACAGAAAGACCTGATTATAATTACTGTTGACTTTAGGCCATGCTACTTCTGTCCAGGACTATCTGTTACATACTACTTTAAAAAATTTCCCTTCAAATCTTTTGAAGCAAAGGCCTTTCAGTCAGCAATAGGAACTATCCAAAGATTTCTGATGCTGTGGAGAAGTTAAATCTTATTTAATGTAACAAATGATACACTAATTGAGCTCTTAATCAATCAATTGTCATTGATAGGCTTGGGGTCACAGGGTTTTACTGGTAGTAACTGACAAACTAACAATATACATAATTTTGAACCAAGTTAAAACTATAATTCCCCAACTAGACTGTAAGTCTAATGAAGACAGGGATCTTTCTTTATATCTCTTCATATCCCAGCATTTTGTGAAATTCCAGGTATATGTAGTTCAACAAATGTATGGTAACATAAATAAATTTTGTAAAATAAAAAGACATGAAAGCAGAAAATTGATTCCTTTGTCCAAATTATTTTGTTACAAAAGAATTTTTTACAAAAGAATTTATTGCAGCTCTCCTTTAAATATTGCCCCTTCTACTCAAATGATATGAAGTAAAATGAGTATGACTAAAATTCAATTCACATGTGATTTTATGTATCATGTGTTCTGATTGTAACTTGAACACTACAATCTTTAAATGAATCAATATAAAGATTATAGGGAGAGATTGTTACTTTTACCTTAAAACTTAATGCCAGGTTTTACATTCAAGTCTATACTCTCACAAGAAATTCACACTAAATTTTTTTTTTTTTTAGCGGATAGTCAGGCAGGATATTCATTTTTATGATAGATAATCCAATATCCTTCCCACTTCACTTGTCAGAACATAAAATGCAATAGACATGTTGCTGTATTTTCCCCTTTTGAACATTTAAGCTGTTGGAGAGTCATATTTTCCATGAGTAAAGTTAGAAAAAATTCCGGCTATAGCCAGTCCAAAAATATGCCTCAGTTCTGAGAAAGAAAAATCATGTCATACGATGGTAAATATAATATTGGATCAATTCAATCCATTGAAATCCACGTATCCTGGATGCCTCCCAAAATCAGTCTCTTAGTAATTTGTCTTCTCGGAGTTATTCTTCATAAAACTGATTACTGCGTTGTGCTTTTCTCTCGATGAATACTTTATGTATGATACATATTTTAGTCTCTTGCATTATTTTTCTTAGGTTCTCAGCTAAACGTTCCAAATAATGTATTCATTATTAGAAAAATGATAAAATCTTTATATATCGGCTTTTCCCCCTCTAGTTTAGCAGCTTATAAATAATTATGTTGGTTTAATACCTCTTCACTGATTCTCTTAACTTCCTAAAATGCCTATCATCCTGATGTGCTTGTGTATTTTCAAATGGGTCTCTGTCCCTGGTTAGATCAATAAACTATTGTCACAAAGGCATCTTTGCTTCCTAATCGCCTGGCACACTTCAGTATTTTCCCATCAAAGATAAATTTAAATTGTATAGATCTCTATCACTGCCATTTTCGTCTTCCAATTTGTACTTTTGTCTGGTTCACTAAGAGGCATATCAACATTTATTTTCTTCTGTGCAGATCATCCTTCTTCTATTTCTAACTATTCTGAAAAGTCCTTGTTCCCTTTAAAGAACTCCTTTTCCTCTGTACAATGACTCACTATAAATTCAATTATTACCTAAGTGTCCAGACCCCCGAGCAGAAAGAAGGTTGGCCTCGGAATCAGACTTTGCTTCCAGGAGCAAGTCTTCCATCCCCGGAAAAGACAACTGGGCTACACAAAGAGCGTGACCGTTGTCATCGGGACAGCCCCCCCCCTTTTTTTTTTAAGATTTTATTTATTTATTTGACAGAGAGACAGCGAGAGAGGGAACACAAGCAGGGGGAGTGGGAGAGGAGAAGCAGGCTTCCCGCTGAGCAGGGAGCCCGATGCGGGGCTTGATCCCAGGACCCTGGGATCATGACCTGAGCCGAAGGCAGACGCTTAATGACTGAGCCAGCCAGGCGCCCCGTGTCATCGGGACAGCCTTATGGTGCACAGTGTCATTCAAGACCCAACCCGCACAGGTAGGGTAGCACACTGGCAAGAACCCTGAAGACCAAGGTCCTGACACCTGCTCTCCCCATTAGAACATCAGATGTGTCACTTTTGATCTTGTTGGCAGAAATTTGCTCACCTGAAAATAAGGGACTTGAACTAAATTCTCTCTGTTTTATCCAAGCTCTTATGATCTATTGTAGGGTAGATACAGCATAGTCTAATTGAAACAAGTACCAGAATACGCTACACTTCTTAGAAGCAACCGATTTATTTCTATCTTGGTGACCCGGTAAACTTCGCAATGGATGGCATTTCAATTTTTGCTTTTGCCATCTGGAAACTTAGTTCCCCACATAGGCACCCTTTCTCCACAGCTCCACGGTGCGCACTTTGTATACCAAGCTTTGCCTTGACTTTTACTGGTATGACTCTTCATTTCCATTTGCCAGGGTCCTTACTGTTCTGTATCCTGCTATGTTTTATGTGTCTCTGAGGGCACTTTGGAATGAGGCATGACAGAAACGTACATAAAGAAATAAGATGATGGAAAAAGGAAAGACTCTGGAGTCAGATGTGATGGACCCATCCTATCACTGATTAGCCTGTGACAACTCTCCTTAGTCTCTGTTTTGTCTTTGGTAACACAGGCAAATCCTGTCTTCCAAAGTTGCCCAAAGAATTAAGTGAGACAATTTAGCTAAAGTGCATGCTGCATGGTAGGTAAGCAAAAAATAATAATTTCCTTCTTTTCCCTCTTTCTTTTTTCTCCCTAGTTTTATTGAGGTATTATTGACAATCAAAAATTGTAATATACTTGGGGCACCTGGGTGGCTCAGTCTGTTAAGCGACCAACTCTTGGTTTCAGCTCAGGTAATGATTTGGGGTCAGAGGGTTGGGCTCCATGCTCAGTGCGGAGTCTACTTGTCCCTCTCTCTCTCCCTGCATTTGTGCATGCTCTCTGTCTCTCTCTCAAATAAATAAAATCTTTAAAAAATTGTGATATATTTAAGGTGTACAATCTGATGGCCCAAAATACATAAACATTGTGAAATATTCACCACCTCCAAGCCAACCAATACATCCATCACCTCATTCCTGTACTATGTTCCTTTTTTTTTCTTTTATGGTGACAACACCAACCCTCTTAGCAAATTTCAAGTGTACCATACAATACTGTCACCTAGGGTCCCATCGCTGCACACAATCTCTTCAGAACTCATTCATCTTCTTGCTTTTTCTTGATCTGCCCTGAAACAAATTAGCAAAACCTAGTGGACCACTCTAAGTCCTGGCAGGGTTCTCTGTGTCATCCTGAATCTCTATTTCTTATGACAGACATCATCCATATCACTCTGGATATGGGGAGAGTCCCGACCCTTCAAGCTCTCTATCCGCTACTAGGTTTTAAATCAGAGAGAGCCTGGAAGTTGAAAGGCATCGATGTCACATGATGCTTCTCAGGAACAAAACATAATCTGGTGGTTAAAATCAGGAACCAAGGGGTGCCTGGGTGGCTCAGTTGGTTAAGCGACTGCTTTCGGCTCAGGTCGTGATCCTGGAGTCCCGGGGTCGAGTCCCGCATCGGGCTCCCTGCTCGGCGGGGAGTCTGCTTCTCCCTCTGACCCTCCCCCCTCTCATGCTCTCTCTCTCATTCTCTCTCTCTCTCTCAAATAAATAAATAAAATCTTTAAAAAAAAAAAATCAGGAACCAGGCATTAAGGGAACATTTCTCTGAGTTGGTCACACAATATTTGAAATCCCCACCTCAGTTATAAAACAGAGCCAAGTACATTTGCTGTCTCTAAACCCTACAGGGATGTTTGATGGATTCGCAAAGTGCCTTTGAGCTCTCAGATGAAAGGTGCCATAAATTTAAATCACTTACGTGAGAAAACACACTTAGGATAAGGCACTCTGAGTAACCTAGTTTCTTTCCAAAGCATAAGCAAACACCCTTGAGAGTCACGGGAAGAGCTTCCTCTCTGAATGGAGATCTTGAGATGCTTGTGAATGACAATGCTATCATAGTCAAAATCAATATTTTTATCCATAAACAACAAGTATTAAGTGCCCACAGAATGTTCTGCAAAGAAACAAATGGCCTCATATTTTTCAAGTGCAGTGGGAAAGATTCATTTCATTTTTTAAAGGTACTTAAGAGAATATATTTTTCTGAAATCTTTTACTTTTAAATCTTCAGAATAGAGAACCTGTAGACCTAAAAATCATTTCCAGTGAGCTTTAGTGATGATATCCTTAAATCTTATAAGTCTAGGTGGCTCTGAAAAAAAACATTTTTGCTCTACAGTTCTTCTATAAACATCCTTGTTGCCTTTCATGAAGAAGCATTCAGAAAACCCAAGGAGAGCATCGACATGCTGAGAATTCTCTTAGCCTTTATTCAAAGGCTTTGGGGGCTAACCTTACCAGAAGGAGCCTTGCTTCTTTCTTAGAAAGATTGGCATGACGTTTATGACTTCTCTTGAAAGAGATCCCTAATTTTCAAAAGACCAACTAACCAGAAACCTTTTCTTGCCTACTTAAGATTGGGGATGCCTTCCCTTCTCGGAAGATGGGCGTGAACATCTGGGACCTAAAAATAACCACAACCTGAGCTAAAGAAACTCCAAATTCTATCAATTAGGAATGAATGAATAAATGAATCAAAAAGGTACACCCCATTGGTTTCTTCATTCAGTTATTTATTAATTCAAAAAATCATTTTGATCACCTATTGTGTCCCAGATCTTGGAGTAGATGCTAAGCAGTTTCAAAATATTTGATGATTTCTCATTGAAAAAATCAGCAGAAATGTACTGACACCTTAAGACAAGCCTCAAGCTGTACCATGATCCCTTGAGATCTGGGAGGTTGAGGTAAGCAGGTAAATGGGGGTGAAAGCTCTTCTGTTGCGGATCCTCTTACAAAATTCCAACCATTGGGTGCTCTGATGAATATAACATTTTCATAATGTGCCCACTGAGAATCACTTTTTTCTAAGGGATCTTGCATTGGTACATTCTTCAGAGTGAAAAAGGATGGGATGGGGAGGATCCTGATAGCGAAGAGAAAAGCCTACACTACTTCCAATTATTGTAATTATATATTTCATTACACGAGGCATTTCCCTGTATCTAAGAAGTACCATCAGAGGTTCATTGGCTAGCAAGTCCACCTTTACCTGTTCTGTAGCCAGTGTTGTTAAGATATACAGCAAAAGTCCGAGGTTCGTGCATCGCCTGCCATGAAGGTGAGGAGCAGTTCTCATTGTTGGTGTAGACGTTGTGGTTGTGCACATACTTTCCGGTGAGCATGGAGGACCGGGAGGGGCAGCACATAGGGGTGGTCACAAAAGCGTTGGTGAAGGTGGCCCCCCCGTGCTCCATAATCTTTCTTGTTTTGTTCATGACTTGCAGGGACCCTGGAAGGCACAATTCCAGCATTGTTTAGCAGAGCGCACCACACCACGAATGCCCATTGATGTCATGTCACTCAGTGACTCTGTGCCCCTGATTTATTAATTTCCCTCCATTGGCTTGAAGGAGTTGATAATTTGACAGCTCTCATTTCCAGAACAAAGTTAAACATTTGGGATCCTACCATCTCAAGCATTTTGCAGAATAATAAAACTCATTTCAGCTTCTCCTCTCCTTACTCACAAAGAAAAAAAAAAAAGCAGGCTAATCTGATCATTAAAGCTAGAGTTTTAGATATGGAGAAAATTCAAAGGCCAGCAGCCTTTTGAAGATTACAAGAGAACAAGAGCCTGTGACACAGGGCATCAAACCCCCAACCCACCACATATGCGCAACGCTTGTGACATTGTTGAGGTTACTACTTACAGTGTTTTAATCATAGGAAACTAAAGAGGAAAACCATTTTTTTTCCTGTTAAGTAAAAGTCCCTCCAAAATGCCTGTCTTTAATTAAAAAAAAAATCTTTACTGTAACTTGGTATCCTCCAGCAAAGTCACCAAATACCCTCCAGTTTTTCCATCAGGATAGCACTGCCAGTTTATACTTTCACCTGTTTACGTGTAATATTAAAAGATAGATTGTTTGCTTATGAAAGAGCAATGATTCTATTGCACTCAAAAGTATTTGCATAGAGTAAAGTATTCCATTTTGACTGCGAAGGATGAAATTGTAACATAAGATTGCCGAGGAAGAAAAAAACGACTTCGATTACTCTATCCAGCCAAATACTGTCGCTGAAACACATCCAAATACTGCAGAAAAAAAGCACAGGCTAGAATTCAATAGTCTTTTCAGGACTTGTCAAGAAATGCACTACAGAGCACCACAGCCAAGTCCATTGCATTTGAATCCTGGAGCCTCACATTTCCAACAGGTCCCACTTCTTCCAAAGAAAGGGAGAAAGTCTATGTAGTTTTCCAGCAAGGAAGGAAATCGTAATGCAAACCAGGCAAGCATTCAGAGCAGAAGAGAAGTGTGCAATGGTCCAAAAAGCCACAGTTAGCCTGATTTTTTCACGTATTAGTTCTTACTGTTCACATGAAACATATGAAAACAGGAGGAAGGTTTCTAATTGGGTCTCATTAGAGCTCCCTAAAACAGGCTTCAGTTAGGAGGATTCCTAACTGCTTTTTCTCCTCTGGTTGTCTTCGGCGGATCAAGCAACCTTTTTGTAATTGGTGAATAACGTGGAGTGAGTGCCCACTTCATGCTGAACATTCTATCAACCTCAGCACTCTGGGTTGCTCCCCCAAGTGTAGCATTGACAAAAGAAATGGAAAATTCTCTGCTGCCTCAGTCTTTAGCGGTAAACTATCTAGATGAGAACCGACATATAGAAACCACTTGGGGCTGTTTGCAAAGCCACGTCAGAGTGTGGAGACAGCAGTAGCAGTACAAATAAGGTTAGGGAGGACCGAAGGGGATGTTTGATGAGAGTTCTGAAACAAGAGACGAGGACGAATGGAAGGAGAGCAGGAAGAAAAACACAAGACGGGTGAAGTGTGTTCGTGGCAGCATGGGGAGGATGGTGTGTGTGCTCTGGAGGTGGGAGGAAGTCGAGGGTTGCGTACAGCACACTGATTTCCTAGGATGAAAAAGAATATGGGGAATTCTCTTGATGAAACATAGAAGGTAGAGTTAGTGAATGGCTTCGAGGCTGGGCACAGATATTTGGATTTGATAGAACAGCCAAAATGAAGGCAGAATGGTTTCTCTGTCAAAGGAATGAACGACATGATATGGAAAACGTCTTTGAGGGGTGTTGTTGTGGCAACGGGGGATGGAGGTATGTGCATGGAGGAGGAAATAGGCTGGTCCACCAAGGTTATAGCCGAGAGGTCGCTAAAGCCATTAGGCCATGAGGTGATACAGACTTGAACTGGACTGTGCCTCTAAAATGGAGGGAGGCTCGAAGAAACAGATCCAAGATGGAAAACTGTATGGAGGTTCCTCAAAAAGTTGAAAATAGAGCTACCATATGATCCAGCAATTGCACTACTGGGTATTTACCCCAAAGATACAAAAGTAGGGATCCGAAGGGGTACGTGCACCCCGATGTTTATAGCAGCAATGTCCACAATAGCCAAACTGTGGAAAGAGCCAAGATGTCCATCGACAGATGAATGGATAAAGAAGATGTGGTATATATATACAATGGAATATTATGCAGCCATCAAAAGGAATGAGATCTTGCCATTTGCAACGACGTGGATGGAACTGGAGGGTATTATGTTGAGTGAAATAAGTCAAAAAGAGAAAGACATGTATCATATGATCTCACTGATATGAGGAATTCTTAATCACAGGAATCAAACTGAGTGTTGTTGGAGTGGGGGGTGGGGTGGGAGGGATGGGGTGACTGGGTGATAGACACTGGGGAGGGTATGTGCTCTGGTAAGCGCTGTGAATTGTGCAAGACTGTTGAATCTCAGATCTGTACCTCTGAAACAAATAATGCAATATATGTTAAGAAAAAAAAAAGAAGAAGAAGAAGAGGGTAGCGGGAGGGGAAGAGTGAAGCGGGGGAAATCAGAGGGGTAGACGAACCATGAGAGATGGTGGACTCTGAAAAACAAACAGGGTTCTGGAGGGGAGGGGGGTGGGAGGATGGGTTAGCCTGGTGGTGGGTATTGA
>NW_023270415.1:20623037-20663723 GCF_011800145.1 Mirounga leonina | reverse complement strand
AAAAAAAAAAGAAGAAGAAGAAGAGGGTAGCGGGAGGGGAAGAGTGAAGCGGGGGAAATCAGAGGGGTAGACGAACCATGAGAGACGGTGGACTCTGAAAAACAAACGGGGTTCTAGAGGGGAGGGGGGTGGGAGGATGGGTTAGCCTGGTGGTGGGTATTGAGGAGGGCACATTCTGCATGGAGCACTGGGTGTTGTGCACAAACAACGAATCATGGAACACTTCATCTAAAACTAATGATGTAATGTATGGGGATTAACATAAGAATAAAAAAAAAAAAGAAACAGATCCAAGAGATGTTGTCATGCATCAGAAGATAATGAGTTGACTAATAATACCTCAACGTTTTCAGCACAGGAAGAAAACTGGAAAAGTAATGGTTTCACTGTCACTCAAGGAATAACTAAAAAGACAGATGCCCTGTAGAAGATTAAGGAAGTCCATTTCAGAAATATGTTTTATATTTATTGATCAGATGGGGGAAACATCCTGGAGATGGAGATAAATAGATGGATACATGGGAGTGGGGAGAGAGTGAAAGGTAGATGGTCGCGTCTATTCACTTACTCCTCTCTCCTCTTTACACCTCTGCAGTGCTTACTTAGTGTAGTATCTTGAATTTTGGGAAAACTCAGCAAACACTACTGATGGATTTTCATTGCCTACTACGCTCTTTATTACAAAGAATGGGCTATCAATTTCCTTTATGAGCCTTAGCTGAACTCATATTAAAAAAAGCACTGGACGAACCATGAGAGACTATGGACTCTGAGAAACAAACTGAGGGTTTTAGAGGGGAGGGGTAGGGGGATGGGTTAGCCTGGTGATGGGTATTAAAGAGGGCACGTACTGCATGGAGCACTGGGTGTTATACACTCAAACGATGAATCATGGAACACTACATCAAAAGCTAATGATGTAATGTATGGTGATTAACATAACATAATAAAAAATTAAAAAAAAAAAAGGCACTGGAAACCATCCTCCAAGGTCCTGAATCACCTGCAATCTCCTGTTTACAGACTCATTCAGATTGCAAATATAGGATGGTAGATAGAAATCGGATCTAAGGTCAAATAATATACAAAGTGGTACCAAAACTTAGCCCAATTCATAATCTGGACTTGCCCAGCAAGGGCTCCCCTCCCATTCTAAATGTCACTCTTTTAATGAACTAGGCAGATTATGTTGAGGTCCTAAACAATCTGTCCAAATTCCAACCAGTCCCCAAATCAAAGGGATTGATGAGGACATTTGGTCCCCGGAGTCACCGTGACCACTGCAGCCCCAACATTAGGATTCGTAAAAGTGGGTATCTGGCCTGAAGTTTCTCAGTAAAGAATAGATTCTGAGACAATGTTCCTTCAACTTTAAACATCACTTGGAGAGCATGTTACATCAGAATTCTGGGCCCGCCCTGTGATGCTGATTTCAGAAGACTTGGGGAGGCACCAGAGAATTTGCACTTCCAACAAGCTCCCTGGTGAGGCCGCTTCTCCCTGTCCATGGACCACACTCGCGCTCAGAGAAGTAGTCCAGGTTGGACACAGAAGCAGGGAAGCCGAGAGCTGGACGAGACTTTAGCAGGTGCCTCTAGGCGGCTCAGCCCACTCCCGAGGCTGTAAGATATGGCAGACCGGAATCGGAAACATCCATGTCATGCTTACTGTCAGCCAGGTTCTCTTCTGAGCCCTTCACACTCATCAACTCATTTAATCCTGACGATAAGCCTTCATAGCAGGTGCTCTTATCTATTATTCCCATATAAGTATCACAGATGATAAAACTGAGGGGCAGAAGGGCTAAATAACATTCCGAGGGCCACACATGGCCTAGGTCGCCAAGCCCAGAAGCAAATGCAGGCAATCTGCTCCACAGACGGTGTTCTTAAGCTCCATCTAGGCTGAGTACCAGCTGTAACACTGACGTTTTCAAGACCGAGAAACAGAAAAGGTGTCTGCTCATAGTCAAGATATGTCTCACTTTCCGCAGACTGATATTTCACCCAGCCTCTTAAAGGAGACACTGACACACACGAATGCCGGCCTCCCACGCACTTTCCCCCCAAGGGCTGAAGGATCCCAGGAGCTCAGGCCCAGTGAGGGCTGAGATGTGTCTGACTTCATCGCTGGCGTGAAATGCCGCCTCTGGTCTTGGTGGGTTCTCTGCAGGTGATGGAGCGCAGGAACCCTCCCTCTTCCCTCTGAGTTAGTATGCAATGGAAGGAAAGCACGAAGCACCTTCTTTTTCATGGCGGTGCGATGATTAATGTCGGGCAGCAACACTACCTCGCACCGCCTCCCTCACTGAGGGAGACTGCACCACTGACTTTTCCTTGGGAAACTCTCCCAAAAGCTGGTCTGTAATGAAACTCATCATTCCGCACTTACAGCTGTTGAGATGAATGAATGGGACGATGTCCTGCCTCGCTGTTGGAAGAGCTCAGTTTTGTCTTAAGCTGCAACTGCTCACCTCTCTGAGGTTCAGGCCTTTGGTGCCTAAAACTCCAATCGTGCTGATTCTCAGTTATTAGAACAATTATTTCATAGGAATGAGAAGGAGCTTAAGGCCGAAGACTCGTAACAAGATTCACAAGGCAGGGCTTAGGAGGGTAAGAAGGAGAAGAGAGAGCCCTGAACTTGAACTGGAGGGAAAACATCTGGATTTGGTCACAGATCAGCTCGAGCAAGTCACCTACTCTTTTTTGGTCTGAATGTCTCATCTGTAAAGTGGAGCTAAGAATCATTCCCCAACTAGATCACAGGGTTGTTGAGGAGCAAATGGCCCGACACTCGCTGTTAGAGCACTTCACACAAGGAGTGTTGTCAGGGGCACTGGAGTTTCACTGTGCGCTCACCTCAACCCACCGTGTTAATTTTCTCCTGTCTTTTTCATCCCCATGTCCATAAGCTACATCTGAATTCCAAAAGCAGGGGTAAGAGTAAACAGGTTGCCATAGACTGAATACTAGTGTCCCCCGCCCCTTGCCCCCCCGCCCCCGCAAATACATATGTTGAAACCTAACCACCAGGACGATGGTATTAGGAGGTGGGGCCTCTGGGAGGCGATTAGCTCATGAAGGTGGAGCCCTCATGAATGGGATTAATGCCCTTATATGAGAGACCCCACTAGGCTTCCTTGCCCCTTCTGCCATGTGAGGATACATAATAAGACAGCCATCTGTAAGCTAGAAAGTGGGCTCGCACCAGACACTGAATCTGCTGGCTCCTTGATAGTGGACTTCCCAGCCAACAGAACTGTGGGAAATAAATGGCTGGTGTTTATAAGCCACTAAACCATCCATTTTGTGATAGTCTGTTCACAACTAAGACAGAGGTCAGCGATCATTTCTATGTTTTGAGACTTAAAATGTTAATGCTGGCTTATAGTTAAAAATATCAATTCTCTTCCACCCCACATACACTGTCCCCCTACCTCCCCTTGCGCAAGAAGCCTGACTTCGTTATCACTTAAAATTGTCCTTGGAGGTGGAAGCCTGACGAGGTTGCTATGAAGTGAATGTCACTGGGTCCAGGAGCTGGTGTGGGGGCACTGCTGACTGGCCTGGCTTGAGGACAGAGAAGGTCCAGGCCACAGCTGAGTCCCAGGTCTGCCAAGAAAAGCTGTCCCAGTGCCAGAGCTCCAGGTGGGGACTAGGGATGTCTGCATTCTTCCTGCAGGGGTGGGGATGCTTTAACAGCAATCAGCTACAGACGAGGCTACTGCTGGGTCAGCAGCGACTGGGAGGGGAGAAATGGCACCCTTCAGGAGTCCTGCAAGATCCACCACGTTTGCACTTTCAGTGGAATTAAAAAAAAAAAAAAATCCAGGCTCCAGGAACAGTACTTTGGATGGAGTATGGGATAGGTTACTGGGACCGGATGGGACCATGGCCAGGAATTTAAATCATTCTACACACTCCAACTCATTTATTCTCACATCATCTGTGTGAAAAAGGTCAGCAGAGAGAAAATGTCCAACTTCTCTGAATGACTTTTCCAAAATTACACAGAGAGCTTGAATTACTTCATTTACATGTCAAACTTTACAACAAAACTTTATCTTTCTTGATTCAAGTGTCTTAGTGTTTGATTTATTCAATGTTTTGTACTATGAAACATTAAAGTTTTCATCAAGCCTGCTTATCACGGTCTGGAAAACTCACAAACCCAGAAATTCAATAATAAATATTGCCATCGTCATCCCTTAAGGAAACTCCAGGCATGTGGGGCTCAAATACACCTAGCTTCCTAGAGAGACACACCTCCTTGCGGACTGCAATGGTTCATGCTTTGATGAACAATAATGACAAGCAAGCACAACTCTTAATTAATTGTGCAGTGTTGTTTCTAGATGTCATCATTTTATGATGAGCTATGGTTAACGCTTTAAATATATAAATGGTCTGTACTAAATACCTCCAGATTCCATTGCTATTTTCTCACACCAACAGTTATTTTTATAGTAAAGTATGAAACCTTAAACAGTGATAATTCCAATATTAAAAAAGGCTATATTGATCGGTTCAATATTTTAATTCTGAAAGCATAAGAAAAAAGTAACATGATAAAAGAGTACACCTTTTTCTACCAAAACCATGGGATGGGTGGAAAAAACCCCAGATATTTCAGTGAAAACCAAAGGGAAGAAACAAGATTGGGGAAGAAAGGACTAAGAAGCAGAAAATAAATCTGTCTGGAGTGTCTCCAGGTCACTAACACTCATTACTCCCCCCCCACCCCACTACCCCGCCAAAGAGCAAAAGGCCATTAAAAGAGGAGACTAATTTCTTAGGGAAATGGACTGAAAATGTCTACAGGGTAGGATAGAGAGGTAGGCAAGTGAAGGTAGCCAGGTATAAGAAAAATCAGGGAGCTTTCATCTTTTCTGCTTTTCACATTTGGTAGAGATGTGGGTGTAGAGAGCTTTCTCTGACCATAAGAAAAACTGCAGTATGGACATGATGGTAAATGGCTCCATGACCTAAATGTTGGGGAGCAATGGAGAGTGGTGGGGGCCATGATGACCTGAGGACATGCTCCACCTAGTGGGGCAACTCTGACTCCTCTTCAAACATCTGCCTGATTGCTGTCTCATGGGAATGCAAGCTCTCATGCTTCTGGATTTTCCAGAAAGGTCAGAATCTGGATTTTTTTTTTCTTTAACATGAAATCATCTGATTTTTAAAATGTTACCTTAATTAAAAAAAATACACTGGTCAAGCAAACCACATCTGTGGGCTAGCTCAGGACTATAGATCCCAATTGTGACCTCTGATTTAAAAAAACAAAATATTTCCATGTATTTATGGTTTCTTAATTCCATGTATGATCTGAAAGAAGCAATGGGCCAGTGTTACTGAGATGTTAGCATCAGCCCAGTTTCCTAAGAATTTAACAAATGCCACATTGAGTCAGATCAGCTCCACAGTTTGTTCCTCAGAGTGGCACCAGGGACCCTTTTGGAAAGATTTAGAGCTTAATTTCTTTGACTCTAGTCTCAGAAAGTTCATGGAGTTCCACAAGCATTTTTTATTTTGTTCTTTTTGATTTATTTTGTTCTTATTGATTTATAATGCCTCAAGTACAGGAAAATACTAGAATAATGTGTCTCTTAGCTTTAACATTTTTATTATATATATATATATTTTTTTTCTTTAAAAAGGTTTTTTTACTGGATCTTTCTTTTTTTCTTTTTAAAAATTTATTTAAATTCAATTAATTAACATATAATGTATTATTAGTTTCAGAGGTAGAGGTCAGTGATTCATCAGTCTTATATAACACTCAGTGCTCATTACATCCCATGCCTTCCTTAATGTCCATCCCCCAGTTACTCCATTCCCCACCCCTCCAGCAGCCCTCAGTTTGTTTCCTATGATTAAGAGTCTCTTAATCCTATGAGAGTCCTATGGTTTGTCTCCCTCTCTGATTTCATTTTAATTTTTCCTCTCTTCCCCTATGATCCTCTGTTTTGTTTCTTAAATTCCACATATGAGTGAGATCATATGATAATTGTCTTTCTCAGATTGACTTATTTCTTTTAGCATAATACCCTCTGGTCCCATCCACGTCATTGCAAATAGTAAGATTTCATTTTTTTGATGGCTGAGTAGTATTCTATTATATATACCTATCACATACTAGGTCACAAATCAGGTCTCAACCGGTACCAAAAGATTGGGATCATTCCCTGCATATTTTCAGACCACAGTGCTTTGAAACTTGAACTGAATCACAAGAGGAAATTTGGACATAACTCAAATACATGGAGGCTAAAGAGCATCCTTCTAAAGAATGAATGGGTCAACCAGGAAACTAAAGAAGAATTTAAAAAATTCATGGAAACAAATGAAAATGAAAACACAAATGTTCAAAACCTTTGGGATGCAGCAAAGGCGGTCCTAGCTTTAATATTTTTAAATGCTAAACTCTTAAATTTAAGCTTTTTAAAAAATTTAATATTTGATGATAATTGCTTCAGATGTCATTTTCAAACTTTAAGGCAAAATGTGGAAATATCATTGATATTCTTGGTTACTGCTCCTCCAGAGGAAATCATCATCCCAAAGTTCATGTTGATCATGTCCATGTGTGTTTTTCTAACTTAAAAGAAAGCGTAAATCTTCTACCTATTAATATAGTCTAAAAACCTGAACTACTTACAAGTACAGACACGACCTAAGCTACTTCTTAAGTTGTGCAAAAAGTAAATCCAGACATAAAGGGACCAGTGGTTAAGTTATTTCATCTTTCCACAGATTAACTTTTCTCCTGGGATAATGATCTTTGTCCTCTCCACCCAACTTGGGTGGGATGAAAACAAGCGTAATAATGAGAACGAGTGTTCTTTGGAAAAAGATAACATGCAAGGTTCTAGCACTTTTATTAATGAATTCCTTATGTGTCTTACTCCCTTCACAAAGTACTAGTTTATTTTATTTGTCCTCAGACAAAGTTGAGGGAGTGGCTACATTCCTACTGAGTAAGAGCTTTCTTTCCTAGTTTGATTTCATAAACTCCCATTACGACCCTTCTCAGCCTTTGTCTTCCCAGACAAAGAAGTAGAATGGTTTTCTTCTTTCCCCCAAAGAAAAGCATTCTATTACAATTTTTGTCATTGTTCTTCTAAACCTCTTCTAAGTCTGTTATATCTTTCTGGTGCTACAGTAACCAAAACTGCCTGCGGTATGACAGGTGCAAATAGTTCTGCGATTCTATCCTATTCAAGCATTTGCCAAGCATAATAACATGTAAGTAAACAAAACAAAACAAAACAAAGCAAAGCAAAACCCAACCTTATCAAAACCGCAATGAGCTCCCAGCTCATACCCATTAGGATGGGTATTATAAAAACAAAACGCCAGGAAAATAACACATGTTGGCAAGGATGTGGAGAAATTGGAGCCCTTGTGCACTGTTGGGGGGAATGTAAAATGGTGCAGTTGTTATGGAAAACAAGATGGAGGCCCCTCAAAAAATTAAAAATAGAGTTATCAAATGATCCAGCAAATCCATTTCTGGGCATTTATTCCAAAGCATCGAAAGCAGGGTCTTAAGGAAGTATTTAAATACCTATGGTCATAGTAGCATTACTTACATAGATTTATAATAATCAAAAAGTGGAAGCAACCCAAACTTATATTAACAGATGAATGGATAAACAAAATGTGGTATATACCTACAATGATTATTATTCAGCCTTCAAAAGGAAGGGAATTCTGATACATGCTACAGCATGGATGAGCCTTGGGGATGGGTATTAGGCTAAGTGAAACAAGTCAGTCACAAAAAGACAAATACTTTGTCTTTGCCGTAAGTGGTATAATTCCACTTATATGACGTACCTACAACAGTCAGATTCATAGAGGCAGTAGAATGATGGCTACCAGGGACTGGGGTTATGGAGAGTTATTGTTTAATGAATACAGAGTTTTAATTTTGTAAGATGAAGTGTTCTGGAAAACGGTTGTAAAACAAAGTGAATGTACTTAAAACTACTGACTTGCACACTTAAAAATGGTTTAAAGATGGTTAAAATAAAGAAACAAAAAAATACCCAACTAAAGTCTAGAGCAGTTTGGCTCAAGAAGGACTATGAGAACATTACAGAAGGCTAGGTAAAAGTCTCCATCAGACAGTGTCCACTACCAAGAGCACAATTGTTTGGGCAAAAGAAGGAGGTCTTTTCTGAAGTATTTACCCCATGGTTCACTGTGGTTCATCACTGTGTTCTGCCAATGAGATAATAAGACCCATCTTATGCTTCTATTCTCTCTCTTTCAGAACCTAGAACATTACTATGCATTTACGGTTTGCTTTTAGGAAGGCCTCAATAAATATGTGTTGGAGGACTGATGGAAAGCATCATGGTTAAATGTTAGCTGTGGAGACCTAGTCCTAACATGGGTCCTAGTTTCACCATTGACTAGTTCATCACCGCCTACATGACTTCTCTAAGCCTCATTTTACTTCTGTAGAAATTAAAGAGAGTAAGAGCATCTACTTCATAGAGTTATTGGGAAGATTAAATGAATAAATGCTTGGCATCGTGTCTGGCTAGAAAATCAAGGAAGGAGATAGGGGCAAATACATAGGAAACAACTGGGTTGATTGAACCTATGAGCTGTATCCATTATATCCACATGCTTCCCCTTAGTGATTGCTCAGGAAATATTTACCAGATAAATGAAGTAATTGTAGGGTGAAACTAAAAGATGAAATTTTGAATTCTGTTAAAAAAATTTGTCAAATGACTCCTTAATTTATTTTAAAGATGAGGGCTATATATTGAAGAGGTAGATTACCACAGATACCTGTATTCACTTCTGAGAATTTTGTTAGCTTTTTCAGGCCCCCATAGGTCCACTTCAAATTTATTTAGCATATACTATATTCCCATCATGGTCCCAGTATCAGGAATGCAACATAAATAAAACACTATCTTGCTCTCAGGTCAGTGGAAGAGACAAGTATGGAAGCACATGATGGATTAAGGGCCATGCTGGAGGCATGTCCAAAGTGGTAAAAAGGAAAGTTCTATCTACCCTGCTGGAGGGGAGAATGGTTTTGGTGAAGAAAGACCCCCCCGACCCCCCCAGGACAAGACATTTGAACTGGGCCATGAAGAATAGGTAGGGCTTCTCCAGGTGGAGAAAGGGGGAGGGGAAAGACAGAGGAGACAAGATGTACAAAGGCATGAAATATAGGTGAGGGAGATGAAACCACCAGACACCTTCAAGGAAGCGTGAGTCATTTATATGAAGCACTGAGCAAAAGTGGGGGAAAAGGGAATAACCTCATAGAAATAGGCAGGGGCCAGATGGCCCAGAGCTCATTTGCCTACGGAGGAGAGTTGCTTAATCCTCTTGCCAATGGGAAACCATAGAGTGTTTTAAGCAGAACAGACCTGATCAGACACTTGCATGATAACTCCAGTCATGGAGTGAAGAATAGGCAAGAGGCACCGAGACTATGGGGGACAGGTGGGTCAGTTGACTAATCAGTTAGAGAAAAACTAGAGACAAGAGAATGGTCTGGAGATCTTGGCTGTAATGAAAGGGACAGATACGAGAGATGTTAAGGAAGGTGAATTCAAATGTGTTCACCTCATTTTACTTGCTCCATAGATAAGCGCAAACTAAAGTACAAGCTACCTGCGTACTAAAGTTGTACCTCCAAGACCTTATCCGGGCATGTCGCCTGAAAATCAATACTCTTCTTTAAAAAGTAAAGGGAGAGACAGCAGACTCTGCAAATCAACTTCAACAATTATTACCTGCTGTTGGTTTTTAGTGCATGTGCTTCCAGCTAAACCCAAGGGGTTAACTTTGCTGGGATTCCATGACTCGGTTTCAAACTGGAAATTAAAGTCCCGTTCCATGGAGACCAGGTTCCAGCATGGAGGGTTTTATCCTCAAGAACCCTAGCCTTCGGAGCTCTGTAAGGAAGCCCAGCGTGCTCGGCCAGCACTAAGTCTAAAAGATACCAGGTTGAGTGCGATGGGTAAGCCCAGCTGAACGATTCCTGAGAGCCAGGAATTTGATTCTAGGAATGAAAACGAGTGCTGGTGACAATTTGTAAGGATGAGCTTTTCTATCTGTCCTAAGGTCCCGTGGAAGATCATAACAGCCAAGACCATAAGACCTGGGCCATTAAAGAAAGTGAGAAGATAAGAAATGGAATCAGATGGTACAGCAGCTCCGCTGAATTTGGCAGGCTTTCCAAGTGTTCTGGAATGAACCCACGTTAGCTAATTCTTCCAAGAAGCATCATCTCCAAGGTGGTAGTAATGAATTATCACCAGAAGATACATAGAATACTGTAACGTTCAATCACCTAACAATTATCACAAGCTGTGAATATTTCATTCACTTTAATAATAATAACTGTTATAAGAGAATAATAGTATCTATGTTCATATACACTGCATAGAATTACAGCTATAAGCTCATACTCTTGGAAACAATTTTGCCCAAATATTTAAAACATTTCTTGATCAAGAGTGTCCAAGGTGCACAATCGAATCCTTGACTTCTATAGTATTCATGCTTGCTCTTTTTCCTCTCTCCTGCTATTATTCTAGGACCCTCCCCAGACTGTTTCAAACACCTAAGACCAGAAAAGTAATGTTGAAATGAAAACCGAATGCCTTATAATCAATACAAGTTCATTTTATAAACTCAGGTTGCTGGTTAAGATCCTCCAGTTAAGGACCAACCCCCCAAATGTTCACTCAGTGTTACTGATCGTGCGGAAGGTCAGCAAATCATTTGAGCAAAAGAGACTAAGAAGTGAAAAACCCAGTGTCTCACCCAGCTCCACATCTTGATCATCAGTGAGCACAAGAATAATGTTGGGTCGGATGTTTTTTCGCTCCTGCTGAATCCGTCCTCTGAACCTCTGGGATCTGACAGTCGAACAGAGGCTCCCCAGCAGCTCCGTGCCCAGGACAGCCAGAACCAGAGCACAGCAAGAATACTTCATTGTGTTTGGTCCAATGTCGCGAGATCGACAGACTGTCTCAGCCTCCTGGTTTCTGCAGGTCTGGGCAGTCGGAGAAAAAGAGAGAGGGAGAGATGAAAATGACATCCAAACCCCAAACACAGTTGCAGAAAAAGGGCTACAACAAAGTGAGATCTGGCACGTGAACTGTTAGAGAGAGGGCTGCCTGCGAGTCAGACGTGGCCAAACCCTCCCAGGCGCTCGGGAGGTTTTTAAGCACCTGATTATTTTGCAAATTCACTTTTGCCCTTTCTTCTCATTCCAACCTTTCCTATTTCAAAATTCATTGCCAAAACAGAATTTCCAACACAGAGCTCAAATGTAAAAGCCTTCTGACAAGAGCTAATACCTTGAATTAGGTATCCTGGTTGAAGAATCAATTTCTGTACTCAGAGGTATTCAGAACATTGGCAGATGGGGTCCTAGAGGGGGAGAAGAAATACAAAGGAAACGTCAGTCAGGGTTTTGATACAGATTTTGGTCTGAAGTAGTCTCTCAAAACAGCATACACACACACACACACACACACACTCCGTATTCCAAAAGGGAGAAACAGGAGAAAACAATATTCAGAGCTGCTAACAAATGACTCAGAAAATATCTTCATTTCATAATCAGCTCCTTAAAGTGGTGACACGGTACCATCCTTGCTCACACTCTGCCAGTACTTGAAACATTCCCCAAAAAACTCATGCTTGACCAGGAGGCGCCCGCAGCACCTGCGAAACCACAGTGGGTTTGGGGAGTACTTGCATCTGGGAAGCAGCTGGCGCGAGGGGGCGCGCTGGGGGAGCATTGATTCACCTGCGTAGATACTGAGTACTTATCAAGCAGAATAAAATGCAACGCTGTCATTTGTCATCTGCATTATGTCACTCACTACCCTGCGGAGTTCTTTCTGCTGACAAAGACTTCATAGTAAGCGACTGGGAGGGCAACCTTTCCCAGCCCCCGAAAAGCTCCTAACTGTCCTCCATCAATCACCAGGGGAAGGGGTGCTTCCTCCGGGCGAGGCTTGTCCCTCTGTCCCGCCCGTGTCCTCAGCACGCCAGCGCCTAAGGGGACAGAGCCCTCCTTCAACTGTCAGCACCAGCCTCACTCTCGCCAAGACCTGGCGCGGTGCCGCCAGCGAGAGGTTTTGCCACAGCACATCTAAACCTGCAAAGCGAAATGATTGATTGGCTCTGAAGCTGGAGGGTAGAGGCTCCCTTTCTACGTTAAAAAATAAATAAATAAATCAGATCTGGAGGGGAGTGCTGCAAAGTCTTTGCAAATGTGCCCAAGAGGAGACTTCTGAAAGGGTTGGACGAATGCCCCTTTTCCTTTAGAGCACTAACCTGCTGAAAGCGTTTCTCTTGGACTTCTGATCGCAAAGGGCTCATTAAAAAAAAAATCTTTCTCTTGGATGTCATGAGGGAATGTCTGTATGGGAATTTAGGCCGCGCTAAAATTAGATAGCGGCCCACTTCGTCAGGCACTCTGTCCCCACACACCTGAGGGTCTGTATTTTGAATTGCAACAATAATCTGGCATCAGATAAATAAGCAGAATGAATCAAGTGGGAGAACTGCAAGTCAGAAGAAAAGGGACTCCATCGCTCATTTCCATGCCTTAAATTCTGGAGGGTGACATGGGGCAGTGGGAAAAGAAAGAAGACAGACTGTGGACTGTTTACTCCAGCCGCACACATTATTTTGTTTTACACAAACACACACACCCCTATTATTTTAAACTTTATGAGCTGTTTTGTAAACAGTTCTAATGCTTTTCACTCTGCAGCCTGTAATTACTTTGAGAGAGAGAGAGAGAGAAAGAGAGGGAGGGAGGGAGGGAGAGGAAGGGAGACGCACTCTGTAAGAAATAGATTTTAAACAAAAATCTAGTGCCGTAGGAAGGCAGAGCATCAAACCAACCACCTCCGATGGATCCTGTGGTTCTGCGAAGGTCAATATGCAAGGTTTGGGGGGCGGGTTGTTTTTTGGGGTTTTTTGGTAATAACCCAGGGTTATTTCGGTGATTGCTGTGCATGCTGAACACTGAAAGCCAGCAATTGTTCTGCGCTGACTGGTTTCTGTGCATTTGTTTCAAATCGTGAGAAAACTGATACGAGCAAGAAAGACAGGAGAAGGAAAGAAAGAGGTCAAACAATGGCTGTCTCCCGCAGAGCAGCATCAGGCTCAACAGTGACACGCAGACATTTCTCAGAAACGTGGTGCTTTCAGTAGCAAGAGTTTGCTCACCTCTCAAAGCCTGCAAGGGTGTGTGAAGAGGGAGTGAGCAGGAGTCTCTTGCGCCGGCTCTAGTCATGAGCCCGCTTCTCTGCTGACAGTAGAGACCCGGAAAGTTCAATCTCCCGGTGTCGTGCAAACAGTAGCCCCGGCAGTTTAAATAATCAGCCCCACACGAAACTGAAAAAAGTCTTCACAATTAAGATGCTGATAACATTCCCTGGAACCCAATCAACATTACTGGTTATTCTTTTCTTTATCTTATTTACTTTGTCTCTTCCTTTAGGAAAAAGAAAATTAGCCCTAATGGTACCTTGAGTAAACCACATTGAACTACATTGAAAAGCATTTCCTAATGAAGAAAAGGGAGAGCCAAGTAGATGCATTTTTCTTTTTTCCTCTAACGTGACCTTCCTTAGAGAGTTAAAGGTGCAGAAAAAGCCTACATTTTTTTTTTTTTTTCCTGCCACAGTTTATTATCGATTCAGGGAGTGCATATGTAAACGCGGAGAAATGGGATGGTGTAGAAAACCGGACTTTCAGACAGGTCTGACCAGCAGAAGTGCGCTATCTTTACCCCATCTCCCTTCACTAAGACACAAAACACACCACTCTGAAAAACCTGTACCCAGACAATTCCTTATTCAAAAATGACCTTTTAAAACCTGTCATCCTCTCACTGCCTGGTTTCCAGCTCCAGAAGGAAAAGAAGTAAGGAAGAAGACGAAAAAAAAATTGACAGACAAATACAGAACTTGACAAAGGAGACAAGGATGCAATGTTTGAATTGGATACTTTGTGGCGGACGACAAGTGTCCTTAGAGACTAACAATTTGTCTTGAGAAACAGCAGAAAATGGGAGAAATGGTAAAAGGGGGTTTTTCTCACACACGGAGAGTGAGCTCGAGGAACGGGGTTGTATTCATGAATCAGGACCAGAATACAAGTTGCCTTTTCTTCAAGTCTTCAAATGAAAACACTAATTGTAGCTATGGCCAGTTGATGTGGAAAGTTTTTAGGGCTTTGTTTAGGGCAGTCAAGCCAAACTATAAAAAAGTTTTTAGGGCTTTGTTTAGGGCAGTCAAGCCAAACTATAAATGTGACATTAAAAGTTTCAAGTCACATATAAAAGGAAAAAAACAGACCAGGGAGACTTCAAGCCAACTGGATGGAAAAGTCTAGCTCACATTTGCTCAATGAGCAACACCCCATATGAAATCAAGATGCTTTGTCCACTGCAGTGGTTCTCAAGGTGCAACCCAGGACTTTGGGGAGTCCATGAGGTCAGCACTGCTTTGATAAGAATACTGACACACTCACTTTTTTCACTTTGTTGACATTTGCACTGGTGGGTAAAATCACTTTTGTCCGAATAAAAGGAGCATCACATATAGTTCAAAAAAAAAAAAGCCAGTTTCATTCAAGATGAAACAGTAAGATGACTAATTGTATTAAATCCTGACCCTTGAACACACATCTTTTCTTTCTAATTTTGTTATATGAGAGAGGAGGTACATGTAGAGCTCTTTGTTGCCCACGGAGATCGGATGATAGTCGAGGAACAGCACTTATGTGACTGAGTCGCAAGCTCCACTAGACACTGCTTTTGGCTCATGGGACATTAGTTTTACTTGAATGAATTATTTGGACTTGGGTATTTGGCAGACATTTCTTAAGGGATAAATGAAATGAGATTGTCATTTCAAGGAAAACAGCTGACAATATTTGTTGTATTTGTTGCCAATGATAGAAATCTAGCTTCCAAGCTAAACTCAGAATTTTGGAAAACTTGTATCCGCCACCACGAACTTGACAGCTTCCCAATATGTAAAACCTTTCAATGACATTGATGTTGATATTAACAAATGTTATTCTTTATATTGAAAAATGAAATGTGTCCACATTTAGCATATTTGCATATTTCAGTGAACCAATATTTCTCAAATGACCAAATAAAATGCTACAGAATCATACATCAGCAAAAAAAATTTCAAAGTGCAAGATGACCATTGGATTTTAACAGAGTATGAAAGCTCATTGATGGGGTTTCAGATTACTTACAACAACTAATCTTTACGAAGTCACCGCTTGTCAAGTTTTGGCATAGTATCTAAGGAAATCTACAAGTGTTTGAAAAAACCATCAAAATACTTTTCCTTTTCCAACTACTTATCCATATGAGGCTGAATTTGATTACTTTATTTCAACCAAACAATATACTTCAACAGATTAAATACAGAAATAGAAGAATCCAGCTCTCTTCTATTCAGATAAATATGTGTAGAAATGTAAAATGATGGCGGGGCACCTGGGTGGCTTTAGTTGGTTAAGCATCTACCTTCAGCTCAGGTCATGATCCCGGGGTCCTGGGATGGAGCCCCGCATCGGGCACCTTGATCAGCTGAGAGCTTGCTTCTCCCTCTCCCTCTGTCCCTCCACCCCCTCCCCCCACTTGTGTGCTCTCTCTCTTTCTCTCTGTCAAATAAATAAATGAAATATTTTTTTTTAGATTTTATTATTATTTATTTATTTGACAGAGAGAGACACATCGAGACGGAACACAAGCAGGGGAAGTGGGAGAGGGAAAAGCAGGCTTCCCGCCGAGCAGGGAGCACGACGCAGAGCTCTATTCCAGGACCCCGGGATCATGACCTGAACCAAAGCAGATGCTTAACAACTGAGCCACACAGGGGCCCCTAAAATCTTTTTAAAAAATGTAAAACAATGCCACTTTAGTTACCAATACTTTTTTGGTTTGGAAAATATAGTTATTTTTCACAAAATATATCATTTAACATGTAATAGATTATTGTTATTTTCAAAAGAATTTAAAAATATTTTAAAAATCCCTCAGTTGTAATTTCTTTTTTTTTTTTTTAAGATTTTATTTATTTGAGAGAGAGTACTGGAGGGGAGAAGGGCAGAAGGACAAGCAGATACCTCGCTAAGCAGGGAGCCCCAAGCGGGGCTCAATACCAGGACCCCAAGACCATGACCTGAGCTGAAGTCAAAAGCTTGACCTATTGAGCCACCCAGGCGCCCTCCCCCCGTTGTAATTTCTAATTATCAGTAGCTATAATCTACATAAACAAAAGCTCTTGAGAGTCTTCAGAAATTTTAATAATATAAAAGGATCCTGAGCCCCAGAGGTTTGAGAATTGCTGGCCTAGCGTATACCCGGCACCATAGTTAAGCCCAGATTTTCACCTTTAAGGCTGTAGATCTGGCCCCATTCACAAACTTACTCACTTTTTTGTCCCTTAAAGCCCTGAAACTGTCCTAAGTTCTAAATGCCTAGTATACATAGAGGTCGTTGATGAGTGATGACACCTTGTGTTTTGTTTGTTTGTTTGCTTTTTAATCTGAGGATAACACAGAATTTTACAAATGCATGCCCACACATCTAAAGTATGTTAGAGACAGGATCAGAACAACCCACTCAGCACAGAAATAAACCTCTCAGGGATGGGGCAAAAGAAGTATTTCTAGTACAAAGCAATGCCACCCTATAGTTAAGGCAGAGACAAAAAAGGGACACCATAACCAATCAAAACAGCAGGAGACATCAGGCCAGCATTATGCAATTATTCAAAGCTGAATTCAGCCAGAACACACTTAGTTTATCCTAAGAGTGAAGTAAAACAGGATTATAGCAGTGAGAAGCTGATATCCACATCTGGCCCCCTCCACCCACGGCCAATCTACATACTCACATTTCTAAGGGTCTGTTTACATGGCCCCTTTCCCTTAATTTTGGCTTTCAAGTTTCCCATACATTACTTCCTTTCTTTAGGAGAAGTCTTCAGGGTATGTTATCTTCTTTATAATATATGGAAATCATGAAGGAGCTAATTTCTTTTAAAAACCCCATAGCTGGCAAAGTTCATCTACCGTTAATCCCCAGAAAGCATATTTCCTGATCTAATTTATTACAACTCCAAGGAGAGGAGATAGACAACAGTCTCCTTCTGGTGCAGTAACATTTTTATACACTTGTAATAATAAATCTCTTCCAACAACCAATGACAGCTGAAAAGCATGCATCTCTGACCTGGAGCACCTTTGGGGAAATACCAGGCTAAATGATGAAATCCTCCTCCCACAACATTTGCTTTCCTTGCCTTTCTTCCTTCCTACTGTTTTTCCCTCCAACATGTGAATCCTGAAATTGAAGGGAACCTTGAGAAGTCATCTATTCACAGAATTGTTAGCGTTGGTTGTCCCTGGGGTATGGTGAGGTAGAGGAACAGATTTTGGTTTTTCTTTCATTCACGTCTATATTGGATTTTTTTCAATGGTCTGTTGCATTATAAAAATAGAGATAAATAAAAGTTTTCTGCATTTTCCCTCTGTCTTCTCAGGAGGAAGAGAATAGATAGAAGGAGCAGTGATAAGCACGAAGTTGAGAGGTGATAGCAAGAAATGTACTTTTGAGACTCAGCCCCAGAAAGATAGGAAATAAAACCACATAAAAGTGAGCTTACCAAGGGCATTTTAGAGAATGCCAAAAGTCCAAGACGAAGATTTGTCCATCTTCTTTCAAACAGGAATTAGCAAAACAAAGGAAGACAAAGTGGTCTAAAATTATGAAAAGAATCAAAAGGATCTAATATTCTTGAAGCAGATGCTGCGAACTGTCTGAAGGGTCTAATAACGGTCATTAGTTGCAGTGCTGGTAGTGAGAACAAAGAGATTATTGGAGTTCTAGAAAAAAAGGAGCATTGGAAATTTCAGTTCAAATGGGCCTGGTGAAAGCAGTATCAGTAAAAAGAATTACAAATGTGGTCTTAGATATCTTAGCTAGGTCTTAAAGTATATGGTTTACTACATGAAATTATACTAAATTTGCCTTCAGTTTTATGTATTTATAGCTTATTTATTTCTTTATTTTTAAAGATTTTATTTATATTTGAGAGAGAGAGAGAGAAAGAAAGAGCAGGGGGAGGAGCAGAGGGAGAGGGAGATCATCCCCAGCAGACTCTGCTCTGAACGCAGAGCCCAACTTGGGGCTCGATCCCGAGACCCCGAAATCATGACCTGAGCAAAAACCAAGAGTCGGATGCTTAACCGACTGAGCCACCCAGGCGCCCCTATAGCTTATTTATATTTAAGTGTCTTGAGGTATTGCATTAGACAGCAGAAGCAGTTTGTTGCAATAAGAAACAAACCCCAACTATCAACGGCTTAACACAATAGAGGTATATTTGTCATTCATACTACAAATCACGCACAGGGTGGTGGCAGGGAGCTTTGCCCTGCCCAGTCATGCATGGACATAAGCTGGCAGGGCACTGTTGTCCTGTTGCTGCCCTGGACCAAGAGAGGCAGAAAACAAAACTGGAGAATCTTGCAGGAGAGCTTTTCATGGCTCCAACTTGGAAGTCACTCGGATCAGACCTAACATTTCATTGACGGTCATTGCCACACAGCTCCATCCGGCTGCGAGAGGGCTGAAAATTTGGTGGAGCAGACGAAGTGTTTGCTGAGCACTACTGTCTATGCCCCAAGCATCAGGTTCCATCAGCACCTTATGCATTTATTTTGTTTTCTCTCTCCAGACACACACACAGGTGTGTGCATGTGCGTACTTAAGATACACGTCTAAATATATTTAGACACATATTTCGAGTAATGAAGAAACATAGTCTTTGTAACTTAAAGTTCAACCATTCCTAGGTGCTAAAAATGTACCTTTTAACAGATTTATAGATTTCTGGGGGGACAGGTTTCGTTTTAGTTTGTTTCCCTGGTGTACATAATCTGCCATAATATGAATTTATTTTAAAGTTCCACAATTCTTGCAATACATTTAAGTTGAAGAAGATATATATTTTTAAAGATTTTATTTATTTATTTATTTGACAGAGAGAGAGAGACAGCACAAGCAGGGGGTCGGGCAGAGGGAGAGGAAGAAGAGGCTCCCTCGCTGAGGGAGCCAGATGTGGGACTCGAACCCAGCACCCCGGGATCATGACGTGAGCTGAAGGCAGATGCTTAAGAGATCTAGTCACCCAGGCACCCATGAAGAAAATATTTTTAAAAAACAAATTAGATGCTATATTTATACTTCAAAAGTGTTTCTCCAAATATTTTCTTGTAGTTAAAATCTATGTGAGGAAAGAGGAACACCTGATTTTACAATATTAATTAAGCCACAGTCAAAAGAGTTCCACTGGCCTACTTTCTATGCCGTCAAGCTCACCACCAATATAATGCTCTCTAACATTTTCTGAGGGTTTCGATATAGCAGAGTAGAGTTACAAGTTCCTTCTGAGGGATCCTGCTGGCCTCACACAGAGTGATGACCAAGAAAGGGAGTCTGGGAAACAGAGTGTGAAAGATTAATTCACATTTCAAAACAGTGCTAGTTCCTAAAGACTTAGGGGTAAATACGGAGAGTAACTGTCCCTCCCCCGCCCTCCCCTTCCCCACCAAATATATTACTTACAGGAGAACCTCTTAAAAAACCAGACATTCATATTTAAGTCAATTCCTTTGCTCACATTTTCAAGGAATCTATAAATTCAGATTAGTTCATGTATTGATATTTCAAAAATACTCCTTCACAAGTTGTATTGGGAAATACTATTTTGAGATTTCTTTGTATTACTGTCTAATGATGTAATTCCAAGACTTTTAATGACAAAATCATCTTCAACATGTGCTTTATGTGTACCTAAATCCTTACGCGATCCTTAAGTTGTCCTTTAGTTGTGCACTTACCTCCGAACACTAACAATCACAGCTGTGTATTTATCAGTTAAAAAAAGCAACTCTACTTAAGTTTCAAGGGAAATTCATGCCTTGAATGAATATTCTATTCATGAAAATACTATTACAGGAGAGCACACTGAATAACTAATAGGCCTGTCTAGGAAAATTAATATTAGTATTCTTAGCCATAATGCATGCATAAAGCATATGCTGAATGCAAATTGTCTATTCTTGTCGACATCCTTCAGATATATGGCATTCTTGTCCAATCAGATTCATCTACCTACCCTCAACTCGTTATCTGGACATAGAGATATTTATCAATGTCTTCAGGTTGATCAGCACGTGAAGAGATACAGGAGATTTTTAATTGACTAATAGGCCTTCTGTCTTAGTTTGTTGTCTGGACAGAAGCTGAGAAAAAATTGTAGCTAATAAAAACGAGTGTTTGGCTTTATTGTTACAAAAGAGTAAACTTTATGACATTTTAAGCTGAAGAATTTATAGAATGAAAATTTTGAGTCATATTATCACCTTAAACTATTATTTGTCATATTTGTAAGGGAATCATCCTGAAAAGGCTGAGATTAGGATCTCTGTCTGTGGATGTTTGGGGCAAATTTATGTTTTCACTAGAGGTTCTCTATAAACAGATGCTTACAGTTGGACAAGTCCTAGATTTCATCTAGATCCCAAATACTCAATGGTGTTCCACTTCCAGAATTTATTCTCTCACTAACTACTCTACTTTGTCTTAAACCTTCATTTCTCAGCACACACAAGAATAGTACTTGTCACACAAAGGAGCTGATATAATTAAATCAGATGATGTGCTCCACAAGTAAAATCAGCCATTCATGAAAGCTGGTCACCAGAGGCCATTTCAAACAATGCATATTTCAAAGTAATCTAAAGTAATCCCTTCTCTCTACTGATTTGGTTTCCATGAAGTCTTAAGCACATGTGTGCTGTGAAAAGGAGGCTTATTAAAACCTGATGTGATATTAGAGATTATAATGCAACTGATTTTGGGCTGGGCTGATTTTAATAAAGGACTCTTCAAAAAGAAAGCAATTTTCAATTTTATGTGTAAGCTTACTAAAAACATTCTGCATACAAAGGTAGATGGTGTTTACTTATTAATTAAGAAAAAATAAAGAATGGTCCCTGTTACCTGAACGGCGTTTATATTGATATATAAAGTTGGCATATAAAAGCGGAGGAGAATGTGGAAATTAAGAAACAACACAGAGGAGCATAGGGGAAGGGAAGGAAAAGTAAAACAAGGTGAAATCAAAGTGGGAGACAAACCAAAAGAGATTCTTAATCATAGGAAACAAACTGAGGGTTGCTGGAGGGGACGGGGGATGGGGTAACTGGGGGATGGGCATTAAGGAGGGCACGTGATGTGATGAGCACTGGGTGTTATACACAACCGATGAATCACTGAACTCTACCTCCGAAACTAATAATACACTATATGTTAACTGAATGTAAATAAAGTTAAATTTAAAAAAACGTGGAGGAGAAACTAAAAGTTTTCACTGATGGACAAAGAGGCAAAGCACAGCAAATATTTGCAAGTGCACAGTGAGGAGCTTGGATTATTTAGAAAATTCATTAAAAAGTTGCGAATCTCTAGTGTATCATTCTTCTGGTGATATGATTTGATCATGGTGAAACATGATCAAAATGTGTCCTAGAACAGCATTTGACACCTTAAAAATAATAGCTATCATCGTTAGTAGAACTGGATTCTTACAATTACTGAGTAACTGCCAAAGGCAATTACTCCAGGCCAGACCTGGAGGATCTCTGAGGATTTTATTTGCTTGTTTTTCCTGATCCTTTTTCTATTTTCTAATTGTGCAGTTGACTCTTGAACGACATGGGTACGGACTGCATGGGTCCACTTATACATGGATTTTTAAAAAATAAATACAGTACTGTAAATATGTTCTTTTCCTTATGATTTTCTTAATAACATTTTCTTTTCTCTAGCCTACTTTATTGCAAGAATACAGTGTATAATACATATAACATAAAACGTATGCTTTAATCAACTATATTATCAGTAAGACTTCTGGTCAAAAGTAGGCTATTAGTAGTTACACTCAGATTTTTGACTGCGCAGGAGGTCGGCGGTTCCAACTCCTGTGTTGTTCAAGGGTCAACTGTATTTAGTTTCAATTATGGGTGAAAATATAAAGGATTAGATTTGATATGTTTCTAGTCCCTCCATTTCAGGATCTTCTGCATACAGCTCTAGATTCTTGCAAAGCACATAAAAGAAAACATGCAAATGCTCAAGAACTGGTTTATGAAGTTAGCAAAACCCAGCACCCTGACACGGAAAATGTGCTATTCCTCATTGGAACACTGCTTCACACACCCGATCGTATATGAGAAAGGAGATTAGCAGCTGTGCTTAATGGAGTTAATGTGCAGGACGAAATCTAGAAAATATATTGTAAAAATCTCTTAGCTTGAAGGTTATAGGCTGAATGTTTGTGTACTCGCCTCAAATTCATACGTTGAAATCCTAACCCCTAATGTGGTGATATCAGGAGGTGGGGCCTTTGGGAAGTATTTAGGTCATGAGGGAACCCTCCAATGGGATTGGTATCCTCATAAAAGGGATCCCAGAGAACTCTCCCACCCCCTTCCATGGGAGGACACTGGGGAGACGACTATCTGTGAACCAGGATGTAGGCTCTCACCAGACACCAAATCTGCCAAGCACCCTGATCTTGAACTTCTAGCTTCCAGAATTGTGAAAAATAAGTGTTTGTTATTTAACCCCCCCCAGGGTATGGTATTTTTTTTAAAGCAGCTCAGATAGACTAAGACAAAATGGATCTTAGAGCTCACCTACGTTAACTTTTAACTAATGAATAAGACTTCTCTAGAGCATCAATGAAAACATGCCCATCTGGGTAACACAGAACTCACTAGGCCATCTGTGTAGTTTAGGGTAGCATTTAAGCTTAGAAAATTCTCCCTTTTATTGAACAAAATCCCATCCTCCTCCCTTTTAAATGTTTATTCATGTTCTAGTCTACTAAGCCACACAAACTAATTCTATATTCTTCTTTATAACAAATGTTTTAATATTTGGAGATGGTTTCCATCTGACCTCTAAATATTCTCCTTTTAAAAAACATATTTGTGTGGTGGAGAGAGATGGGAGAGCTGTGGAAGGGGTTATTTTTGAATTTGGCCATTTCTTGGTTAATACTGGATCAAGAGATCCTATAAAGCTGTAGTTGTACAAATAAGAAGCCAGCATATTTAATGCCTTTCTGGCTCAAAGGAATTTTGACTGCTAGACTCCTAATCAATACTTTCCAAATTCACTAAGGAAATTTTCCGTATGTGCTACTACTTTCGTGCTTGGACTAAATTAAATTCGGAAATCTTCTAAAATTTGCATAATTAACTTGTTAATCAGTTTTATTGGAGAATAAAGTCAGACAAGAAAGATGAAGATCCAGGCTAAGAGTTAGAATCCAAGTACTGGATTTTTTTTCATCCCTTGACAATTTAGTCATTGATTTCTCTCCAGATTTTGATGAAGCATTCCTTCTAAGAAACATCTTCTTAGGGGACCTCTCTTACACTGTTGGTGGGAATGCAAACTGGTGCAGCCACTCCGGAAAACAGTATGGAGGTTCCTGAAAAAGTTAAAAATAGAACCACTCTACAATCCAGCAATTGCACTACTAGGTATTTACCCAAAGGATACAAAAATACAGATTGGAAGGGGTACATGCACCTCGATGTTTGTAACAGCATTATCAATGATAACCAAGCCATTGAAAGAGCCCAAATCCATAGACTGATGAATGGGTAAAGAAGGCGTGGTATATGTATACACAATGGAATATACTCAGCCATCTAAAAGAATGAAATCTTGCCATTTGCAACAACATGGATAGAGCTACAGAGTATTATGCTAAGCAAAATACGTCAGTCAGAGAAAGACAAATACCATATGATTTCACTCTTATGTGGAATTTAGGAAACAAACCAGATGAACACAAGGAAAGGGGGAAAAAAGAGAAGGAAGCAAACCGTAAGAGCCTCTTAATGATAAAGAACAAACTGAGGATTGATGCAGGGAGGTGGGTTGGGGATAGGCTAAATGGGTGATGGGTATTAAGCAGGGCACTTGTTATGATGGGCACTGGTTGTTATATGTAAGTGATGAATCACTAACTTCTACTTCTGAAACCAACATTACACTATATGTTAACTAACTAGAATTTAAATAAAAATCTGGAAGAAAAAAAAAACATCTTCTTTACCACACTTGGTTCCCAGTTTTAGAATAGCTGGATACTTTAAAAGAGCCATGCAACAGAAGAACAATTATTCTACCGTCACACAAGGGCCCCAAGCTCAAGTACTTAAATCACAAGGTAGAGCAGGGCTTCATCATAATCACCTGGAGGGCTTGCTAATTGTTCCAGCATTCCCAATACAGATATGGGGCCTACAAAGTTGCATTTTTAAGAAGTTCCTAGTGATGCAGATATGGATAGTACTGGTCCAGTAATGTAACCCATTACAACTAGCAAAAGGAAAGGTGCATGGAGCCAAGTCTGGGGAAGGTCTTTCAAGTCTTTTATTTTTTTTAATTTTTTTATTCTTATGTTAATCCCCATACATTACATCATTAGTTTTAGATGAAGTGTTCCATGATTCATTGTTTGTGCATAACACCCAGTGCTCCATGCAGAATGTGCCCTCCTCAATACCCACCACCAGGCTAACCCATCCTCCCACCCCCCTCCCCTCTAGAACCTTCAGTTTGTTTTTCAGAGTCCATCGTCTCTTATGGTTCGTCTACCCCTCCGATTTCCCCCGCTTCATTCTTCCCCTCCCGCTACCTTCTTCTTTTTTTTTTTTCTTAACATATATTGCATTATTTGTTTCAGAGTACAGATCTGAGATTCAACAGTCTTGCACAATTTACAGCGCTTACCAGAGCACATACCCTCCCCAGTGTCTATCACCCAGTCACCCCATCCCTCCCACCCCACCCCCCACTCCAGCAACCCTCAGTTTGTTTCCTGCAATTAAGAATTCCTCATATCAGTGAGATCATATGATACATGTCTTTCTCTGTTTGACTTATTTCACTCAACATAATACCCTCCAGTTCCATCAAGTCTTTTCATGAAGGTTGACCTCTCCAGCTTTTGCACTGGCTAAGGCAGCTGAGCATTCACCAGCCACCCAGGGCTACTGATACTGCCAATTATTGCACAGCTGATAGGACTCCTTTTTTATTTTTTATTTTTTTTAAGATTTTATTTATTTATTTGACAGAGAGAGACACAGCGAGAGAGGGAACACAAGCAGGGGGAGTGGGAGAGGGAGAAGCAGGCTTCCCGCTGAGCAGGGAGCCCGATGTGGGGCTCAATCCCAGGACCCTGGGATCATGACCTGAGCTGAAGGCAGACACTTAACGACTGAGCCACCCAGGTGCCCCAGGACTCTTAAAAAAAGAAAAAAAAAGATTTAATTAATTAATTATTTTAGAGGGGGGAGCAAAGAGGGAGGAGCATTGGGAAGGAGAGGGAGAGAATCTCAAGCGGACTCGGCACCAGGGTGGAGCCCAACTTGGGGCTCGATCCCATGACCCTGAGATCATGGCCTGAGCTGAAACCAAGAGTCGGATGCCCCACTATCTGAGCCACCCAGGTTCCCCTGATAGGACTCTTTTGTAAGAGCACCTTTTGTGGAGTTGCGGAGAAGGCAAACATTCCACACGCTCAGACTTCAGCAGGCATGGACAACAGAGTTTTCCATTGGAAAGCATTAAACTTCCCTCAGCAAATAACCGGAAGTGGCTTTTAAATGACCCTCTGATATCCCTTTCTGTACAAACCCTTCCAATGTCTGAAGAAGGTAGGTCCCACAAATCCTTGGTGTATGGGAACTGCTGGAGTCTGACCGTGGCCCTGCACAATGTTGAAGTTTTGTTGTATTTATTAAACAATTGTTATGCACAAAGAGAGGTTTATGACCACTACATTTTTTTTTAGATCTTTACATAGTTATTACTAGCAATTAAGGAGGCAGTGAGAGTCACTTGCTTTTGTTTTAATGAACCACCCCACCTCCCCAACCCAGTTTTCCAGTTCTGTCCAGCTCTCCGCCAATCACGCAGGCTGGGCCTCTGCCCCCATCTATCACCTCTTCTTTGAAGCACTGGCCGACAGATAGAGATGCAGCAAAAAATGAACTCTGAATTACACAATATGATCCCTAAAACAGACCAACCCACTGTGATGTGCAAGGCATATCAGGTGCTCTGGGGACCCCAAGCTGGATTCTCCTCCCGACAAAAGGGAACTGGGAAGATTGGCCAGACCTAACCGGGAGAGCAGAGCAAAAGGCAAGGGAGCAAACTTCCAAACGACTTTGTGTGTCTTCAGTCTCGTAGCAGCCACTTCTCAGAAGGAGACTCAGAAGGAGTCTAGTTCCAGCCGAGAAAGGGCAAGAATTTTGGAGTCTGAGTCTTCCAGTTGTCTGACTTCAGGGAGAATATTCCACCCCTATGTGCACTGCTGTGGGGCCCGGAACACGACTGAGAAGTGGCGCATCTTGAACTGGGGGCCTTTCCTCCTTCTTCCCTTCCCCCTCTCACCCCTTCATGTGATTGTCTGCTCCTTCTTCATTCCTCAAATACCACTGCCCCATGATCCCCCATGCCCGGCCCCGACTACTTTCTTCACTTTCTTCTTTCCTTTTGCTCTCTCAAGTCTCCAAATTTCTTCCATTTCCTGCTTGTGGATCAGACTTTCCCTTTTATCAAGAAGTAACAATTTGCGCTAATATCGGTCAAGCAGTTACCAAGTATTAGACCTTTCATAGTCCTTACTTCACTTTATCCGCACCACATCTCTAGGAAGTAGGTACAACTACTCATTTTTTTTTTTTTTTAAATAAGGAAACTGAGTTTCAGGCTAGTTGAGGAATCTATCCAAGATGGCTCAGCAAGGGGCAGAAATGGGGCGACCCCACGTTAGAGTCTTTGTTAACTGTTCTGTGT
Organism: Mirounga leonina; assembly: GCF_011800145.1. Lineage (NCBI taxonomy): Eukaryota > Metazoa > Chordata > Mammalia > Carnivora > Phocidae > Mirounga > Mirounga leonina. The sequence goes on along the minus strand of NW_023270415.1, from coordinate 20,636,714 downwards.
GTGGATTTTGTTTCTGAAGTGTCTTTTCACTTTAAAAGATCTTGTACGCCTGAAGAATTTTGAACTGGCAAAATTAACGGGGGGGGGGGTACTTTTTTTGGGTAAAAAACTGGGTGTCAGGTGTTGCTGGTGTTTCCAGACACCTGCCAGTGTTCCTGACTGCATCGACCCCAGGAGAACACAACGGGACATCAGCATTGCGGCCGCATACTATGTACAGGCCCTGTTTCACCTGACAAACAGAAGGGGACCCCTCAGTGCTCAGTAAAACAAAGAGCTGTTGCTGGTCGAGACAGTGGACTGGCGTGGCTGAACATGAATATTCAAGACCACGAGTCACAACTCCATGAATTCGAGGGTCTCCTCTATTTGTATTTAGCATTGTGTAGTTGTGAGACAACTTGCAATGATTAATTAATCCTTGGTGCCGAGGCAGAAGGTGAAATAATTTGTGCACAGTCACGCAGTTGGTCATTCTCAGGCGGTGAGTGAGTACTGGAGTGCTTCGTTTTCCAGAGACAGAAAGAAGATTGGACTTGACTTTCTGCTTTTGTGCCTGTGATCCAAGAGATCCAACCCGCCCCCCGCCCCGTCCCAATCCCTGAAATTTTCTAAAAGGAGGGCAGGTGGCTGCCAGCTGGCCTTAATCCACACCCTCATGACATCATCCTCAATATCTCCAGTCCCTGGAAATTCCACCCACTGAGATCCCACACCCCCAGTGGGCCTGTGCCCTAGCCCCAAGGAGGCCACAGGAGCCCTCCCCGAGGCTCGGCTTCCTGGCTCGCTGGGTGGAAACAGCACAGTCTGGCCCGTATATTGCACGGGGCCGCTGGTGACTGTTTCCCCTCGTGCAGTTTTAACTGAGGCTGTTCGCAGTAATACCTCCGTTATCTATCACAGTAGGGGGAAGGCGGGTCTCCAAATACGTGAATTGTCCTGATACCTCACTTCAACTGTTTCGAGGCAGAAACTTCAAACAAACAAACGCAATGGAACCATTCTAAGGCATACTGCCTTTGCACAAAGAACTCCCCAAACTCTGTGGCTTATCACAGAAAAAGGGTTATTTCTCCCCGTATGAGTTATGTGGCGCCTGCAGAGGGCTGTGGCTCAGCCCTGCTCCATGCTGTGGCTCTTTGAGTCTTCTTTTTAGGACTCAGGCTGAGACAGCAGCCCCTGTGTGAGACACACCATTCTCATGACCCACCCCAGGAGCCGGAGAGCTGGTAGAAATTTGGAATGCCGCTCAAAGCTTCTGCTCGCCCTTGGCATCCACACACCTGCTTATGCGCCTTTGGCCAGCGCAAGCCATGTGCTGGCGCTCAGGCTGAGTGGGGATATGTTCTGCTCTCTGGGCAAGTCCCATGCAGTGGGCAGGGACGTTAAACTCTGGTCACTTGTCTGGTGGGGGACGGGTGGCAATAATTGGGGATTACGAGTTAATCTACTACATACACTTTCAAAAATTAATTACATATTTCCTAGCCTTCAAAGAATACTGGGAATGAGATCACTGTTTTGTTTTGTTTTTATGGCTCTGGGTCATCATTGTTAACAATTCAGACTTTCCCTAAGGGATATGAGGATATGAAAAGCTGTTTGACCAATACGTAAATGACACTGGACTGATACTGCTTGGAATTCCTTATGGATGCTTTTCACAGTATGGTTTTTACCTCCTTTGCAAATATCACTTCTAGTTACTAAGTGTATTTGCCTCTCATAATTCCACTTTCTTTCCTCTAATCTGCCAGAAAGATGGCTTGTTGAACCTTGTTAGATCTGTGTTTAAAGTAAGAGTGAAGACATGGGGGTCTCTCTCAAGTGCCGTATGTTGCATTTTGTGCATGGATGCTGTGACAAAAGCTTCATGGGGTTATTAGATTCCTCTTTGTTTTTGTCTGGTTGGTTGAGGGTGTGGGATAAATGAAGTTAGGAAAGAACTGGCTTTGGGTAGAGTTCCATAGGGAGAACCCCTGCTTTGCCATTTTCCACATGTAACAAGAATTCTTTTCTAGATAGTTGACTAAGCATTACGACTACTTGCCACTTCTTGATCAATTCCATTTCCTTTTACTTTTTATTTTTTTATTTTTTATTTTTATTTTTTTAAGATTTTATTTATTTGCGAGAGAGACAATGAGAGACAGAGAGCATGAGAGGGAGGAGGGTCAGAGGGAGAAGCAGACTCCCTGCCGAGCAGGGAGCCCGATGCGGGACTCGATCCCGGGACTCCAGGATCATGACCTGAGCCGAAGGCAGTCGCTTAACCGACTGAGCCACCCAGGCGCCCTCCTTTTACTTTTTAAAAAGGATTTATTTATTTATTTGAGAGAGAGAGAGAGAGAGCACACAAGCATGATGGGGGACGGGCAGAGGGAAAGAATCTCAAGCAGATTCCCTGCCAAGCGAGGAACCCAACGTGAGGCTCGATCCCATGACCCATGAGATCACTACCTGAGCTGAAACCAAGAGCTGGATGCACAACCAACAGAGCCACCCAGGTTTCCCCCCCCCCCATTTATTTTAATTGCCATACACATTATATTCAGCAATCTTTTGTAGAGCCGCTGAGTAAGGGACTTAGTTAGGCCCTACTGGAGATAATGAATGAATGAGAAAAGAGCCTGGCTTTCGATGGATAGTTACATACAATGCTAGGTATAATTCAGTTCCAGAATGTGGGCGACTGTCCTCTTTCTAAAGGTAGGGCAGACAGGACACTTTGAAAGGCCCCAGGACTCCCTAGAACGTGCATGATATTCACTTTGGGTTTATACTACCTTGAACATCACGGTGGAGTCTGATGTTCATCTTTTTTGGATGAAAACAAACCCTTAAATGCCATTATTTGCCAGTCAAGATAGATGAAAGTCAAATGTTTCCAACCTGGTTAGCAGACAACTATTTCTTAGCTAAACGTAGTTATTCTCTGAAAGCCTGACCTTACGTTGATAATAATTGAACTGGGAGTAAGATTTTTCATATGTTTAGGTGTTTTCTTGTATCTCAAATCCCATTAGAAGATACATTTGTTCTTTCATAAATAAAATAACTCCTGTGTTCACAATGCATCCCAGTTCAGGAAAGACTGTCATAAATTAACAAATTTGCTCTTCACCGGAACTTAATAGGAAAGAAGAGCCAGCGTTGTTACTCCTTCTTTAATGCAATGCTACCCCCCACAGGAGGTTCATAAGGCTGAAGCTAAAACTCACCGCACACTCAGGTCTTCTGATTCTGCAGCTGGTGGGTTTTCCCCTAATAAATCAGTTCTTTTTCACTTTGCCTCGTTATTTTGTGAATAATTTCCAACTTGATTATCCATGGACATATATGTTAAAAAATGAAAGACTAAGGTAATGTGCAAACAGGCAAAGAAAAAATGCATTTGCATGAGTTATAAACTTTTCGTTGCTACTTTTTTCTACAACGTAGGCAAACAGAAGGTTTGTATTAAGTTTGTTTATTCTTTCTGCATAAACCCACTGACCTGTGAAAATACAAAGAAGAACATCCTTAGTAATAGGAATAGGGTGAGCTAACGTGTTAATGTTGTTTTCTAATAATTTTAGCAATACTATTATGTTGATCAGAGTATTCATAATAGAATCATAGGCTTAAAAATCTGGGGAAAACAACTTTTTGGTAAAAATATGTCTACGAGATAATTTGGATTGAATATCTTTTTTTTTCAAGATTTTACTTATTTATTTGAGAGAGAGAGAGAGAGGACAAGCAAGGGGGAGTGGCAGAGGGAGGGGGAGAGGCAGAGGGAGAGGGAGAAGCAGACTCCCCACTGAGCAGGGAGCCTGACTTGGGGCTCTATCCCAGGACCCTGAGATCATGACCTGAGCCAAAGGCAGACACTTTATCGACGGAGCCATCCAGGTGCCCCTTAAGGATTAATAACTTGAGGACAGTCCTAAAGATAAGTTCATTTTAACATTTTCACGGTCTTTTTACAAACACACACTAGAAAGCTGGATTGATTGCATTGCTGAAAATGCATTTGTAGATGACATGAAACTTGATGAAATAAGAAAGGACTGCATGGTAGGGAGTGAGCCCCTTCTCGGGGGACGGTGGCCAGAAAACTGTAGTTTTCCAGGTAGGAGTCATGGGAGAGAAGGTAACAGGGTGGGACAGTTATTCCTGGAAGTTCACCTCACCTTGAGTCATGGTTTTGCCTGACCACACGGATGAAGGAAGAGACCAAAAAAACATTCCATACAATGATGACAAGGTACAACATTGCTTTATTTTGTCTCTGATGGCAACGACCTGTTTTCCTCCAGACACATTCTGAGCTCCTATAATTTCTGTTACTATGTGTTGAAAGGAAAAAATACATTCTCATTTTTGACTGATGCAAATAGTCCTAACTTATTTGGCAAGGACTTCTCATTGTCTACCTCATCATTCATTAGCTTTTTCATTTATAACAAGATCCTGATTTTATTTGAGTGGCAACCTGCCCAGCTTCAGGTGACATCACTTAGCTTCCCTTGTAGCTCTCTGTGCCCACATGACTGAATCTTTTCCAATGAGATGCAATGAAAGGGTTGTATGAGACTTCTGGGAGTTTCCGTACAAGAGTGTGTGTGAGTGGCCTTCTGTCATATAACATGGCCGGATAGTCATTGGTCATTCTTGGACCACAAGATGTTCTCACTGATGGAATGCTCCAAGGTGGAGCAGAGAGAGAAAAGAAGCCTGGGTCCCGAGTGACCACTGTCCCAGCCCCACCAGCCCGACTTTGAATTTCTTTTACTTGAGGGAAAAAAACCTTTTGTAGCTAAGGCACTACTTTGATTTCTGCTACGTGTAGTCAAATTTCCAATTACACTGAACGAACACTATTGTTTTTCCTATTCTATCACCATCCTAGATTTGAAATGTTAGGAAAACATGGCCTTTTAAATCAAACCAGAAGAATTTCGTTTATATTCAGAATAGAAAAAACAAAACAAAACAAAACAAAACACCTGTGGTTAATGAGCGATTTAAAGACACAAAGAACTACACAAATAAATGTGTAATTACAAAGTATGGTAAGTGCTATGAAATCCATAGGGGCAAGTGAGAACATGATATTCTCTCAGCAGGCATTAAGTTCCAAACTAATATTTAAGGCAGTGTAAGAATTCCGGGTCAATTAAAGAATGTTAGAAATCTCTCATTAGCTATGAAAATGAGAAACAGAAATGGATTCCTCTATCTTTTGGTAATTTCCCAGGATTCAAGTGGATTTTATTATGGTACAAATTGCTCTTTAGCTTCTTAAAAAAAAAAAAAAAAGCCTTAAGTCTTTTATGTGGACAATATACCAGTATTGTACCTGAGACTTTTTTTTTTCTAGTGTGAATACTTTTATGTAACTGAAGGAAACTAAGCTACATATTTTGAAATGAATCCATTGAGAAGATAATAGTGAATCTTAAAAGGAGATTTCTATAACCAATTGACTATTCCATCCACATTAAAATACTGATAATTGAAGTCTTTAAAAAATTTTTTTACGTAGGGGCGCCTGGTAGCTCAGTCTGTTAAGCGTCTGCCTTCAGCTCAGGTCATGACGCCAGCATCCTGGGATCGAGCCCCACATCGGGCTCCTTGCTCAGCGGGGAGTCTACTCCTCCCTCTCCCTCTGCCCCTCCCTCTGCTTGTGCTCTCTCGTGCTCTCTCTCATAAATAAATAAAATCTTTAAAAAATTTTTTTTTTCTTACATAAAAAGAGCTAGCGTTGTTTCTGCATTTAGGTAGATAGGGCTGGTGACCTACTCAAGGAAGTTCACCCCGGCCAACTTAATGCAGCCTCTATCCTTCGCGTCCTGAAGGAATCCCTGGCAGTACATACTGAGGCCGTATTTCCAGGTCAGACTGTGCAAAACTCGATGATAACAAAACCAACTCCTCTGCAGGAATGTTGGGGCATATTTATTTATAAGAAAAACTTAATTATCTCTCTTCACCTGCAGATCTTTTCCTCTTTTCCATCTTCACTCCTGCAAATATGACTTTTGTTTTTAGTTGAAAATAGGAATTCTGCCTTTACTTGGGTAATGAAGTTTCCCTGAAAAATTCAAACTCCTAAAACTCAAGGTCCCTATGTTAAAAGAATTAAAAAAAAAATTTTTTTTTGCATTGGTGTCGATTATGTGTCAGTTATACCTCAAATTAGGATTTTGTAAACTCAAATTAGTAGTAACTGACATACTACTCTTAGACGGTGAGACTGATTCCATAGCAATTACTGAAGGCTAATTCAAAGTTATCACTGATAACTAGCAAAGTTGAGAAGGAAAAGAATATGAAATCCACAAACCAAAAGACCTTATTCAATTTGATTTATGTTTAACTACCATGAAATGGAAATTATTTGGTAAATTCAATTTAGTCTAGCTTATGTTTCCCCAAACTGTTTCATGTCATGGCACACAAAGAAAATAATAATACCGATTATGAACAGCACACAAGTCTCAGAGGGGCTCTCATGGTGCCAGACGTCCCAGCCATCCTGAGAATGATGAGGTAGAGACCTTGACACACGTATTATATAGATCTGTGACCCATTGCCAATGCAGAGTGACCCTAGGATGTTGTGATCTAGGGAGCCAAATTAGGCTATCAGGATTTTTATATCGATGTGGCTGTCTGCTCAAAAATGTTATGTAAAGATATTGAAAATAGAAGATGAAAAAAAATCAAAGGCTTAATTTCTATGCTTGTAAGTATGTACTGTATATAGCGGTGTTTCTTAGAGTAATTAAAAAAAAAGCAAGTAACTTGATTTGACATGTAAGAAGAATTAACTGGATGATCACTTAAATCTCCACCTCATAGAACCACAAAAATCACAGAGGTCATAGACTCATAAACTCAAACTCATAGACTCATCAATCAGGAATAGACTTTAGAAATCATCTTTTTTTTTTTTCCCTCATGAGAGATGGGGAAGGGGGAGAGGGAGAGAGAGAATCTTTTTTTTAATTTATTTTTTATTTTTAAAGATTATTTATTTATTTATTTGACGGAGAGAGACACAGCGAGAGAGGGAACACAAGCAGGGGGAGTGGGAGAGGGAGAAGCAGGCTTCCTGCGGAGCAGGGAGCCCGATGCGGGGCTCGATCCCAGGACCCTGGGATCATGACCTGAGCCGAAGGCAGACGCTCAACGACTGAGCCACCCAGGCGCCCCGATAGAGAGAATCTTAAGCAGACTCCATGCCCAGTGCAGAGCTAGACGTGACCTGAGATCATGACCTGAGTCGAAATCAAGAGTCAGACGCTTCACCAACTGAGCCACCCAGGCGCCTGACATTAGAAATCATCTTGTGTGACTTCCTTTAAAGTTGAGGAAACTGAGGCCTTGAGTGACTGATAGTACCATTTGTATCGAATTACACTGTACGAAGATTTCACATACTTTCTCTAATTCAAATCTTCCAGTAGTCCCTGGTGGCACTGCTGTTATCCCTATTTTTTCACAGGTGGAGCCAGAATCCGAGAGGCTAAATGGCTCACCCCAAATTGCTCTTTCTCAAAGTGGAGAAGGAAACCCACACCTTGTACCTTCCTATTCCATCGTGATCACATTTGAGCTATACATTGCATCTGATGCAAAACTAACTTCAGGCAGTTTCCTTCTAGTTCCACAAGTATTTTTGCCTAAATCAATTCTGTCTCAGGTTAAGGGACTTGCTGAAATGATGAACTGCATTTGTGCGATGAAGAAATGTCTTCTGCCCCCCACACCCACATACCTAAAATTTGTGAAACCCTTTCCAACATTCTTTAGAGTGTGTGGAACTCCTGAGGTTTGAAAGCAGTAACTCCCAGAATGAAGAATGAAAAATTAAATGTTTTCAGTGATCTACAAGTTGGTGGATCCATAGTTTTGATCTTAAAACATTTCCATCCCTATTCTTTCTTTCTTTCTTTTTTTTTTTTTAAGTAAGTCTTGTATCCTCTACTCTGGAAATCAAACATCACTATTTAGCCATACATGCATCTACTCACAATATTCACGTTTTATCAAATGGCTTGCTCTCCTCCCCCAAAAATATTTAGAAGGAAAAACTTTCTTCATAGAATCTCCTCCCTTTGAGAACTTTGGGATCCCATGACATCCTGGTTAAACCAGACATCTGTGCTTTCATTAGGTAGGTAGGGCTGGTGACCCACTCAAGGAAGTTCACCCAGGCTTCACCTATGCTTACTTAAAAAATGTTAAGTGGGTATCTTTTCTTTTTACTTTCTCTTCCTTCTCTTCATTCATTTGAATAAAAAATGTCCTATAATTCTCTTTTTAGAGCCAAATCTTCTCTCCTTCCTTATAAGGTAAGTGTATAATAGCGAATTCGCAAATAACATGTTAAGGTAAACAAGTGGTATGAAAAGTGAGAATGCATTTTCCTTAGTTCCACTGCTTCCATTTTTCTGAGTAAAGACACAGATAAAGTTCAATGATCTTTCACACTGCCCTGACAACTCTGGGCAAGTGTAACTGGCATTGTGCTTCTCAGAGGAGATGCCAAATTGCCCTCACCTGGGTTAAGACTAGTTGGGGTTTGCTCTGGTCTCACAAATGGCAGTCATCTCAAGTTAAATTGCTTTACCAACATATTTCTGTAAAATGTGGATGCCATTTCTTTGACATTGGATTGAGTTCAGTAGGAAATTACATAGGGACCTGGAGATGTCATCCTGTCTTTCCTATAAATCCTGTCCTATCCTTCCCACTCCTGACCCATCATTCTCTGTCTCCCTTCCCCAAAACACACACTTCTATTCTGTTTCTTCCCTTCTTTTTTCCTGAATTCTCCTTTTCAGGAATCCTTTAGCTGTGCCATATAGGAAAGGGTATGAGCTTTTTAGGTTATAGATTCATATTGCATCGTGGATTGTTTTTTTAGTCCAGGTTCATTTGGGTTAGTTTAGAGTGATCCTAAGAGAGGTATTAATAAGCCTCTACTGATTTCATTAATGAAATGCTTGCCATCACCTATGTGACAGGTCCTGTGAAAGTTACAAAGAGCATATTTCCTCCAGGAACTTATCATTGGTCTTTCATTTGTGGGTTGTAACTGGCAAAAGGAGAAAGAAGGCATAACAAATACCGACCTAGGGTAGAGCTCTCAAATGGCATCCTATAGCAAGAATGTACACTCCTAAGGAAATCACCAATAAAATGAGAAGACAACCTACCGAATGGGAGAAAATGTTTGCAAATCATATATCTGATAAGGGACTAATATCCAAAAAATATAAAGAACTCATACAAGTCAATAGGAAAACAACACATAATTCAATTAAAAAATGGGCAGAGGATCTAAATAGACATTTTTAAAAAGAAGACATACAGATGGCCAACAGACACATGAAAAGATGCTCAATAACATTAATCATCAGGGAAATGCAAATCAAAACCACAATGAGATATCCCCTCACACCAGTCAGAATGGCTAGCATCAAAAAGACAAGAAATAAGTGTTGGTGAGGATATGGAGAAAAGGGAAACGTTGTGCACTGTTGCTGGGAAGGTAAATTGGTGCAGCTGCTATGGAAAACAGCGTAGAAGTTCCTCAAAAATTCAGAAATAAAGCTACCTGTGATCCAGCAGCTCCACCTCTGGATATTTATCCAAAAAACCTGAAAACACTAATTTGAAAAGACATATGCATCCCTGTGTTTATTGCAGCATTATTTACAATAGCCAAGATATGAAAAACAACCTAACCGTCCACTGATGGATGAATGGATAAAGAAAATGTTATATATATATGTGTGTGTACATAAATATACACATACACACACACACACACACAATGGAATACTATTCAGACACAAAAAAGAATGAAATCTTGCCATTTGTGACAACATGGATGGAACTTGAGGGCATTATGCTAATTGAAATAAGTCAGACAGAAAGACAAATACCATTATATCCTCACTTATGTGTGGAATCTAAACAAAACAAAACAAACAAACATTCCCCCCTCCTCGAAAAAATAAAACAAGCTCACAGATACAGATAACAAATTGGTGGTTGCCAGAGGGGAGGTGTGAGTGGTGGGAGAAATGGGTGAAGAAGGTCAAAAGGAACGAACTTCCAGTTACAGAACAAATAAATCATGGGGATGTAATGCATAGTATAGTGACCATAGTTAATAATGCCGTATTGTATGTTTGAAAGTTCTCATCCCAAGAAAAAAAGAAAGAAATTTGTTTTGTTTTAAAGATTTATTTATTCGAGAGAGAGAGCATGAACGGTGGGAAGGGCAGAGGGACAGAATCCTTAAGCACAGAGCACAGAGCCTGACGCGGGGTTCGATCCTACGACCCCGAGATCATGAACTGAGCTGAAACCAAGAGTCCGATGCTCAACCGACTGAGCCACCCGGGCGCCGCAAAAGAAAGAAATGTGTAACTGTGTGTGCTGATGGATGTTCACTAGACTTACCGTGGTGACCATTCTGCAATATATACAAATATCAAATTATTATGTTGTACAGCTAAAGCTAATACAATGTTCTTTGTTACATAGCAGTTGGAAAAAAAAAAAAAAAAGAATGTACACTCCTCACCGTGGTCAGCACGGCACAGGACCAGGCACAGAAACCTGGACAAGAAGTCAAGAAACGCCATCACCTCAAGAGAAACAGCTTGTGCGGCTGTCCTGGTGCAGAGACAGCTCCTTGCAAAAGAACAGGGCCTGCTGCTGGAGAAGGAGGGGAGGTGGGTTTGGAAAGAAGTTCTGAACCTGACTATCTGCTCTCCCACTAACTCGTGTGATTTCGAAGGCGACACCCTCTCGGGATCAGTAGTTCCTCATCTCTACCATGTAACAGCCCTACCTGTCTTCCAGAGTGTTCTTACTATCACATGATTTAAATGGGTGCACTACTTGATAAACATGAAAATGTCTTATAAAAATGAGGCACACTAATATCTTGGTCTCTATTTACAGAAAAGAATCCATGTCATTGTGTCAGGGGGAAAAGTGGCTTAGGGGATTATCACTGTCTCTAGGACAGAAGGATCTGGAAGCTGTGTGTATCTCTTTTCTCCTATTGTGGCATCTTCCTCACCCATCAGATCTGATCAATCACTTATCATGCTACTTTTGTTATCTAAATGTTTATCAATTCTATTTCCTTTCCTCTATTTCTTTCTTTGCTTCCATAGATTATGGCTTCATCCCTTTTCCAGATCATTGTAATAGCTTCTAATGGTCTTTCTGTCTCCTGTCTGCTTCCTCTTAAGTTCATTTTCAATTCACTTAGGTACCACAGCAATCTTCTTAGATGCTACTAGCCTGCCTAACCATGTCTCTTCCCTACTCAAAGTTCAGTGCCTTCCCAGTCACGGCCCTCATATTAAAAACACCTAGATTCAAGCACTTGCTGATTGTCCAATGTAGTATTGCCCAGCCAACACCACTCCCACAGAAATGGTGGAACCCTTTTTTGTTTGTTGAGAAGTACAGATATCAGTGAAGCCTTTCTTAATCTCCCCCTGCCACTTGAACTTATTATGTATTCCCCAGAAATTCTGTGTTCCTCCTCTGGACTCTAGTAATATCCTGTGCATTATCTCCACCTTTGAACTATCGTTTCCCCCTCTAGAGCCCACTGGAATCTGGCACAGCATACGAGCTTGGGAAATGTTTGTGGAATAAGAGAATGGATGTCGAGATGGTAATGCACTTACTCCCTTATGGGTATTCCCGGTATCTAGATGTAAAATATTTTTAAAAACATATAGGCTATGTCACACTCTGGTCTTTTCAGCCATATCTAAACATCCAGTTAGTAATTGCCTAGGGCAAGATGTTTTCATATTTGCATGTCATAGTATCATATGAGAAAAATTAGGACATTTAGACGCCTTTGTCAAATAACATGTGATCTTTCATCTTTTAAAGCCTTTCCTTTTTCAATGAGCCTCAATGTCTCCAAGAGGTCATTTTCATTCAGTAGATTTAAAAAAAAAAAAAGGAATGAAAGTTGTGACAGTCTGACTTTATTCCCAACCCATTTGAAAGCTGTTTTGTAGCTCCCAAGTTGGCCTTTCTGAGCACAGAGGCTCAGGTATTTGGATTCAGAAGCGGCCCCTCAGCCTTGCAGCGTGGGGAAAATTCCCCAACAGATGTGCCCCGTGCTTTTCAAAGCCAGCCCCGGACACTAACAGGTATCCAGCTGGAGGGCTCAATCCTGGCTTACCTCACTGTGTTTTGGAAATAAATTAAAGCTTGCAAAAAGAAAGAAGACTGGAGTGTGGGAAGGTTCAGACCTGACAGGATTTTCTGTTTACTCTCATTGTCCCATTTTTGCTCAGGACTTTGTTTCTGAGGCCCCACTCTGCAGAAACCAATACCAAGCATCTGTCCCTCATCTTCTAGACAAGTGCTTTCAAAACTCACTGAACTGTCTGACTCCATGGGGTGGACTCCTTCATGCTGACATATTCTAGAAAGGGTTTCTGGCCCTCATGCATTGGCAAACTTAATCTAGAAATCTCAAACCAGATTTCTAGTCACCGACTGCAGACAGATGGCCGTGTCTTTTAGTGTTTAGCTTCTATGGCATCGTGCAGCAGGCCAGGGGGGAGACGCAGGACTGAAAAAAAGAACTCAACGGCTCAAAATAGGCAAGGCAAGCCAAAAAACACATAAACAACCAGACAAAGCAAAACAAAAGCAGGTTGATTATTTCTCCCCCCTCCCAAATCGTTTTCTCAGGTTGTATAATATTTTAATTACATGCATCTGGAATGAAATAAGAGTTCTGAGATGACATAGCCTCAGAGGAATCTGAAAATGAGCAAAGGGAGCAAGAAGTTGAAAGTCAAAGTTGCCATCTTATATGGCACAAAGCATGACAGGTAACGGATTCTCATTTCAAACGTGCCGAATTTGCCTTGATGTCCCTGACATTCTGGCAGGGTATTAAGTGTTTCCACAGGCCACTCTGTCCTTTGTGGTAAAAATGGGAAGCACATAACCTTAAAATCAGGGAATGGCTTCATCATGAGGGAGAATCTTCTTGAATGGTTCACATTCCTGAAGTGTCTAAGATGCCCACCCCCATGCTGAGAGTAGAGCTGAGACTTTTTATGTCTATTTAATATAATATACCCTTGGAGATCAGAAACTGGATCAAGAAAATCTCTTAACAGAATTATGCATATTTAATGATAGTTTCTGGCAGTAGAAATCCATTCATAGGACATGAGGTTGAGGTTATTAAGAAGAAATGTATGAAACTTCCAAGTGATCACTACCTTAGGGGATGAGAAGCAATTTTCAGCTAGGGTACCAGCATTCACCCAACAAACCTCTAAGGAGCCCCACTGTGTATCATGGGCTATCAGGGGTGCCCAGAAATCCAGGTATTTGTACCTGGTTTGCTAACTGATCTCTTTCCACCTGCAGACAGAAACCGAGGGAATGGGGCGCCTGGGTGGCTCAGTCGTTAAGCGTCTGCCTTCGGCTCAGGTCATGGTCCCAGGGTCCTGGGATCGAGCCCCGCATCGGGCTCCCTGCTCCTCAGGAAGCCTGCTTCTCCCTCTCCCACTCCCCCTGCTTGTGTTCCCACTCTCGCTGTCTCTCTCTCTGTGAAAGAAAAGAAAGAAAGAAAGAAAGAAAGAAAGAAAGAAAGAAAGAAAGAAA
>NW_023270415.1:20539578-20623027 GCF_011800145.1 Mirounga leonina | reverse complement strand
AAAGAAAGAAAGAAAGAAAGAAAGAAAGAAAGAAAGAAAGAAAGAAAGAAAGAAAGAAAGAAAGGAAGAAAGGAAGAAAGGAAGAAAGAAAGAAAAAGAAAGAAAGAAAGAAAGAAAGAAAGAAAGAAGAAAAGAAACCGAGGGAACGCCCAGAAAGGCCCAACTCAAGGGCTTCGCTCTCTCTGAAGGACACAGGTGCTCTTAAAGATGTGCACAATGCAAGTCAGAGATGCTGATAATAAAAAGTTACATTTATTGAGCCCACAGTGTGTGCCAGGAACAGTGCAGGAACTCCCCACGGAACAGAGGAGGTAGGACTATTTTCCCCATTTTCAGCTGAAGAACTGAGAAGGAGAGGTCAAATAGCTTTTCCAAGGTTACATGACCAGTTACTGCAAGGTCAACTCCGGTAATCATGAAGTAGGACATCACAATGTCTCCCTGGGAGGGCCACGTTGGACAGGTCTTCTACCATCTCACCGTATTTCCTGGCAGTTACCATTCTATGTCTTGCTTCTGTGGTTGATTCTTCTGAGACACCAGTATAAAAATTGGAAAATACCTCCACCTCACTGCTCTAAATGAATAGGAATTAGTGAATATTAGTGAATCACATACCAAACAACCCTAGAAAAAAGAAATATCAAGTATCCGCATTCTGGGGCTCCAACCTCAGTGATTTTATGTTTGTCAAAGGATTACCTTAAAATGCAACCCACTTTAGCCTGGGGAAGGTGGCTAATGGATTATATTCTACACCTCCCTCGGCCAAATGTACTTAGTAGCACAGGGTGTCCTGCTCATCACGGCTATTAATGAACACGAATAGCAGGTTGCAAAGAGAGTTTGAATGTCCTCTGATGTGCGGTATTAATGGTAGGACATCAGCTATTTTTATTCTTTTTTTTTTAAAGATTTTATTTATTTATTTGAGAGAGAGAGAGAATGAGAGAGAGCACATAAGAGGGGGGAGGGTCAGAGGGAGAAGCAGACTCCCTGCTGAGCAGGGAGCCCGATGCGGGACTCGATCCCGGGACTCCAGGATCATGACCTGAGCCGAAGGCAGTCGCTTAACCAACTGAGCCACCCAGGCGCCCCGACATCAGCTATTTTTAATTTAAATTGCAAATGATACTCAGGATCATGGAGTTTATATAAAGTATAAACAAAATGAGTTCCGGTAGCATGTCTGATGAAAGGTAACAGCGTTTACTTTCTGATCCTCTAAACTGTTTGAATAAGTCCTAGATGATGCCTTCTTTATTATTATTTTATTTTATTTTATTTTTTAAAGATTTTATTTACTTATTTGAGAGAGAGAGAATGAGAGACAGAAAGCAGGAGAGGAAGGAGGGTCAGAGGGAGAAGCAGACTCCCTGCTGAGCAGGGAGCCCAATGCGGGACTCGATCCAGGGACTCCAGGATCATGACCTGAGCCGAAGGCAGTCGCTTAACCGACTGAGCCACCCAGGCGCCCTGATGATGCCTTCTTTCTGAGCTACAAGATGAATTTATGTAGGGGCCTTCACTGGTACCCACATGGACAGTTGGTTACAGTCTTTACACCAAACAGAAAATGGGTGCCGTGCCAACCAGAAAACCAGGAGGTCTAGG
Organism: Mirounga leonina; assembly: GCF_011800145.1. Classification (NCBI taxonomy): domain Eukaryota; kingdom Metazoa; phylum Chordata; class Mammalia; order Carnivora; family Phocidae; genus Mirounga; species Mirounga leonina. Next base: position 20,621,413 of record NW_023270415.1, on the reverse strand, counting down.
GAGATGATATATACAAAATACCTGGGCATAAATACTATAAAAAATCATGATGGAGTCAAACTGATGGAGGCTTCTATGAGCTAAGTGGTTCTCCCCCTCAAGGAGAGTGAGGTGCTAGCCACAGCATGCAGGGCTCGCACCAGCTCTTCTTGGAAAAGGGTGGTCGTGTTGTTCCCTGACAGGTTGCATGTGTTCTTCCAATTGGCTCTATTTAACTGGAACCTTCAGCCTAGCTAAGCCAGTTTCATGGATTTTTTATTTTTAATTTTTTAAATTTTTTTAAAGATTTTATTTATTTATTTGACAGAGAGATAGACAGAAGAGCACAAGCAGAGGGAGTGGCAGAGGGAGAGGGAGAAGCAGGCTCTGCACTGAGCAGGGAACCCGATGTGGGACTCGATCCCAGGACCCTGAGATCATGACCTGAGCCAAAGGCAGACGCTTAACCATCTGAGCCACCCAGGCGCCCCAAGTTTCATGGATTTTAAATTAATAGATACATAAGGCTAGAGCCATACTTCATGTATTGTGGTGTTAGAGGGGCTATTTGCCTTTTTCTGATCCAGGAACTGTTCCCTATTTTTGTAAATGGCTCTGAATTTTGGCTTTGGAGGAATCATTTCTCTCCCTTTGGTATATGCCATGAACTTCCAGGGATATCCATACTTCCCTCACCTCCCCCATAGGGTGCCCTCTCTGGAACACATTCTTTTTCCCTTCTCCTCAACAAGAGTGATTGTTTCGAAGACTGACCATTGACCGAAACCAGATCATTCAGAAACATCCTTCAGAGGCTTTGTTGTTAGAGCTTAGAGGAAGCCAGTGTTCTGTCATCCATTGACTTAATACTGTGAGGATGAGACGCTGGAGCTCTAGCAGCCACATTGTAAACATGAGAGCATAAACATGGCTAAACATAGTGCTCTCCACAGCAGGCAGAGCCAAGAGAAGGAGGCAAGAAACATAGCAAATGATTTTAACTGAGCTCCAGGATAAGCCCTCAGCGAGCAGTATAACCTGGAAGTATTATTTGTAAGACCAATCATTCCCTTGTTGTCTAATGCAATTTGGGCTGATATTTTTTTTTCCATTTCAACCCAAAGCTTTTTAATGGATACATATGATATATAATAACACACATGTATATTATCATATACTATATATTACATATATAGATATGTCAAACTTTAATTTAAAAAACAGCTTGCTTTTGTTTAAAATAATCCTTATGAAGTCTACTATTATTTCACTTCCAATAAGCACATTTCTATCTGAATTATTTAAAATTTTTTTCAGTTAAGTCTTAATTAATTATGAATGGTGACTTTGTGTTTAGGACAACTTAAAAATATAGTTCCTGTTAAATATGTATGACATCAATTGTATAATTGTAACACATTCATTTCATAGGCCTGCAAAGTTTGTAATCTTGCTAACCTAGACAAATTGCCTTTGGATACTGTTATGCTGTCTCATTTCTCTTAAGTCTCAAAAGAGTGGTGAAATAAAATCTTATAATTCACTCATTTGTCGAGGAAATGCAGTTCATGACATATGGAAGACCAAGCCGAGCTCACCAAGCTTGAAGTTTCAGTTGATAATAAAATTGATATGAGCAAAAGGAATGCAATAGTCCTGCTTTTCTGGCAATTTCTATGTATTATAAAACTTCAGTGACTGGTGATGCTTCTAGAAATATATTCCTATTCTTCAGAGTTGGCATCTTCAAGTGCACTAGATTCTTGTTTCTTATGGCATACAAGTAATTCCCATAAAGACCGAGTTAATAGTAAGTCACCCAGAAGTTGACCGTGCATGATTTAGTGAAAATAGCTATTATGTATCTCTTAATTAAGGAGTTTCTCAAGGAGCCATTTGGCTCTAAAGATGTAATATTGTATGACAGACATTTAAACAAATCATTTGTAAATGCTTCCTGAATTTTTCAGTTTTCATCTGGTCCTTGGAGATTGCCTATTTAATTAGGAGCTACTTCCTGGAAGAACTGCAAGTAAGCAAACGTAAGTGTTCGATAATGTGAAAGGTACATTATCAAGTATACTCAACCTCGAGATGAACGTCGATCACGTAGCTCTCACTAAAGTCATTAATAGAAGATTTTCCTAACCCATCAATAGCTTCTTTCTCATTCCCTTTCCATGTCACAGTTTTTGTCATCATTGTAACTGGTGAGTGTAATAACTCCCTTAAGTGGGGGAAGAATAGTCAACTTCACAACGGAACCTTGCAAATATTTTCTCCTGGTCTGTTTTTGCCTTTTAACTTTGTTTATGGAGTTTTAAGCTATTCACAACCAGCCTTTGATTTTAGCATTCCAGACTGGGGGTAAAAATAACCACATTCTTTTCAACTCGGTTTGGTTTTGGAACAAATGGCCCAAGGGCCCTCAGAGTTAGATTGTACCGCTCTCCACAGCCCAGTACAACCCTGAACTCACTGGGATTACTGGTATCAGTGATCAGGTTTTTCAACAGCTTCTGCACAAAACCAAGCACGGAGAAGACTGTGGTAGAAACAGTAAGAGCCAGGCGAGTGTTCTTAATCACTTGACCAATCGGGATTCTAATCAGTGATTTTCTTAGTAGTAGTACTTCCAGATTAATCCGTTTCCATATCTAAATCTTGGTTGTACTCACAAATATTCGAAACAGCAGTAAATCTATAATATCTAGTCACCCACTTTCTTCTTGCATATTTTTTTTTTCCATTTTCTTACGGTAGAATGCATTTAAAGATCACACAAAGCACTCTCTTTTTCCGAGGGTCGTGAAAGCACAAACTCCTTTCTGTTTATGAGCAGACTTTTCTAACAGTTATTAATAGCAGTAAAGTATTTGTTGTTGTTTTGGAAAAAAAAAAGGAGTTAGTGACCTGTTTTTCACAATGCTGATGAATCTATTCTATTCATATTGCTGTCCGTTTTTCCTTTTCTCAAAGAATTGAGGGTTGTGGTTTTTTTCCCCTCTAAATATTGAAAATTCTTTTAAGGTTCAATGAAGCTTAAAGCTTTCTCATGTGTCTATTTTGAAACAATTATTTTAAGACAGAATGACCTGTTTCCTTAAAAGACCCAGGGGAAAAAAAAGACTTTTTAATAAAAAGGTGTAAAGTTTGAAGTTATATGGTGACTGAAGAATAATTCTGTAATCTAAATGGATATGTTGCTTCATCTAAAGGCTCCTTTCTCAATGTTCTTGAGTGGAGTAGCAGTGACTTCGTGAATACTCTTGCTTCCTAACCCCTAACTTGTTCACCTTGGAGTGCCAGCAAGCTAGAAATTATCCTGTCGTAGGTTATTTGCTGGCAAGTGAGTCTCAGATCTTCAGCTAAAGAGTGCCACTGCCATTAAGGATGTGAGTTCCCGTGCTTGGCAGCAAAGCACTCCCTCAGTAGAGGAGTGGTGGTGTGTTTAATCAGCTTAGAACTGCCTCTTTTTCCTGTGGTGACACCGAGCTGTGGAACCACCACCCAGCAGAAACAAAACAAAAGGCCTTCTCGGTAATTACAGGGAAGGAGAAAGAAAAGGCGTGGGTTATAATGTGCCTGCATTTAAAAATTGATTCCAGAATAAAAAATACTTCTAAGATGACATTAAGATATAGGGTCCCCACTGGGCTTTCTCTTAGTCATAGTGCAATGGACTTTTCAGCTTCCATATTAATTACTGTAATCACAACTCTGAGGCAAACACATGTCTTGACTAAGAAGGACTTTTTTGGGGAATATAGTATGAACAAGTTTTGGGGGGGAATAACATGATCTTAAAAAATGAGAAATCGGGCGCCTGGGTGGCTCAGTTGGTTAAGCGACTGCCTTCGGCTCAGGTCATGATCCTGGAGTCCCTGGATCGAGTCCCTCATCGGGCTCCCTGCTCCGCGGGGAGTCTGCTTCTCCCTCTGACCCTCCCCCCTCTCCTGCTCTCTCTCTCATTCTCTCTCTCAAATAAATAAATAAAATCTTTAAAAAAAAAAAAAGAGAAATCTTTTTTTTTTTTTACCCACCAGTAGGAACCAACACTCAATGGATTGGGATGGAAAGGGAGGAGAGGCTGATGGTGGCTTGGGTGAGCATTTGTCATGAGGACAAAACTATCTTCCAAGCTTATTGTGGGCAGAGCGCCTTATTGGTGGGGAAAGGGAAGTTAAAAAGGAATACTGTTATTAAGGAGGGACTGATACATTTGGAAGCTCTTCCTTTACACACATATAAAGATAAAATAGCTTTTTAAAGATCAACACTTACAAAGCACCATGGGACAATGTGAGGAGACAGCAGAGGCATGAGGTAGGCCTGTTGTTTGAGAAGTCAGTTTCGAGTGGTATTTGGGCAGCTTGGTGGGTAAGAACACAAGCTCAGGAAGACCTGGATTTAATTTTCAAACCTGTTTCTTGCGTCCTGAGCATTCTTCTTCATTCCCTTGTCAGTTTTCTCTTCTGCAAAATGGGATAATAATCATGCTGATCACCTCATACCATTCTTGTGGGGATTACAGAATTGGTACAGGTGTTAAAGTGCTCGCATCCTGCTGGGCACCCAGGAAACCCTCAACGAGTGCCTTGTCCTTTTCTCGCTCTGTTCCACTCCTTCTGAGCAGTGGACAGACACCAACAGCTTCAACCTCTTAGGAAAATACAGTTGTCTAATCTGATACATTGGTCCAAGGGGATAGAAAGTGTTAATTTAGGTATGGGTTAATGTCACTATCGAGGTTTAGTTAGATATCTCTCTCTCTAAGACAAAGGAGCCAGATTAGGTGTCCATAAGCGACCTGTGACTCTCTAGAGTCATGACCTATGAACTCTAGAAAGAGGTACAATTCGTTCAAATGGTTCATCTGGTTACTTGAGTAGGGGACAAACAATGAAATCTGTAGAGAACCTCGAAAAACAGTTTTAGGCAGTTACTTTGATTGTGATTTCATCAATGACAAGTTAAGGCAGAATAGGCATAGCCCATGTAATAATAACCAAATTTTAGTTTTCTGGAGACTTCAATTTTCTCATTTGTAATAAGGGGTGGTGGTTATATTTAGCTGTCTCTAAGATTCATTTTAGCGATGAGTCTCTAAGAGTAGCAGACTGAGACTTCCCAACAGTCCATTATGTCTCAGATTCTATACAGACTGTGGTTCTGACCACCAATAAATGTGTGTCAAGTAGAATGAATGTATATGGAGAGTAAGTCTTAGACATGCCTGCTTTTACTGTCTGCTCAGAGTGCTTGATGGTCAAGTGTCTTTTTTTTTTTTTTAAGATTTTATTTATTTATTTGACAGAGAGAGACACAGCGAGAGAGGGAACACAAGCAGGGGGAGGGGGAGAGGGAAAAGCAGGCCTCCCGCTGAGCAGGGAGCCCAATGTGGGGCTCGATCCCAGGACCCTGGGACCATGACCTGAGCTGAAGGCAGACGCTTAATGACTGAGCCACCCAGGCGCCCCACTGGTCAAGTGTCTTGATGAGCCTTATACTCAGACACAACTCCTACACTTGGTGTCAGCAGTAGGGCAGAATGAATGGGGTTGAGAGTCCAGCAAGACTCCTCAAACTCTAGCTCTCCTGGGTTGGAGGGAAAAGCAGAGGGCCTGCTGCAATCATAAACTGAATGTATTTGCTGCCCTTATTTCATCTCTCTTTTGGTCTTTCCCTGAAGTAGAAAAATGAACCCAAATCACCAGACAGTACTGTTAATGAACTGATAATGTGTGGCAACCACCCCCCAACACAGTCCCGTGATTCTCACCTCCTGGAATTTACACTTTCATATCATTCCCTCCCACACTAAGTAGGGCAGACCCAGGAACCAATGGCATATGGTGGAAATGATGGTGTCACTTCTGAGGCTAGGCCCTAACAATAATTGTTGCTCTGCCTTGATGTCTTAGATCACCTGCTCTGGAGAAAGTAGCTGCCATGTTGTGAGGACACTGGAGTAGCTCCATGGTGAGGACCCCATGGCAAGGAACGGAAGCTTCTCATTAACAGCCAGGACCAATGTGCCAGCCATGTGAGTGAGCCATCTTGGAAGAGGACCCTCCAACCCCAGTCAATCCCTCAGATGACTGCAGTCCTGGTCATCGTCTTGGACTGCAATGTCATGAACAACCCGAACCAGAACTTCTCAGCTAAACCGCTCAGATTCCCGACCCACAGAAACTATACGAGATAATCGATGTTTATTATTCTTTTAAGCCATTTACATCTAGAGTCATTTTTAGTGCAATGATAGATAACTAATACAGGAGGCTTCTAAAAGATTGATTCCATGAGTGACTGAAGTGACCTTTCAGTTTGGTTGTGACATGGTAACTGCTAATCATTTACGAGAATAGAGAGTAGAGGGGTCCTGAAGTGTTGTAGCTACACCAGTGACAGTTCAAAGGCATTTTCTGATGGCTTTTTCAGAAGACCCTCGCTCTTTTCTCCCTTTCATATATACAAGCACACTTTTAGATCTAGCACAGTGGCTTCTAACAAGCATGGCTTTGGGAAATCTCACAAGCTGGGCTCCAATGTGGGCTCTGTGGCATGCTAGCTCTCAGAACTTGCACAAGTTAAACTTTCTGGACCTCAGTTTCCCCAAGAATAAACTGATGTCATAGTACACACCTCATGGGTATTGTGAGGGTTAAATAACCTAATATATGTGAAGTTTTTTGGAGAACAGCCAACACAGAAAACTCCCCATATTATCATTTTTATTACCAATTTATTTTCATGACTTAATATTTTTTTTTAAAGATTTTATTTATTTATTTGACAGAGAGAGAGAGAGATAGCAAGGGCAGGAACCCAAGCAGGGGGAGTGGGAGAGGGAGAAGTAGGCTTCCCGCTGAACAGGGAGCCCTATGCGGGGCTCGATCCCAGGACCCCGGGATCATGACCTGAGCTGAAGGCAGACGCTTAACGACTGAGCCACCCAGGCACCCCTCACGACTTAATATTTTAACTGTGTCATAGTTTCTTCTTTTTTCATGATCCATGAATTCATTTATGTCATCCACTTAGTCAACTAAGATACTTTCCTGGTTGAATCTGGAACCTGAGACACACAAGGAAGGACTATCTGAGAGAGCCACTGTGGCTCGTCGGCTGTCCTGCCTGGCCTCCTCCCTGCCCTCTCCAGAGGTCACCTCTCAGTACTGACAGCTCAAAGGCCATGCCATGTTGTCCTATGCCCTACCCACTCCCAGACCTAAAAGACACCCATTCTCAGGGTACGTGGATATGACTCTGTCTTCTAAGAGTTGTAGATCTGAAAGTTGGATTTTTAAAGGAAAATTTTAGAGAGCAAGCATTCCAGGGTTCTAGTCAGAGTTTACCAGGATATAATTAAGGAAAGCCAAGTATTGTTAGAAAAAAATGAAGAGTCACCTCAATTTCAAAGCCCAATACTAAACTGACTAACTTTTGAGAATTTGGTCTGACTTTTTCACTGTCTTTTTCAGTTTGACAGAAGAAATCAGAATCCACTTCTGTCTGTAAGACCTTTCATTCCCATTCCTGTTTGGGTAGTGGTGGGAGAATTATGGATTCCCAGACAATCATGACGGCCCTATCTTACAGGGATTGTTGAGCTGGGGATTTAGTGTGGTTCAGAATATTAGCATATTTGTGCACTCAGCCATTCTATTTGAATTCAGTGGGGGGAGGGGGAGCAGAGTAGAGTAGAACAGCAGGTGGTTTCATCAAAATCTCCCTGAAACTCTAAACTCCTCATTTTTAAGGTTAGGAGGCAATGTGCCAAAGGTCGTGTGGGGGCAAAGGGCAAGAAGACTGAAAAGGATTAGAGGAAGATAGAGACCGTGCAGTTGGACATAAAAGAGTTCCTGGAAAGCAGGAAACTGGCTGGATATACCACATTTTTATTACTTAGCTTTACTCATTTACATTATTTTGCTGAAATAAGCAAAACTAGCCTCCCTTTAGGTTACCGCATTATACTGGGGGAAGCGAGGGTGTTTAATCAAACTATTTACAAATTCCTTCTTTCTCAGTTCCCTCATCCTCATCTCTCTCTGCCCACCCCAGAGAAACACACACAGATTCTGTTACCCAAGTGTCATTTTTCATCACGCATTTTCCCCGCAATTTTAAAGGAAAGGAAACACATGGGTGCCCATGCTATGTGGGTGGGAGCCACAGGATGAGAATCTCATTCATTTTTAAGCCTTCAAATCTGTAACGACAATGGCTGTTTGTTTTTCATTTAATCTATCTATCTATCCTTCTGTCTATTCTCTACTTACTTAGGAACATGTGGAGAAATACATCCTTTCGAGACACCTGCAATCCGTTTTTTTGCATAACTGGTGTTTTAAGTCAACCAAAACCCTGTACCTGCTTAGACCCTAAGCTGCCCAGGAATCCCCCGCTGACACCTGCCATCCTGTCTTGGAGCATCTGGAATGAAGTCTTTCGTCCCCTCTGCTGAGCCCTTTGTCCTTTCTGACCTCCGGCTCTTTCCTCTTGCTCTACTGGTCATTCGCCTTGTCTTTTCACTTGCCCCCAATGACATGGCTATTGTAAGGTTTTCGTATTATTTTGGTTTCTGCTACAAGGCCTGCTATGCAACAATCTGCTAGCTAGACTGCTTTCCCCCCTGTTATTTTCTCTTTACATCTTTTCTGTGCATAAACAACGTACAGATTGAGAATATGGTCACAAACTGTTAGAAACGCGGCTCTGAATATAAGCTACTTTTGCATTTGCAGGGCCTGTCCTAAAGCGTGCTCGTAATCTCTGCCTGCCTGTGATGTCATCCTCAGGGAAGCAGATGGGGTGTCAGCAAACTGGAGGGGAGTTCTCGAGAACATCATCAAGTCACCAGCTGAAGCCAGACAAGAGCTGTGCACCCTGACATTTTATTATTTTTATTTCTGAAGTGTCAAATTACTTTTGGATTAGTTCTATCTTTCAGACACAAGAAACTGTTATTAGTATCATCATTATTATTGCTATCTTTCTCATGAAGCAAATTCTCTAATTTGAGTGGAACTCAAGTAGCCTCTCACTATAAACTTGGGGAAATGAGTACTTTGAAATAGAAGCATTTTTTATTTTTTTAAATGGTTTTATTTAGAGAGAAAGAGCGTGCATGCACGCGTGAGCAGGGATTGCGGCAGAGGGAGAGGGACAGAGAGAATCTCAAGCAGACTCCCCGCCAAGCTCGGAGCCCAATGTGGGGCTTGATCTCATGACCCTGAGATCATGACCTGAGCCGAAATCAAGAGTCGGACGCTTAACCGACTGAGCAACCCAGGTGCCCCTGAAACAGCATTAAAAAAAAAAAATTGACTAATAACAAAAGTCAATCATTTTAACAGAATGACTAGTAAAATAAAACTTAAGAAAAGATAGGTTGATCTTTGGGAACAAAAGTCCAGAAACTTAAATTCTCTTCTGCACTAAAGAAGAGCCTTGTGAGGAAGTCATTTATGTTGAGAGTATTCAGGAGAGGTCTCTGCTTGGATATTAACTGCACTTCTAACATGGCCACGTGAGCAAAGGGATTTTGTTGCATTCAAACCCCTGGCTGGTGAGAAGTTACTGGGAAGTATTTCTGCCACTGTCCTAAGCATCCCTAAGCTGGCCTGGCATTTGGTTATATAGCAATTTGTCCTTAAAACCTTTACAGTTCCGGGGAGGTTCTAGTGAATTCACATTATTATCCTCTAACCATTTTTTTCCGAAATACATTCTAACAAACAGTAGAGTGGGAATTATCCACTGAAGAGCTTTAAGAAATACATCCTCTGTCTTGGAGCATTTGGAATGATGTCTTCTGTCCTCTCTGCTGAGTGCTTTGTCCTTTCCAACCTCTAAGTCTGACTGGAGTCAGTGCTAAAGACTGTTGTTACCCCGGGGCGCCTGGGTGGCTCAGTTGGTTAAGCGACTGCCTTTGGCTCAGGTCATGATCCTGGAGTCCCGGGATCGAGTCCCGCATCGGGCTCCCTGCTCAGCGGGGAGCCTGCTTCTCCCTCTGACCCTCCCCCCTCTCATGTGCTCTCTCATTCTCTCTCTCTCAAATAAATAAATAAAATCTTTAAAAAAAAAAAGACTGTAATCACACTGACAGAAAGCTTCAGTGCCTGTTACTTCAGCTCACACGTGTGGTCATTTTAGAATGTAAGCTCTCTGATAATTGAATTTAAATAAAATTTTTTAAAAATTAAAAAAGATAAACAAATAAATAAGAATAAAAATAAATAAAAAGAATATAAGCTCTCTGAAAGCAGAGCCTGTGGGTCACATCTGACATTAGAGCCTTAGTATCTCAGTCCCGAGATAACATCCCGCACGCACAATCATGCGTTGACATTTGCTGAATGAATGGACGACTGAGATTTGCCATTTCAGATAAAGTCCACAAAATCCACTTCACACAGTATCAGCTGCCTGGAAAGCTTATTGCAATTTATAACATTATTGTCATTTACAGTAAAGTCTAAACAAGATGTGAATTTATAAAAAATCCTTTGACTTAATGGTCTTTTTCCATTGGACTATTTCTTTCTCCCTACCCGATTTCCTAGAAAAGTACAAGGAAAAGGTTTCTTCTGGTTTACTGAGTTTTCAAACAAGTCACCTGGTGTCATCCTTGTCATTGCTCACCAAGGCAAAAGACATAACTCATAAACATGAAAGGGGGAATAACACCAGGGAAATTCTACCTAGCCATCCTTCTCAATTTCACTCCAACGAAAATAGAATTCCTTTCCACCACAAAACTGAATTTACAACAGGATTAACAGTCAAATAACTTAGTTCCATTGAGCACTTTCTGAGTATCTGTGGGCTCACACTGTATAGAATCTGACCAAGGTGCTGTTACTGACTTCCAGGAATTTTTTTTCCCAAATGTTCTTATGGCATCAAGGATGGAATATGGCTTAACTATGAAAGTATTACAATTTGATCATATCCTCTGAGTTTTCATCAGGACAAATACTATGAATTACTTTTGCAGGCATAAAGCCTGTATAGGTATCATTAAAATAAATTCACATCTGAGTGATCTTTTGTCACGGTAAGGAGAAGATGCGAAGCCATTAAAAGGAGTAATAAAGCCACCACTCTACATAGAAAGCACTATCCACCATCCTTCAGAGATTTTTGGCTCTTTTTCCCAGAGAAGATACTTGGTTTATTATTGCCATAAAGCAAGCCCAGGCCATCTACGCTTAAATTGGATTCCTTCTTCTGGGCTGTTGTTGACATCTTCCTAAGGACGTTCTTGTTTATTTCACTGTAAAATAAGAAGCAGCAAGTTATTGTGCACCTTGATAGTTTCTGGTGGGGAAAGAGGGAAAAAAAAATCTCATTTTGGCAAAATGTTACTTTATACAAAATGTAATGTATATCCAGGTTTGTGTATAAATACGTTATCTTTGAATACTGTAGTTCTAGAAAATTGAATGTAAATTTGGGTAGACCCACTGAATCAGTGTTATGCTAAACTCTTTCTTAAAGCCTGTCTTCTTGCCTGCCTTCCTTCCTTCCTTTCTTCCTCCCATCCTCCCTCCCTCCATCTCTCTCTCTCTCTACTCTCCTCCTTAAATCCATATGCTTTCTTATTAAAAAAAAAAAAAAAGATTGGCTCATGTTATTAGATTACATAGCCTAATACTTCCATAGTTATCAACTAACCCCAGGACATTCCTCCGCATTTCAAAGTGATTTAGCTTCTTTTTCATTCTCAATCTCTCCAATATTATGCCTGCCTGAATTCTTGGAGATTTCCAAGCTCATGGATGTGAGCTTCCCAGCACCATTGCTTCTTCCTTTCTGGTCACCTCTCTTCTACCCTAGTTACTCCCAAGGCCAGCTAGTCAATCCATGGCCCTGAGCAGTACTGGAAATTGCCTCTTGTCCTATCATCTCAGATTCCTGCGTCCTGCCCTCTGCCATTACTCAGTCCTCCAGTTGGCCAAACCCAACAATTCCTTGACATGGCAGAGCTCTTCAGTCTTTTGATCCTTCCGCTCTTACTGGCCCTCACTCCCTTCCTTATCAGGTTAAAGTCATTTCACACAGTTAGTCCTTTGTGAATACGCTGGATCCCCCACCTCCCCTATCAGTCCACCACCCTTGCCTGGGACACCAGAGCCCTAGTTAAACCCAACTCGCTGCCTATTCCACTGCCCCATGCCTGGAGAAAGGCACATCACCCCGCGGGGGCTCTTGCTTTACCGGTGCCACGACCCTTAAGGAGGCCCCGAATGCTGCCAGGCAACCACACTTTATTTCCTTAGCCTGGCTACTCTTCCGTTCCCTCAGATGTCGGTTTCTCATCCCCTCCTCCCTGCTCACACCCTCAGCACTCCTTCTTAACCCTCGTTCTGAGCAGATGACCTCGGTTTATGCTTCACTGAAGACACAGAAGAAATTGGAAGAGAACTTCCACAGGCTCCCCCCACCCCCATCTGCTCACCCACCAGCATCTGCTCCCCTATGCTCTGCTTTCTCATCTACTTGAGAAGATGAATTCTCTGTGTTCTCTCAGTCTAGAGCCAATTCTTCCACCTCTGTACAAGGTTCTAGTTCTTCTCACTTATTCAAAAAAATCAGAGCTCCAGCAATGCTCCCCTCGCTTGCTCAGATCATTTTTCCTCCCCCAGTTACATCACTCCCATCAGCATGTAAACATGTTGTCATTTCTTCCATCCTGTAAAAAACATTCATGACCTTACTTCTCTCACAAGCTACCGCCCCTTTTCTTTGCTCCCCTTGGAACAGGCGCCTTGGAAGATTTGCCATATTGCTCTCTGAGTATCTCTCCTTCATTCTCTCTTAGATCTACTACATTCGGGCTTTCTCTCCCCCTGTTTCACCAAAGTTGCTCTCATGCACAAAACCAGTAACTGCCAAGGATATAAATCCAATGGTCAGTTCTCAATCCTCATCATACTGGACCTGCCATATGTAGTTGATCATTCTTTCCTTCCTGAAACACTGTTTTCATTCAGCTTCCAGGAAACCAGGAACTCCCTCACTCCTTGGTCTTCCCCCTACTTTGCTGGGCTCCTTCTCAATATCTTGTGCTGACATTTCCTCTTCTCTTTGACCTCTTAATGTTGGAGCAACACAGACGCTGGTCTTCACTTCTTTTCTCTGTGTATACTCACATCCTTGTTGATATTATGCTTCTGACTTCCAAATGCAAATGTCTACGCAATCTGCAAATAAATCCAACTACCTATACAATGACAGCTCTTCCCCTTGGAGCTTTAAAAGACACCTCAAACTTGCTTCCCAAAACTGAATTCTTGATCTTCCTTCCCAGAATGCTTCCAACTGCAACCTTTCCAATCTCAATTGATGACGACTCTATCCTTCCAGTTGCTTGAGCCAAAACATTCGAAGCATCTTTGATTCTTTTCACCCCCATATCACTTTCAATCAATCAGGCAGTACTGTTGGCTCTATCTTCAAAATTAGCTAGCATCTGACCACTACTTGCTACTTCCACTGCTTTCTCCAAATCCGAAGCACTCTTATCTCTTTCAGTAACCTTATAATAATGTTTCTTTTCTTACCTTTGCACATCTACCATCTGTTCTCCACAAGACAGATAGAGCCTTTGACAATAGAAATCAGAATGTCCTCCTCCTTTGTACGAAACCCTGCGATGGTTTCCTTTTCATCTGGTGAAATAGACAAAGTCCTTCTCATGGCCTACAGGTCACGTGCTGGCCTATTGTTACTTGTTTGACCTAATTTTCCACCACTCTTCTGTTTGCTCACTTCATATTTGTCAAAACGGTGTCACTATGGTTTCTCTAATATGTAGGTATCTTGGGGCTTCTGCTCTAGCTGTTCTCTCTTTCTGGAAAGCTCTTCCTCAAGATACCTGCTTGCTATTTCCTCACTTCTTTCAAGACTTTGTTCAAATCTTACCATCTCCATGATTTCCTTGTGAAACCTCTTCAACACGGCAACCCACCCCGATTTCTAATTTTGCTCTACTTTCTCTTATTTCATAGTACATGCCACTTTCGAATATACTATATCTATTCGACTCATCTAGTATATTTAGTTTTATTTTCTGTCTTCTGCTACTAGAATGTAAGAACCACAAAAGTCAGGATCTGTAAATATTTTGTGCACAAATATGTCTTGAATGCTTAGAACAGGGCTTGGCACATCGTGGGATAGGTGCTCAATGAGGATTTGTTGAATTAACGAATGCAGAAAATAAAGGACAGGACAAAGGAAAGGTGAATTAACCTGGTGTCTCTGAGCTATTGGAGACGTTTTTGTTAGACTTCAAAAGAAGTTTTCCCAAAACATTATTACTGACACTAGAGCCTCTATTACTGAGTCTGTTCGGTTTCTCAATTAGAATGCGTCCCAAGTAGCTGAGAATCCTTCCCCACATTGTACTAAAACAAGGTGCTACTGCATCTCAGCCACACACTCTGGGGACATTACATACGCGCTTTTTAAAGACGGAACTAGGTAAGTGGCTTCATTTTAGGGTCTGATATGAAATCACAACTCAGGGCAGGTTCATCTAAAGCTTGGCCAAATTTTATGTAAACCTGGCTCACACTGAAAGAGAACCTAAGCTGATATATCTTTTCAAAAGGAACCTATGCAAAATTCAGTGGCTTCATGTGATTTCAACCCCAAACCAGGTGGAACCCGAGGCTTTGACCAAGGTTCACTTGAAATTCTTAACTGGGAAATAGAAACCGAGGGGGTAAATGTTGGAGAAAAACAAAGTGAAATAAAACCTTTAGTTTTGAACAGTTCTGGAACCACAAACTTAAATCATTGCTCTCAAACATCATCTCACTCAGGCTTTAAACAAGTACGATCATTATTTTGAAACTAACGAACCAGTTTTTTGTTAACCTGTATTAGAATTTCTTTTCTTTTTTTTTTTTTTAGGTGTTTCTTTCTTTCTTTTTTTTTTATTTGACAGAGAGAGACACAGCGAGAGAGGGAACATAAGCAGGGGGAGCGGGAGAGGGAGAAGCAGGCTTCCCGCGGAGCAGGGAGCCCTATGCGGGGCTTGATCCCAGGACCCTGGGACCATGACCTGAGCCGAAGGCAGACGCTTAACGACTGAGCCACCCAGGCGCCCCCCTGTATTAGAATTTCAGGGGTCCTTCACACTCATGTGGAGATCAAATTATTCTTTCCATCTGGTAGGGTGTGTCATCAAAGACAAAGATGAAGAGGTGACTTGCCAAAGTACCTGGAAGAATGAGCCAACGGAGATCTCATTCACGGCTCAGTTCCTCAACTTAAAAAAACTGCTGCTTTCCATCGAAGGAAACCAGAAATAGAGTCAAAAAGAAACAAAAGGAAACTTTAAGAATCCTGTAGATCAAATGAGATTAGGTATTAAAAGACCATGCTTTTGATAATAACAGTATTGTGCGAATGCTGATTTGACCTATGGAGTAGGAATAATTATCAGTCATGTGGTTTGCGTGTGTGTGTGTGTAGGACAAGAAAACGTCTGAATTTTAGGAACCCTTTAAATAATTAGGTAAAGATATTCTAATTATAGGAAATGTACCCATATCCAGAGACTTTTAAGTATCAGAGATTTTAAAGATATTTTCGCAAATCTTACATTCTTCCAGATATAGATAATTCTTATATGAAACTTGTAAAGATATTGTATTAAGATTTCAGAGAGAAATCTTTAACATGAAAATGCAGGACTCCTTTCCCACTCAATTTGTGTAGGTTACAAAAGTCTGACCATCATTCTTAGTTTATAAGTCGAATTTTTGATCATAGAAAGAAAGCTAGATAGGCTTTTGAAAGACCAACTCAATGCATTTTGCTATTTAAATAAAAAGCCATCATAGTTCCTTCAAAGGATGAAGGTAAATGCAACTACAGTCTGGACATTTATAATCCTGGCATATGCTTAGAGGCAGAAATCCCCGAAGTAAATATTGCATTTGCCAACTTCATGGACTGAATGTTAAAAACAGCCACCGCTACTTTTGATTCTACAATAATTTGTCATTACTGTTCTATAGGTACTTGAAAACATGTGATCTCTGTTTCTGGACACTGGCATATTACAGCTATTAGGAATATTAAGTAAGCTTAACACAGAACTTGTCTACCCTAGCCTTGATCTTTAGCTAATGTGAATTCAGCAGTTTAATAGATTTTTCTCTGTTGCTTAAAAAAGCACATATTAAAGAAATGCTTAGATATTTACATCAATGTCTCAACTAAATGTAGATACCCTAAATATTGTGGATCAGTGTAACAATAGTCATTCATTCTTTCATTCAACAATATTTATTATGCCTGCTATGTGCTAAATTCTATGTTAGACATTGGGAATACAGCGATGAATGAGATCTTGTCACTGCCTTGAAAGGTCTTCGTGATTAGTGGGGAGAAAAGAAAAAGAAACAAGGTTTGAATACAAATGTTGTGGGTCTATGTCTAATCAAGATGGAGTAACTGGTACCAGACTAGTCCTCTTGCTATAAATAGTCGGAAAACTGGACAACGTATATGGAGCAACTATCTCAGACCCTGGACAATAAACTGTGATCCCTGAGAGAAGGAACATAAGGGAGGTGTGTCCCACTAGACACTTTTCGGAAATGGCACCAAGAGGGATACCCAAGCAGAGCTGAAGAGAGAGTGTAATTTGGAAAGGGAAGTGGAATTTGTGGGATAGAATATGAGAGGAGAGAGGAACATAGAGAAAGAGCTCTAGAAATCTGTATGGGGTTTTGAGTGGTTGACTGAATACTAAGCTACGGATTTGTAGGGTGAGAATCCACAAAGTTGGGCAAAGGATAACCACCAGGCAAAGAATTACTGGGGAGCTGTAAGATTAACAACTTATACTACATATGATTGGGATACTTAAGTTCTGACCAGCCATGGTGGAAAGAACTCACTGAACACACATGGAGCATCCAGTAGAGACCTCAGAAAGCTCAAGCCTTGAGAGTAGGGCTCACTAGCCCTAGAGTGTAGATCACCCTAGATCTGACCTAAAGCAACTTACAAACTTTAAAAGATCCCCAGCTGATCCTCAAGTAAATTAATTGTCTTGTCAGAACAAAAGGCAATAGTCTTTAAAAGAAGACACCTAAATCCAGACATTCAACAATGTAATATTCACAATATCTAGCAGCCAATCAATTATTACTGGATATGTGAAAAAGCCAGAAAATGTGACTCCTAACAGGGAGAAACACTGGTCATAGAAAGAAAGAAAAAAAAAATCACAAGAAAAAAAATAAATTTGTGACTATGCGTGGTGATGGATGTTAACTGGATTTACTATGATGATCATTTTGCAATATATACAAATATCCAATCATTACATTAAACATCCAAAACTAATATAATGTTATGTTAATTATACTTTAATAAAGAGAGACAGAGACTCAGAAATGACAGAGATGATTGAATGAGCAGATGAGGAATTTAAACAGCTATTCTAAGTATGCTCAAGGATTTGAAGGAAAACGTGAACATAATGAACAGCTACATGGAAACTATTATAAAGAACCCAATGGAATTTTTAGAGCTGAAAAGTACAATATCTGAAAGGAAAGGCTTTTCAAAAGTGAATGCATTCCCCATGGCCTGTAGAACAATTTTAATATCAAGTAGTCTAACATGCATGTAATTGGAGTCCTAGGAGGGATAGTGGTAATGAGAAAATATGTGAAGAAATAATGACTGAAAAAAATTCCAAATGTGCTTAAAAAATGTAAGCCCCAGATCCAAAAAAGCTCAGCTAACTGCAAGCTGATGAATACAAGGAGAAGAATGCTATACCAGAAATACACAAATGTAAGCCTATGATAAATTTAAATAAAATACATCATTTTCCTTGATCAATGTGTGCATTAATTTCTCCTTCCTTCTGCACATCCACTTGGAGTGATCATCAACACCCCTCCCCACCCCCAGCTTCCTGTCTTACCGAGTGTCAAGAATTTTGGTTGGGAAAGGAGGTTGGGTTTTACCACGAGGCACTTAATATTCACAATATCCAGCAGCCAATCAATTATTACTGGATATGTGAAAAAGCCAGAAAACGTTACTCCTAGCAGGGAGAAACACTGGTCATAGAAAGAAAAAAATAAATAACAAGATGACTGGGATCTGTGGTGAGGAGGAGTAGAAGGAGGCAGAAGCAGATGATGAAAATCCAGAATGAGGAAATATAGAGAAACTTTCCTATTCCTTCCTTGTTGTCCACTGGCTTCTTATTCTCGAGACGCTGTTTCTCTTACTTTTCATTCATGTCTTACAATTAACTTACCCCATACTTACTGTTTAAAGCCCTTGGGTCCAATGAAATTTATGCTCATTTTACCCCATCTCTCCCCTACCTTTTAAGCACCTCACGGTAAGATCCCACTTCCTTTCCTAACTGAAATTCTTTTCATCTCTCCTAAAACCCCCACTTCCTGGTTCCTCAATTTATTTCTCATTAGAATTTCAGACCTGATCAGATCATCAGCATTGGCTGAGGAGGAAGGAGAAACTCTTAACTTTTTTTTACAAGGGCTGGGGAAGTAGGCCAGGGGATGAGGAGCATAGATGTGAGGATAGGTTTTTAGGTTTACAGACTGTCACATGAAGTACCTTGTTTCCCACTAAAGCTTTATTTTTTAAAAGATTTTATTTATTTGACAGAGAGAGGGAGAGAATGTGAGCACAAGGAGGGGGAGTGGGAGAGGGAGAAGCAGGCTCCCCGCTGAGCAAGGAGCCCGATGTGGGGCTCGATCCTAGCACCCTGGGATCATGACCTGAGCCGAAGGCAGACGCTTAACTGTCTGAGCCACCCAGGCGCCCCTCCCACCAAAACTTTAAACTTCAAGCTTAGATTTCTAGGCAGGCCTGCTAAGGGTATCTGTCCCTTAATGGACCTGTAAAAAAATATAACATCAATAATATTACTAGATAATATAGATTGAACCACTGGTAGACAAGTTTATAAATGATCATTTTTAACATGGTCCATTTGTAACTAGGAATCTGCCCATATTTATAAATATCCATCTCAACAACATTTCATTTCAGTTGTTGAGAAAATCTCGAGTCAGTTTGAGTAAGGGAAAATAAAATGAAAATCACTTATATTTTCAGTGATTATAAATATAAGTAATTTTCATTCTTTATTCTCACTGCATCATTTTCTGACAAAACTCAGGTGAGAAGTATAATCCTTGGCTGAGGAGGGATGCAATTCTCGGGAGGATATAGTAGGCGTAACTGGTAGAATCTGGTTGTGGAATCTTAGAGCTGCAAGTGAACACTTACATCATATTACAGATAAGACAATGGAGGCCCAGAAGGGTTAAGTAACTTGCCCAAAGTCACACAGCCACTTAAATATACAGTTGGGACAAAGCTCAGCTTTCCTGAAACTTTCGCTTATACCACCACCCTCTTATTATCTTTCTAGCCAACAACAAAAATACATTCTTGAACCCCTTCTTAGAAAACTTATTAAGGGCATGTGTTCCCACTCGTCTTTCAGATGTTAGCATTTGCTGAAATCCTTTCCCTCTCTTTTTGTCCCTCTGGCTAACATGCCGAAGGTCTGCCAGGAAGCCCTGTCTGCACCAAGTGCATGGGTAGGCTGTCCTCTGGTCCAGCCCCTGGGGATGACAGAATGTCATGAGGTGTGGAGGCTCTGCCTTTTGTCTCATGGGTTTCACAAGGGCTTTGTTCATATCCATCACCTCACTTCAGGCCCCCAACCACCAAGGCGGTTTTCCCGCTTCCTGCATCCTGTTCTTTCTTGGCCCTGAATGGTCACACCACGAGGCTTGCTGTTGTCTCTGCAGTTCCAATGTCCAAAACGTTATGGTCTTTCAGAGTGATCCCTTGTAACAAGCTACTTTTAAGAGACATTGATGTATAGCAAAGAGCTTTGGGGATCAGTCATTCATTATTCCATAAGATCCTTGTCTTTTGTAACAGCTCTGTAGGCACCGGGTATCTCTCACCGAACTCTACAAGACAGGTGCTAGGCCATGGGCTTCTCCTTGACATTTAATTCTGGGTCTCTTTGCACAATAGCGCCTTTAAATACTCAAATACTTAGGCAGATAGAAGAAACATTGTGTGAGTTTTAAAATTTGCTGTGAGGGGGGCGCCTGGGTGGCTTAGTGGGTTAAGCGTCTGCCTTCGGCTCAGGTAATGATCCCGGGGGTCCTGGGATGGAGCTCCCTGCTCAGAGGGGGGCCTGCTTCTCCCTTTGCCCCTTCCCCTGCTCGTGCTCTCTCTCTCTCTCAAATAAATAAATAAAATCTTTAAAAAATAAAATAAAATAAAATTTGCCACTAGGGAATTGGCCCAAGCCAAAGCATGGATGCCTCTTTCTGGCAGTTCACAAAGTTCGATATTTTTAAACCAGAAGTTGCAACTTTGTTTTTTAAATTAAAAAGGAGCACTTCTTGTGCACTTAACTACTCACAAAGTACTGTGCTAAATGCAGTAAGAGATGAAAGGACGATACTCCAGTCTCAAAAAGCACACAGCCTAACGTGAGGCACAGGAATGTAAATGACAGTGTGGTACAAACAAGACTTAAATAAATGTGAACCATAATTAAAGTATAAAGTCCACGAGAGTGCAAAAGAAGAAATAATCAAATTCTGGCTGTGAGGAAATCAAGGACTATTGTACATGGGCTATGGCCCATGTATTTAGCTTTTGCTATTAAGTGGTAAAAGAATATTCTGGCCCTGTGACTTTCCAGAGCTCTGCCGAGGAAGGGTGTGTAAGGAGCGTGAGCAGTCTGGATCAGAATGCCGGGGGCATGGGGATCCTCGCAGGGACAGGCTGGGAAGTCAGGCAGGGCCACAGCACCAGAGGCAGGGAGGAGGAGGAGGGAAGTTCTGAGCTAAGACAAGTTGAGGAGAGAGATGAATGTTCCTGGACACATGCTGTAGGTTCCTCTCTGCACTTGGTGCTTTGCACACACCTTCTCTCTGAGCCCCTCACAGTAATATTATGAGGTGAATGCTGTTACCCAAATTTTACCAAAAGGCCACCTGAGGCTCAGAAGGCCACGCACCTTGCCCGATTCCACAACTAGTAAAAGGCAGAGACTGTCCACTGTGTTTTCAGTATATCGTCTTTCTCTCATACTGGCGGTCCTTGGAAGGCCTAAAAGTTTTGCACTTGGTTCTCAACACGACGGATGGCCACGGCTCCGTCGGTCACCGAATGCCACGCAATCATAACCTTGAATTTTCACTTGGGAGATGCTGAGGGGGACGACGGAGTGAACAACACTCACTTTTTCTATACTATCTTTGGTGCAGTAGGGACGTGTCAGCTCCAGGCATACCGACTTAACCATAAAGAAAGAGAAGTGGAAAATCAAACCCCAAGTTTCTATTTTAAGACCCTGTGGCAACACTGGATACACAATTAGAGTTTTGAATTTTATATATGAAATGTCATTTTCAGAAGAGTCAAATACAGGCAGAATTAGTGCTCTCCACTGTGTGAAAAATCTCCAAAATACTCAGGAAAGCTCTCTTCAAGAGACCTCTTTTATCATTCTCTGAGGACATACTATTTTTTCCTCTCCTTTCAACAAGGGACTCCTAATAATGGCACAATTAGAAGAACAGGTGTCTCACAGCTGTGAACCTGGAGCTTTGAAATGATTTCATTTAAACCGTGAGAGCTGTAAAAAAAAAAAAAAACCTCCATCAAATGTATATTATTTATAAACAAAGGATTAAAAAAAGTTTTCGAGAGGCAAGCCCCTTTTACACTTCTGTGGATCTCAGAATGGAGACTACGGAATAAATATCCAGCTCTTTGGGGTCAGAATCTGGGCCTGTTGAATCATCTGGGTTCTACAAGGAGAATTTCTGTCTTTTAGTGACTATCAGTTTTTATCGGTTAGGATTTGCTAAATCACGCTTGGCTGGGGGAAAAAACTGAACCCAGCCAGGTCTAAGCAAATCTAAAGGGAAATCAGAAATTAGAAAGTTAAAAGCTGGTTTTATCACTATGCTGATAATATACTCCCAAATTACTTTTCCATGTATCACGTTATTTGGCTTTCCCCAACTGTTGCAATGCACGAATGTACATCACGAGTGTGTATACGGAAGGTGTTATGATTGCTATTATTTGTGAGGCACTCACCCTACTCCTGTCTGACACCAGTTCTCGCAGGGTGGTGCTGGGGCCCGTGACTGCTCTCTCTATAGTGAGAGTGTGTGTGTATGTAAGTGTGTGGAATTATGGGCACACTAACGTCATGGGAACATAGTGTCTACCTGGGGCAGTTCTAGATTTTTAACATTTCCACAAATAATAATAATTCTTTTTTTTTTTTAAGATTTTTTTTTATTCTTATGTTAATCCCCATACATTACATCATTAGTTTTAGATGAAGTGTTCCATGATTCATTGTTCGTGCATAACACCCAGTGCTCCATGCAGAATGTGCCCTCCTCAATACCCACCACCAGGCTAACCCATCCTCCCACCCCCCTCCCCTCTAGAACCCCGTCCATCCTTCAGAGTCCATCGTCTCTCATGGTTCGTCTACCCCTCCGATTTCCCCCGCTTCATTCTTCCCCTCCCGCTACCTTCTTCTTTTTTTTTTTCTTAACATATATTGCATTATTTGTTTCAGAGGTACAGATCTGAGATTCAACAGTCTTGCACAATTCACAGCGCTTACCAGAGCACATACCCTTAACACGCATAAAGCAGTATATTAAGTGCTAGGCATTGTTCTGGGCCTTTTATACATAAAGAAACATCTAATCCTCCAAAGAGTGAGACAAAGTCGGTATTATTACTGACTGGCCCCTATTTTTCAGATGAGGACACTGAGATGCAAAGAAATGAAGTTATACAGTTAACCAAGGACATGGCAAACCATTCAAACCCAGGCAGTCTGTCTCCCAAATCTGTGTTCCTAATCAGTATGCTACACTTCTTCCGCGTATCACTATAAACTAGAAACAGAGAGGGAGCTTTTCATTTTAAGACAGGATCACTTTGGCTGGTGATAACTCTTGAATTCCCAAAGACTCTCTAAGGTAGGAAAGGCTCTTTTTACATCCCTTCAACACACCACTGTGTATGTTTTTAGACATCCATGAAGGCCAATAGCTCAGCCTAGTTATTACCAGGTAGATGCATGTTCTTACTATCTACATGAGTCCGGGAGGGACAAAAAAATCAGTGTTTTGATAGTCAGAATCATCGTCTGTCATGTTTAGGGGTTGGTTGTCACTGGAACAGTGACTCATACACATAGACACAAGTCATACCATACAAACTCTGTCTTAGTATTTCTACAACCAGAGAGAAAGTTCTTCAAACTAAGGTGGACTTCCAAATGTGAAATGTAAATCACATTCCTGTCCCTTTGCCCAGAAGGGATATTTCAGTAAGTGCAGAGTACTAAGCTGATACTGTATTGGCCACTTAAAAGAAATTCCTGGGGCACCTGGGTGGCTCAGTCGGTTAAGCATCTGCCTTTGGCCCAGGTCATGATCTCAGGGTCCTGGGATGGAGCCCCGCGTCAGGCTCCCTACTCTGCGGGGAGCCTGCTTCTCCCTCTCTCTCTGCCTGCTGGTCCCCCTGCTTGTGCTTTCTCTCTGTCAAATAAATAAATAAAATCTTCAAAAAATAAAAATAAAAATAAAAGAAATTCCTGGTGGAAAAAGCAACCAGAAAATGAAATATTTCCCTAAGAGAGAGGCAGTCATGTGACAGAGAGCAGAGGGATGTCACCTTTTGTCTCTGGCCTCTGTCTGCAGGGATGCAGATGATGGTAATTTCTCGATCCACTTTAGAGCACGACAGGAGCCAATCAGCAAAATTTGAAAAGCAGTAGCACCCGTCCCCAGGGAGTTAATCTTACACATCTTTTTTCCCCCTAATCATAAAGATTATTGGGAGTCAACCCTTAGTTGAATTCCAACAACTACAAGTGTATATAATACAAGCTATTTTTTTCACTCTTATTTTTAATGCCTTTGCCAGAAAAGATATTTCATTCTGAAGCTTTTCTGAAAAATGCACTGAGTGCGTAGTTAGAATCCAAGTGATTCTATAGCCTTCCTTCTTCGCAAAGCATTTCTGGATTTTTGCCAACCATCAAAAATACACATTGGGGATTCGTTTACTGGCAGAGACATAAAACTAAAAGAATAATGAGGGAAAAGAAAGGTGCTGGGAATAGAACAGTATAATGGGAACTAATGATTGCCATGCCATACCTTAGCCTTTTAATATTACAACAGGAGCACGAGATTGGGCTTGAAGGGCTCCATACGTCTGCTCCTCCCCCTAAATGTACTTTTCCGGTCTTCATCTTATATTTACAACAGCCTAGTGAGGGAAGTGGGACAAGTATATTCTCATTTTGTAGAAAGTTACACAGTCAACAAAATGCCTAAAATTGGAACCAACTCTTAGTGCAGTGTTCTTCGAACAGCAGAATTTTGTGACTAGCAATACTCTGGCAAACTTATCATCATCAGAGATACTCAATATATCTACATCCCTTACAACATGGGCAACTGATGGCTCTGGATGGTTGCTGTCCCTCTCCTGTGGCCACTGTACATACTGAGCATCATCATGTCTGGCTAGTCTGGCTAGCCCTCCCATGAATATATTTTTTTAAGATTTTATTTATTTGTCACGGATAGAAAGAGAAAGAGATCTTGAGAGCACAAGCAGGGGGGAGCGGCAGGCAGAGGGAGAAGCAGGCTCCCAGCTGAGCAAGGAGCCCGAGGCGGGGCTCGATCCCAGGACCCCAGCTGGTACAATGACCTGAGCCAAAGGCAGGAGCTTAACTGACTGAGCCACCCAGATGTCTTGGCTCCTGTGAATATTATAGAATAGATTTAATCTGCTGGGTCATTCTTACTTCATGTAATACACAAATACGTTTCAATGCAGAGAATGCACAAATCTTTTTTCTTTTTTTTTTGGTAAAACTATAAAAGTAAGTAATTTTTAAATTAATTTTATGGTGAATCCCATTGTAAGAAGCCACGCTTGATTTACCTGCTTTGTTAATAACGGATTTGCTTAAAGTAACACCTGCATTTTAGATGCTACTATCAACTGGCTCCGGTTAACAGATTTCTTTAAAGCCTGCTAGAAAATAAACAGAAAAGGAAATTAAACACTGTCTTGAGAACCTGAGAGTTTCTAATGATGCTGATAATTTGTTTGGAAATATTTTGGTTACTTTTTATTTTTAAATAATTATCCTCTCTCAAAGGTCCTATAGCCTCATCACCTTTCGTCTAAAAATAAGCGCAGCAGAAACCACTGACGTTTATGTTAGAATCTGCCCCCCAGAAGGATTCCTTCAAAATGTGCCTCATTGCCCTGTAATAGCCACAATCCGCAGCCACTTTCAAACACATTTCTCACGTCTATTATCACCACTTCCCCTACACCAGAGATGACCATGCAAGATTCCCTAGTAATTTGAAGGCAAAATCATAAAGCAAATATGAATTCTCACTGCAATCTAATTTTGCTTTTACATTTTTGTAAAGTCTACAAAAGAGAGAAGGACCTTGCCCCTAGATATACACATGTACCTGAAGACCAGTGGTTTACCAAAATTGAACATTACATTTTGTAAATTCTGTACCCTGCAGATACGAATGTAAAAAGCCTACAGTGTTTCAGTTCTACTATGGTAAATACTCGCACAGCAAAGATGTCCTAAAAAAAAAAAAGCCTCAGTCAATGACTTATTTGTTTTAAGCCCTATAATGCAATCACAACTGAATCTTAATAACAGGATTTGACCCTATCACCTAATTATTCCAGGGATGACTTCTTAAAAAATCTAACCTTCATTTGTAATTGCGATGCCCTCTTGTGAAATCGAAGCAGATGAATGAGGTTAAATTAGGACATCATTGAGAGAAGGAACCTAAATTTGAATACATCTGCCACCAGTGCTCTAGGGATTCAACATCGACACAAATCAAATGCTTCCTATGTAAGCAGAGTTAATCAGTCCTAAAAATGCCCTAACATAGTACAAGGCAGTATTTCTTTTCAGAAAATGCAACTTGATACTGAGAAATATATTCCGCCTTAACTTTAAAATGCCATTCAAAATTATCCTATGAGAAAGGGAATCAATTTAAAACATCTTGCCTGAAACCAAGCTGTGGAATTGCATTCTGCTTCTTAAAATTCACTGTTATAAGGATCCACACTTTTTCTCTCCTAAACTGTGGCTTAGTGATCTTAAAACAAATGTGCACTTCGTGTGGGTCATTTTGGCACTGGATGGGATGCTTCTGTCCTTCTTACCCATCTTAAAGATGTCTTGGGGGATATCTCAATGTGAGCACGGCCCTGAGACCCTTCCTAACAAGCATTGCCACAAAGTAATCTCTTGTAACACTTATGGTTGCAGGGATAGAACAAGACCATTGTGTGTGACCTGATTTCATTTCAGTGACTGTCCCAGTAAAGAATGACATCATCCCATTCTTTTTTCTTGATCTCCACTTGTGACTGTCCCCCTCTCCCCGCCCCCACCCTCATCATAATTAAACTGCTCCCCTCCCTCCCCCTCCTCATTCCCAGGGGAGTAGCTATTTTCCTCTTAACTTCCTGCCTGAATGTATCATTATGGCAAGAGCAAAGGGTTTTGCTCTGGTCGGTTAATATCCCGGGAGTGTGTTTCCTCGCCATATTAGACAAAGCTCTATTCTCTTGGCAGCCAAAGCATACTGAGAGGACCATCTGCTGGGACAGGTCTCACTCAGTCAGATGAAAATGGAGAAAAGCCAGCGAAAGGTGGCACAGGCTGAAGCTTGGTGTTTTCTTTCAGCACAAGTTTGAGGATGTACTGTCTAAACAGATCCATTTAACGATGTGTATGCATGTGTGCACATTGGTAGGCTTGCGCATACTAGCACTTGCTTTATCACTTAGATTTGTATCGATGACCCACATGTGAAAGTATTTAGTCTCGGAGGGATGAAAGGACGGGACGCAGGAGAAGACATTAGTTTCAAAACTGGCATTAGAAGGCAACTAAATAAAACGGCTGTGTGAAGGAAGGTGCGGGTTAGGTTTTTTTGAGCATAGTTATCTCTTACAGGAAAAAAGCAAAATCCACTTAATATGCCCCACATCCGTGTAATAGGAAATGATGCCCCAATTCAAACTAATGAACTATGAAGACACTGCAGAAACTGTAGATTGTTTCAATACAACAGTGAAAAGAATCAGAATAAAATAGTATATTCTCTGAGTTTCCAATTATATAAAATATTAGGTAGTACCATACGAAATTGCTGCTTTTGTAGGTCAAAATAGTCAAATAGTGGCAGTTGTGTATGATTCCTCACTGCATATATTCATATATAAAAAACTTAAAGGGCTGGAGTTAAGTGTGTGTATGCTTTACCTCAACATATTTTCATATTGGATCGCTATTATATTGTTTTACAACAAATACATTATTTTAACTGACGCTAGGATGTGCAATGAGAAACGTTAAGGGCGAGAATGATCACAAGGGAAAAGAGTCGGCTTCTTAGCACCCCCAAATTCAGCTATTTATATTCCGCAGCAAGCTTTTAATGCTCGGTGGATACCCAAAGATAATTTTAGCAGTTTTTAGGGTCGAAGTCTGGAGTTGATCCCTTGAAAAGATGTAGTTCACTATTACAGTCCATGGACAATTAAAAAAAATCTCTTAAATTTAAATTAAGGCATTGAGTATCACTTAAATTATTAAGGTAATATAAAAAAAATAAAGTGCCAGGGAGGCACAGCCAAGACATGCTTATGATAAAATTTTCCATCCTAAATAGGCATCAGCAGGGCTAGGAAAGGTCTTAATTTCCTTACAAACAACATAGCCGCTGTTCTAAGTTATCCCATCTGTGTGCCCCAAACCTTGTCTGACAGAGCAGTTTTCGAGTCCGGAATGCACAATAGCAGCCATTCAGATTTTGGCAGGTGTATTTCAAGCTGAAAACCAGGCTCCACAAAAAATAACAGTCTGTTTCACAGGTGTGAACATTTTTGCCAAGAACTCTCACAATCTCCCCCAAGCTGTGAAATTTAATTGTCCTTTTGTTGTCTTATTGTATGTGAACACAATCTATCTTTCCTTGGATCAAAAGAGAATCTTCTGGCAATTGGACAGTCAGGAGATGCTTAGGCAGCTTCTGTGTTTTGCTTATAACATCTCCTGGTTCTGTTTCTCGTGTTACGTACTTTGGAGGTGATGCCAAGTTCAATGAACTGCAGGTAAGCAGTTCTTAAAGCTGGAAAAATGTTGAATGAACTTTATATCCAGATGACAGGAGCAGAGAGGCAATCAAAAATGCACAAGGCAGCATTCTGAAGCTCTAAGGCTCCTTAAAGTGGTCCTTATTTTATAAACCTGACTGTCTGAGCACACACAGAAAGGACTCATTGCTTTCTACAAAATTTGCCAGATGAGAGGACTGTAGAGCTAGGAATACAGAGGTGGTGGTGCAAAGTGACTCAGCTGTCTATCTAATCCAGCTCAAGGACTGGATGAAGAAGGGCAGAGAGTTTGAAGCCGGGACTTGGTGGGACTTCGAATCTGAATTTTCCAGTCCAAGGACAGAAAAAGCATGCTGGAGACTCCTCTCAGAGGGGGCCTACAGATGTTTAAGAAGTAGGCGTCTTGTGTGTTAAATGTGAGCAAGTGATTCTTTTTTTTTTTTTTTAAAGATTTTATTTATTTATTTGAGAGAGAGAATGAGAGAGAGAGAGCACATGAGAGGGGGGAGGATCAGAGGGAGAAGCAGACCCCCTGCTAAGCAAGGAGCCCAATATGGGACTCGATCCCGGGACTCCAGGATCATGACCTGAGCCGAAGGCAGTCGCTTAACCAACTGAGCCACCCAGGCGCCCCTTGAGCAAGTGATTCTAACTTGATCCAATATTAAACACATTTCTGTTTTCTTGTAATAAGAATATGCTGAAAAATGAAAAGGACATAATGCTTAAAGTAAAATTACCCATTAAATGGAGAACTGACTATGGGGCGCCTGGGTGGCTCAGTTGTTAAGCATCTGTTTTCGGCTCAGGTCATGATCCCGGGGTCCTGGGATGGAGCCCCACATCGGGCTCCCTGCTCGGCAGGAAGCCTGCTTCTCCCTCTCCCACTCCCCCTGCTTGTGTTCCCTCTCTCGCCATGTCCCTCTCTGTCAAATAAATAAATAAAATCTTTAAAAAAAAATGGAGAACTGACTCAAGAAGATGAAGAATTCTTAAGAAGTCACAGTTCTACTGTTCATTGAACTAATTTCTAAACAGATACCTTTTTTAGTTTCTGTTTTGGATTATTTCCTCTCCTGTTTGGAATTTTGAAGGAAGGAGACCTAAGTTTCAACTTGTTTTCTCTTATTTTTGATTTATCTTGTGGATAACCAGCTTCAATATGTTTCTGGTGATACCCCAGATCATCTGCACACAAAGCACAGAGAATTACAGGAAAAAAATGGCAAGGCTCATGATTTTCTGTCAAGGAACTAACCCCAGACTTCTGTACACTTCTAGGTATTTCCCTGCTAAACTTGCCATTTGTAGTGTGGACACAAAATGCTTAATTCCATAAGTATTAGAAAGAAAAGCTCGATAAATCAGTCCTCAAGAGACAAACCTGAAATTCAGGCCAGACCTGCTAAAGATTTCATTTTGTTTTGTGTGAGGTTCACGAACTTTTTGGTGATTAGAGGACTTTATCCAAGACAACCTGGGCCAACGCAAGGCTTAGAATGAAAAGCAAGTGAAGGGTAATGATTTTGAAGAGCCGCAATTTGAAATCAACAGGAATTCAACAGTTTCCATTGCATTAGTTTGGTTGGGGAAGAAGGGAACAAATTTCAATGTTGACATTTGAGAAGAGACACATGGGGCTGTAAACTTATATGAATCAACACCCCTAAGAATGTTTTTGCAACTAAGGTCATATCGCTTAGGTGGGTCTCTGTAACTCTTCCTGGCCCCACAATACCCTGGCACTAATATTCACTTGGCCAAGGCAAGAAACTGTGAAGGCAAAGCTATGAACAAGACAGGTGACATTTGTGTGGATGACCGGGTGGAGCTGGCCTGCCATTCACTGTGGCTCTAAATTCCCCTGAGCTTCCTGAGCAGCCATGACATGTTCATAAAGTGCTTTACACCCAATGTGGGGCTCAAACTCACAACCCAAGATCAAGAGTCACAGGCTCTCCTGACTGAGCCAGCTGGGCGCCCCTGATTCTTTAGATACTCATTATTCAGACGGTTCTTTTGCCATTCCTGAAGACTAATTTCATGCAATGGCTCTACCCCATTTAAGGCCCCTTTTAGCTCTCTCATCCAGGGAGGAGGAAAATGTTACGGGAAGGTGCGGGGCTCCTCTGTTTCTTACAATTCCCCATCCATGAAACAGTCCCTCTTCAAGTGACATGGAGTGCTCAGCTTTAATTAGCCCCTTGGCTTAATTAAGCAAGAGATAAATGTTTGCTACGAGTACCTTTGAAGATTTTCTGCAATTACTCTGTCGTGGAGAACCTGCATGTCATCTGCCAAAATCACCTTCTTCAGACGGTGGTGGGTGGCCGTCAGCACCTACAATGGAGGAGAGCAAATGTGCCCTCAGTTGCATTTTATCAGTGGCTTCTCTCATCTCTCAGATGGTGCCCTTTCACAAACTTCAAAGAGGAACATCATTAGGAATAATAGTCTCCAAATTTTATCCACACTGCTTTTCTTACAATCACTTGTGAGAGACTTTGAAATACGGTGGGTAATTCAGTGCTTTTGTAGGAGTTCCCATTCGTCTCTCTCTTCATCAAGGGAAAGACTGTCCCTTAGATTCATTTCATATTATTCTCTGACTAGATTTCCTAAAACTAATAAAGAAGAATTTCTTTTTAAAAGTTTACAAAGCGTTCCAAGTTTAAAAGTTGAGTGACCTCGAATTTCAGGTTGTGAGACCTGTTTGGAAGGAAAATGTGCTGATTCACAAAATCTCCTAAAGCTGCTGCAAGCTATTATTTGATGAGTAGCAAAGTAAGCATTTACAAGTGGTTAAATTTGTTTCTCTTTTGCATTTATGGCAGGTGAAAAATGTAAGTAACTCAAATCAACTTAGATACTTCGAATAAGAGGAAACACCCAGATTAATGCAGTATATGATGATGTAATCTTGCCTCAGTGCAGAGCACATTTTAACATGTACACATCATATGATACATAGTACAAAAGAGGAAATAGAAAATATGTAACATATGTATCTTATGAGAAAATATAAGCTATCAGAAATATAAAAGAATAGGAAAGCAATACACACACTTTAACAACCCCACATTTCCTTTACCTTTAGAAAGTATTTTTCTTGCCCATGTAAATATTAGAACATTTCATTTGAGCCTTCTTACCTCTTCACTGGTGAAAACCAGTGTCTATTGGTATGCACAGAGGGGAATCTCAGAGGTAATGGGTATAGATTATTTCCCTCAATACAATAGACCTGGAATCTCTTCTGGATCTGAACTGGCCCTGCTGATTTAGGTTAAACGTGGGCAGTACCAAGTCCTTTTTGCTCTGCTCTGGAAGCTTCATTCTTATAGCAAGATTTTGCCGCAGCAGGGCCTCCCTGGTGCTGGCCTTGTTGGCTGCAGGACCCTTCCTCCCACGCCACCCTTATCATGTCTCTTTCCATTCCTGACAGAAGCTCAGCTCCACCACCCATCTACACCACCCTCTGTCATCTGGCACGCCCAACCCAGTTGGCCTTTTGACTGCTCCCCTATGCTTCCCACCCTGGGAGGTGCTGAACTCTCGGACAGCTTTTACATTCTCTGTTCCCATGTCTCTGATAATCTTACAAATTATTATAAGCATCACACAGAGGTCTACTTTTTAAATATGTTCCTGGAGGACATGGAAATGTTTATGTTTATAATTATGCATGACACCTTGTGATCTCCCCAAGTAAATGTTTACCCCGGAGCGTGAAGCTCTAAGTATCTGCCTGTGGTCGTGCTGGCATAGCCTAATGCCAAAGAACACTCTTTTTGCAATCATTCTGAATATACTCCTGGGGGTAGCAGACCCTGGAATTGGATGCCTGAATTCCAAGCTACAGCATTCACTGGCTATGTGACCTTGAGCGAGTTACTGAATTTCTCTATGCCTCGGAAGCCTCTGAAAAATGGGGATTGAAGATAGTATCTAACCCATAGGGTTGATGGGAAGATGACAGGTTAGCATCCAAGTAAAAAATTTAGAAGGATTTTTGGCCCATCGTTAAGCACACTATAAACGTTGGCCATTGTTATTACGTGGGCTAATTTTTTTTTTTTTTTTTTTTAGCCTGTAATAAAGATACAACTGCCCTTGCAGTGGTAATTTGCAATCAAAAGGTATTTTCATGGAATGGGAGCAGAGTTTCCATAAATTTTATAAACAAGGGCTCTGATTTGTCATCATTAAACTGGTAACCTGTGGGATTATAATGTAACAATTTAATTGCTGTCGGCTATTAGAGGGAGAACAGAGGCAGCCTGAATACCTGGCTGATGCGTATGTGCCCACGAGAGGCAAATGCTTCTGGCGGTGCTGTGTGAGGTTGTGTTGGCCAGATCAGAGCAAGGTGATAGGATGGCTGAGCCATCACGGTTCTTGGCTCCGTAACTTGGACACCAGCAGAGGTACTGCTTGGATCCTGTCCTCCTTCACACGCACCTCTTGGAACAATTCGTTATAAATAGGCATAGTACTAAGTGTGCAAAAGAAATTTCTTATTAAAGTGTTTCTTTTTTAATAATTGCATGAATGAACACGGTTAAAACAAATTTATTCTTTAATTTTAGCAAAATGGCATCATCTGGCAAAGAGAATTAACATTAAAGAGAATATTATTGGGCGCCTGGGTGGCTCAGTTGGTTAAGCGACTGCCTTCGGCTCAGGTCATGATCCTGGAGTCCCGGGACCGAGTCCCGCATCGGGCTCCCTGCTCGGCAGGGAGTCTGCTTCTCCCTCTGACCCTCGTCCCTCTCCTGCTCTCTGTCTCTCATTCTCTCTCTCTCAAATAAATAAATAAAATCTTCAAAAAAAAAAAAGAGAGAATATTATTGGTCTATGGCTTTGTTCATATTTAATCAGCAATTTCTCTTGGATTTTCAATGATATAAATATAATGTTATTATTGCAGATGTATAGTTATATAAACATAATTCAAGTAATTAATACTTACGTTTTTTAGGGTACGTATTTCAGTAACATTTTAGTAGATAATAACATAAGGCATTACTGGGGGCTCGGTAGGTGGTCCATTGATCAGGTTGGGAAATGCTATAAGACAGTACCCACCAGCCTGGCTTCCTCAGGGTCCCCCCTCTCCTCCTTCCCCCACCCTCACGCTCTGTGAGACTCTCTTTATACTTTCATTTCCGCTGTTCTTTACCTAGAAAAATCTGCCATTATTCCCCCCACCTATTCAAGTTCTAGGCACCCCTCTGGGATCAGCTGAAATCCTAACATTTCCTAACAACCTCTATTTTCATTTCTCTCACCAGCACTCCAACACTTAAAAACCCATGCCATGCAATGTAGCATTTAGTTATACAGTCCCCACTGTTGTCACTGCTTGCCTACATGGGTGAGGGCTCATCTCTCGATCAGGTTTTAGGATTGCTAAATTGTGAGGGTTATACCTGGGGCTTCGTCTACATCTCAGACTCTAATCATAACGTGGCCGCCAGGAAGTATGATGCGCCAGTGAAGCACCCCTTCATCATCAGGATCTGAGTTGTGTCTTGATTCCGGGTTTGTTTTGGAGTTTATTCAAGTTTTGGTCAAAAACACCTAATCTAAGACCTTGAATGGTTCCTGAAGCAAGGATAAATTGTCAGTCCACACGGCGCCGAAGCTGGGCCACACAAACTTGAATGAAGCAGGCCATCACTGGCCTGGCTCTGGGTCATTTTGTCCTTTCTTTTTATTAAGCCAGATTTATGATATTTTCCATAAGCAACGACTCAGCACAAGACTCAGATGTGTCTTGCGCAAACGCGTGTGTGGGGGGGAGAAAGAGAGAGAGAGTGAGAGAGCAAGAAAGTGAGCGCTCATATGAATCTCAGTTTCTGTTCATAAAATGCACAGATAAGATTGGGAGACATCCAAAACCCCTTTCTGCTCTAAAATTCTATAAAACATTGGCACCTATGCCTATTAATTTGACATTAACATCCACAAATAAATGCAGTTGTGCACCAGAATTTCACCTGCTGATAATATACTGGGAAGCTGAGTTTGATAGTTTAAGAGCTGTACTTGAAAAGTTTGGTTTGGCTTCTCTGTCTGTATTAGCGCTGTTGTACTTAGCACTTATGAATCCATGCTATAAAGTAAGTAGATGATTGAAATTAAGTCTCTTGGCTTTCAGTTGTTCAGAAACTGAGCTGCATTTCCTGGCTCTCAAACTTCGTAAACTCATCAGATTTTGCTGCAGAGAAATGCCATTAAAATAACAGTCCTCGGTGGAAAACACTAGCACCATTCATAGTGAAATGCTGAAACAGTAACTGATGTTTTTAAACTGAATTGGAGGTATTTTTCTACACTGTACACACATATACACACATGGAGATAGATGTGTGAGGTAAACACGTCGTTTTCTTCGGCAGTCCTTTAATTTCTCCTAAAAATGGCTTTTCATCTTGTTGCAGAAGTGCATTCTGTCTGTGCTTGTAATGCCTTGGAAAGTAATAACAGTTCCAAACTGCTTTCCCTAAGGAGTTGTTGGAAGGTCCAAAATGTCCTCATTAGAAAACTTGCACTGAACCACACAAATCTTGCCATTGTGGATGGTGCTCGCATGTGGGACTATTACTTCATGCACAATGACATGAGACCAGAAAACATGTGAACAGGAAGCCAAACCCAAGAGAGAGTTGGGGAGCGTCCAGCTTTCCAAACAGCACAGAAATGAAGCAAGATTCAGCAATCTTCTGCACTCAGGTGTCTGGGGGCCCACACAGCTGCACCCTGTCCCACCCTTCAAACACTGTGCAGGAGAGCAGTGGCTCAGGCAGCACCCAGCCTGGAGTGGATCATTATGTCAGCAACCCCAAAAAGACTCTGAAGAGTGTAGCACTCACTTATGGAGCCAAGACTTTAAATGGTTTGAGTGACCTACACCTGGAATGGCCAGCACCGTATATGGAAGCTCAGTATATTCTTCATACTTTCTATTGTGCTAATGGGAATTCCCCCCAATATATCCGGCTCCTTCTTTAAATAATAAACTTTCCCATGATGCCAGTCCATCTTCTTCTAAAATATACATATGGTGATTATTTTGTATAGCTGATACACTAACTGTTCCTTTTTGGAACTTTTCTTTTTTTTTTTTTATGGCGGAAATATTTTGTAAAAATAGAAACCTTTTTCATGATTTCAAAAGCCCAAAATAATTTCTGAAGTTTGGGGAATGTTGAAGTGAACCATCAGAAGCCAGATGGAATTCAGCTTATAACCAAATATTATCTTTCTGATGAGCGAGAAAACCTCTTTCTATTTACAAGTGGGAATAGCTTCTTAAATCTGTTTTAAAATATGTTGATACAGTTTGCCTACCAGAAAGAAATATTATATGACTTTGTGAGACGAGTCATGCAGTCCGGGGCTAAGCCCCTTTCCTAATAAATGGTATTTGCTCTGGAGTGTTCAGGTGGGGAAGGCACTATGAAATGCAGGAAATCCAATCGAGGCTTTGCCATGGAAGATTAAGTGCTGAGTGCAGAAAGGGTGAAAGGTATAAGAAAACTAAGGTTATCAAGTAATCAGACCTCAAAGATTTAAAAAGTCACAGCTTCCTGTCTGCTAATCAGATTGTTTTCTATTCATTCTGTTAAAATTCTTCCAGTTGTCATCTTTTAAAAAACTCGCAAATGCTAACCACCGCCCACTCCTTTCTTTTTTTTAAAGATTTTATTTATTCATTTGAGACACAGAGATACAGAGATACAGAGAGAGAGAGAGAGAGAGCATGAGCCGGGAGAGAGGCAGAGGGAGA
Source organism: Mirounga leonina (assembly GCF_011800145.1). Lineage (NCBI taxonomy): Eukaryota > Metazoa > Chordata > Mammalia > Carnivora > Phocidae > Mirounga > Mirounga leonina. The sequence goes on along the minus strand of NW_023270415.1, from coordinate 20,585,331 downwards.
GGGAGAAGCAGGCTCCTTGCTGAGCCAGGAGCCTGATGTGGGGCTCGATCCCAGGACCCTGGGATCATGACCTGAGCTGAAGGCAGACGCTTAACCATCTGAGCCACCCAGGCGCCACCCCCCTACTCTTTTCCAATGACGCACCGTTCAAGCATAGCGGAAGAACTTGCCCGTCACACGGAAGGAGATGGTTGTAGGCAAAGTAATGGCCAGGTGGGAAATGACCTCCTTTCCTCCAATTTCTGAGTGTGCCCCCTAATTCATGGGCAGTGAGTGGAAAAGTCTGCTAAGGAAGGGCTGCTTCTTCATGACTAAATATTCTTTGTGAATATGTGTTCTTCCTCAATAAGTATTCTACTAGCCCTCAGATCTTTTTTCCTAGTCTCTCCTAATTGCTGAAGGCTCAGAGGAAGTACAAATTAGTCTTTTTAAGGGTATGCATGGCTATTGGCAAGGCGGCCCTAGACATGGCCTTCCTGTTGAAAAGTTAATGGAAAAACAATCCGCTCAACAGCAGGGATGCAAGATGAAAGTTCAGAGCCCAGTAAGCCCAGATATTGACATTTCTTGGGGCCATCAAGCATAACAGAGTGCTTAAAATCCTCCCCCCTCCAAATCTGGCAATTTTATACTTTTTAAAACACTTTTTTGATTTTTTTACTCAATGTTGCTGTCTACCTTCTTCCTCCGTCCCCCGGCCCCCGACTAACTCGATTTTCTGTTATAAAGGTGTGTCTCCTTCTGTTTTATGGTATTCCATCATAGCTACCCAGTTGAGCCCAAAACTAATACAGACCTTTCCTTTTCCTTCCATTCCCTCATTCAGCCCCCAAGTCGAGAATGTCCTACCTTCTAAATATTTCTGGACTCTGTGTCCTACTGTCCACCTACACTACTCAGGACCTCAGCATTTCTCACTATACACTGCAAGAGTCTTTGAACCGGTCTCCTAGTTTATAGCATTGTCAACTCCCTTGGCCTTTGCCCACCCCCACTCCATACTGGATACTAGATGCTCTATGTAAAACCTTCCTAAAACAAAAATCATATTTACTCTCTGCTTTCTTCGCCCCATTCAGATCGACTCCCACTGATTAAACAGTGATTCTGACAGTTCCAACGCTGGTGAATTTAAGGAGCTGGCACCGCCATGCTTCCGTCATTGGGACGGCTTTGCTACAAACAAATACATCGTCTAGTAAACCATCATGAGTGGCCTAATGATGCCATTGGTTTACATTTCAGCCCAAGCTTTTTTTTTTTTTTTTTATCGATATGAACCTATAAAACAGATTTTTGAAGATCACGAGCTGATCCATGCATGAGTTTGAGTTTTACTAGAGTAACAGATCTAAACACCTCAGCATGAGGCACTGGAATATTCATGGTTGGGCCCCTGACTAAATCTCCAGCCCCTCGCAGGTTCAACACTCTAGCACCAACTGAAATCAGCTTCTAACCCCAGGCTTTCTTACACCTTCTCTCCAACTGTCCTCTTCTGCAAGGTCCTTCCACACCTCTTGCTGATCCTTCAAGACTCACGCAATCACTGTCATCTTTGCGCAAGTTCCTTTGACTGACACTAGGCAGAAATAATCACTCTGGCTTCAATTCTGTCACTTAACCTTAAACACACTTCTGTTTTTGTAGGTAGTGCACTGTTAAGAAAATTATCTGTTGTTTCCAACTGTCCCCTCAGATTATAAACTCTTCCAGGGCAGGATATTAATCTTACTCACCTTTGCATCACCAGTGCTTAGTGTGGCATGTAATACATAGTAGATGCTCAATAAATGAATGAGTTGACTCGAAGGTGAAAAAATAGAGTAAATGGAAAAGCCCTACAATGGACTGAAACACTGCTATTTTCAGACACCGTGCTAAGTAGTTCACATATATTATCTCCTTTCAGTCCTTTCAACAATCCTGTCTTTGAGGTAAGTAGTATTGGTCATATTTTATAAACGTGAAACCTGAGGCTGCAAATCTTAAAGATCTTGTTGCTGGTCATATAACCAGGTAATGGCAAAAGCAAGCCTCAAATCTGGACCCCATCATGGTTTGTATTCTTTCTACTATGACTGAGTATGCCTTTGAAGATAATGTTGAGATTATGTGGCTGATCTTTGTAATTAAATTAGCTACCATATAGAATTTAGTGTTGACAGATCACTTTTAAATTCAGGGGTAAAAGCAACTAGAATCCAGTCTCATTTTCAACTTTAATTACGCCTCAGAATTTCTTGGAAGCCACAGAGAATTCTAAGTGGAGATGTCATTTAAAGAGGTTCTTTAAAACAGACATAATTTTATATGTCTTCTTATGTTTGCTTAATAAATAGCTCTATTGCATTCTGAACTTTGATATGAAATCTTTCCACCTGGCCCATTTTGGATATTATATCATGTAAAATTCTGAGCACCAGAGAGATACAAGAAATGTAAGAGTATATGTATGTGCAAATATATATTTAATTATCCTGAACACTTACATACATTTGAACATATAAACATACACGCAAACACACACATTTATACATACTCATTATATGTGGTTTTCACATCTGCTTATCTAACGATAAAGACAATCAAGCCCAGTGTTATAGCACTAAAAGTGAGAGGTCTAGTCAATTTATATATCTTAAGTTTTCTTACCTGAGTAAAGACATTAATTTTCTATATGCCATAGTGCACCAAGTTATCATCATGGTTTTGTAAGTGCAAATTGTACAACTACCCAAAATAGCACTGAAATAAGTTCAGAAATGGGATCTTTCTTAGTGTTATTCTCAGGTTTTAAATTCACTTTTTGTTGAAAAACACTTTCTCAACGCAATGAGCATCATCCCTGCAAAAACTACTCTGTGAATTCAGCATTCTGCACATTCGGAGTTTAATGACAGAGTTTTGGTTTTTGCCAGGGCTTCAGAAGTTAGTGTCCATGTTCCTTTAATATTTAGACCCTTCAGCGCGGCGGCGAACAACGTAATAACAATTCACATGTCCACTGTAGTTACAGTGTTTTGTAGAGTTCACACAAGCCCGAGCAAGTTTCAAGCCTACGCCGAAAGATGGGATTTATTTCATAGTGTGAAAAGAAACTTCCAACAATCCTATTTGTCCGGAACTGTGAGCACGGCAAGCGGAGAAACTGAAGACTAAAGTCCTGCCATCCGTTCTGGTTGCCTAACAAACCAGGTGAATAGCCAGAATTCCTCTCTAGGGTGAGGAGATGTGTGTAGACCAGTCAGACCAACCAGGACCCGGTTGCAGTGGCCAATTTCAGCACCTGGCCTGGGTGCTCTTTTGTGAAGTGAATTATCCACCCAAACCTCTTTCCCCTCCTTTAACTTTCAGGAGGGACCCAACTGGGTGGAGGACTTTGGCCAGAAACACACTTTCCATCACCTAAGAATCCGAGCGGGGGAAATGCTTCCAACGAAGAGATACTATGAAATGGACAAGGGCAGTAAGGAAAGTTTGCTTCCTTCCTTTTTAAAGAAAAAGCAGAGCATCATACTTACGAAAGCCGCCTTCCAAATCTTCTCTAGAGAACAAGCTCTGGGAACTGGGAGCCTGCAGAGGAGCAGAGATAAGGTGGCAGCGGGACTTCCTTCCTCCTCCCCAGGCCGAGAGTCATTGTTCCTTATCTGCCCTGGCCTCCGAGGCGCGCGGGGAGCCAGGGAGGCCTGGCCTCTGACCCGCACCGCCCTCCCCTCTGGCCTCCGCGCCCGGGCTGGGGGTTTGCTCTCCGCAGCTACAGCCGCCCGGCCTGATAGCGGCCCAAAGATTCATTAGGGACTGTCTGCGAAGTGCTTGCAAGATGAAGAGGGTTATATAAGCCCGCGTATTATTATCATCACACACCCCCATAGAACCCAGGCTGCCAGACAAACAAAAGGCAGTTCCAAGAAGAGGAGGAGCAGAGGCAGAAGTTACACTGGGGGTGAATTTCGGGACACTGCTGAACTGACTGGAAAAAAAAAAAAAAAAAAAAAGGCAACCCAATATGTGTATGCAAAGCTCGGCAAACAAACAGTGAGCTGCAGCTGGCCGGCCGGCCGCGGGGGCAGGCTGCTCGGAGGGCGGGCCGGCCGGTTTGCCGGAGCTGCCGGGGCTGCCGGGCGTGCGGTTCCGGGCCCCCCCCGGCCCCCCCGCCCCAAGCTCCCAGCGCGCCGGCACAGTAGCCTCCTGTGGCGGGATGTAGTGCCTGAGGAAGATGTGGTATTTGGAAAGGCCGGCGTTCCAGAGACCAAGTGCTTGGTAAACACTGATGTTTCTGAGACTCAGACCAGGTGCTTCTGGTGCTTCCCTTGGTTCCCGGGCTCTTGTTTTCCCAGCGATGGTTTGCAGGGAGCTCCCCGAGCCAGGGCTGAGCCCTCTATTTTCATCCTCGAGTTGTGGTCTCCGTGGCGTCTCACGCTTTTCTCTGTGGGAGCGATAGACCGAGCCAGAGGGTTCTCTCCGCCCACCCCCCCGCCAGAGGCCAGAGCTCAGAGCTCGGGTCTGAGAAAGTTCTGATTCACTGTGAGCATCGGTCCTTCCTGCTTCCCTCCCTCCCCAACTTTGCTACCTCCTCTTTTCTTCGGATGGTTGTTATTCTGCCCCTTCCAGGCACTGCTCCCCAACTCCCCCCAACTCCTACGGAAATTTCTCATCTTGGTATTCGAAACCTCCCTGTGTCTCCACACTCCTTACCAACTTCCCAGGCTGCCCTCGGCCTCACCTACCCCAGCACATTAGAATATGAATCATACTCTAAAGATGGCCTTCCAGTTCCTTCGCTTCCTAGCCTTACTCACATCCTCCACCTCAGCCTGGAATGTCTGCACTCCCGTTTCCTTCAAAGCTTAGCTGAATCCCAGCTTCCCCGCGAAATCCTTCCCAAAGTTCCCCTCTTTTCTCTCTGCTTCGCTGCCCTCGTTCCTCCTGTGCTGAGTGCCTTCATAGGTTCAGGGTGCCTTATGTGGTTCCCCAGGATGGCCTAGGACACAAGGAGCTTAATGACTGTGTACGAGGGTGGACTGGATTTAACTGCTGGCCCTTGGACCTGATCGTGCCTGGGCGTCAGTCTTGGACTGCAAGGGTCCTCTCACAGTGAAAGGGGCCGGGTCTAACTCCGGCAGGCTCAGGTGAACGCTGCCACGTGGTGGGGAGTATTGATCCTGGAGCCCGGCCATAGCCTTATGGGGGGGTGTGATATCCTTTACTTTTGCGTATGTTTGGAAATTTTCATAAATTTTAAAAAGAAAAGGGAAGCTTCATAAAACGGGGAGGGGAGCATCCCAACTCTACTTGAGTCAGCTTCCTCTGGGATGTAAGTTCGTGAGGGGAACAGGATGGCTGGCGTCTACTTGAGCCTCTGTTACTGCACATTTGGAGGACCTATAAAGTGGCGCTTACTTAATAGGATGCCAGGAAAATTCCCCAAAGGTGAGATTTTTCAGAAAGCAGACTTCTGGGATGCATCTTATGGGGGAGAGTCCTCCACTTCTGAAAGAACGCAGGCTATCACAACAGCAGGTCCACGAAATAACAACAGCTCTCTGGTGAATTGTTTTATGATACAGGATGAAACATAGACCGCTAGCTGTCAGGTACTGCATTTCTTGTGGCTTTGTACGAAAGTGTTCTTAATGACATTTCCCCTGTTTTTCTTTGGTGAAAGCAACGTGCTTTAAATTCCATCTGTGGTGGTTGGAACGACCCTGGTGTCATTTAAGAGACTTGGGATGTGTCTACACAGTACATGTTCTCCAATACATACTAAATGTTCAGGCAATTAGAAGAATGCTCCCGCCTCCACTGATTTGGAACAATAAAAACCAATTCAGGTTCTAAAGAGAAATGTTAGCCTCAAGTTCTTGGGGTTTTGGCTGCAGGAATGACAGAGGTCTCTTTGCAATTTAGTAGTTCATGGATAGGATCTTTCCTCACTTTGTCCTGCTCAGGTCAGAGCCATAATGTTTATTATAGCTACCATTTATGAGGCCCTACGAGGTTCCAGGCACTGGCTACATGCTTTACATGCATTCTTAATGTAGCACTTGTCCTAAAACAGAGCGATTTTTTTTTTTAAAGATTTTATTTATTTATTTGACAGAGACACAGTGAGAGAGGGAACACAAGCAGGGGGAGTGGGAGAGGGAGAAGCAGGCTTCCCGCTGAGCAGGGAGCCCAATGCGGGGCTCGATCCCAGGACCCTGGGATCATGACCTGAGCCGAAGGCAGACGCTTAACAACTGAGCCACCCAGGCGCCTCAAACAGAGTGATTTTTATCTTCACTTTTCAGATGGAGAAACTGGTAACACAACTAAGGAAGGGACAGGATGAGGATTTGAACCCCTGTCTATCTGAACACCCAGCCTACAATTTTTCCATTCTGCTGAAAGCTGGCAGGAACTTGAGATAGTAGCTCATCTGGGTTCTAACGAACCCTAGGCTTTTGAGGAAGTGCCTTAGGAATCTTTGGGGAAGGACGGGGAAGGAGGAAATGTGAGGGAGAGGCCAGGTCAATTGGACTTGGGCTCCACTCATTGGACTCAAACTAAAAGCTTCATTTCTCTTTTGTAGAGTGACTTTAAGTTTTGTTCGAAACAAGGGTTTTGCTACTAAAGAAGTATTTTAAAACTCTTGGTCTAGTTCAACTTCCTCATGAAAGAGTACAGAACTTGGGGGCCAGAGAGATTAAATGCCTTGCCCAAGATTTTATAAACAGGGCTGGCATTAACATCAGATGTCCAAGCTCCACCTGAAACCATTGGTCTCCCCATATGCTTTATCTTTTCACTTGTTAAATAGCAGGGAAAGGGAGAGATAGTTTGACCTGACTTCATTTCCTGACAGAATTCTTCATGACAAATGGAAGGCAGAAACACCTCCACTTCAGCGAGCTAGACCATCTTTGGCCTTTTGGCTCTAAGGCTCAAGTTAGTCAACATTGACCTTGTGACAAATTAAAATCAAGTGAGGAATTAAATATGTAATTTGTCTGGATGATATCAGGCTCTCTTCCTCTTTTCATTCAAATCCAAGTGAGTAGCAAAGGATACCATGGATCATCTAGCTAATTATATATATAGGCTTGGCCTGAGAATACTTTTGCTAGAAAACCGTTTATGTCTCCATATTTATTAATCCAGTCAGAAGCAGCTCTCTTCATATGAGACACAGTATGTGTGGCAAAGATTTTACTCTTAGAGGGGCCAAATATAGCCAAGGGAAAGTGGACTCCCTGCCCTCCCGAGTGGGAAAGCCTCCCCACCTGGCGAGCTTCCTTGCAGCTGAGCAGCTGTATCCACCTGGTCCTCAAACCAGGGAAGTTTCGCTTCCCTGTCAGACCACGCCGTCCCTGAAACAAGCGAACCAGATCCCGCCCTGGGAATCAAGGGACACCTCACCCTCTTGTTACTACAAAGCCTGTCCCCCACAGCCTTTTCTTGTTCACTCTGTTCCTGAATGCAACCTCTGTGTGGCTCTATGGGCCTGTAAGTGTCTTCCTCGCCTGGGCTGTGAGTGTATGAGACTAACAATCCGCTGTTGATCCCATGTGCGCAGTGTCAGATGTCCTGTGTTTGGTCATTCTAGAACCTTAGGTCAGGACTTTCCTCACCGTCAGGGTGAAGAGGAGGTGAACAAAACAATGACCAGACATGAATACTAATACTCAATGGAATTTTCAGAGAATTGGTGCCAAGCATCACTTCCTTTGGAGTGTGGCTAAGTGTCAGGCTATTTGCAAATAGGAATGAATTTTAACTGAAATTATGTCAGCCAGAACTGACCTTTATTAATTTCAAGGCCCTAGAGCTTTCCCATCTGCTCATTTTCATCTTTATCATTCTCACCTGGAGATTTTTGGGAGCAACAGCACTGTTCTCCTTCCTGAGGTGACTTAAGGTTAGCCCTGCCTAAAGGCAAAAGAATCAAAAGATGACCCTTCCATTCCTGTCATTTAAATCTTTACTAACTGCATTCTTTCGGTAAAATGTAGCAGAAAGAATTTTTCTCATCTCCGCAGACAAGAGATTATAATAAACAGATCTTTCCACCCCCCCATCGGAAGCATTCCAGTATTAATATATTTCCAAATTCTGAGCCCTAGAAACAAAGCTTTAGATGTAATTTCTTTTCCTATTCATGAGATTTACAATAGGAAGGTCATGTTTGTACTAGATTTTGGTTTGAAATTAATCTTCTTTTCTCCCCAGCATTTCTATAGAATCCAGGCACTTCATTATTTATTCATTTCCAAATATTAAATGCTTGTCATTCTTGAACAACGATCTAATCTTCCCTTTATGTGTGGAGAAACAAAGTTATGGAACTTGCAAATCATTGCCAGGGCATAGATCACTCTAAAGGTTATGGCTATCCATTGAATTTCTTTCCTCCACACATTCTTAGACCACAAAGTAAAACTATAAATTGTTTTGTAAGCAGCAAGTATAGCATCCTCTGACTATTAGGAAGTATTCACTAAAAGCTCATTTGCATTCTGCCTTACAAGAGAAACTTTATGGGGCAAATAAATATATTCAAACTCCACAACCAAGCCCAACGCCGAGGCTGTGCTAAAATCACCCCCCCCAACACCCTCTTTTCTGGCCTGTGCCTCATATGGATCAAAATATATTCTTAGTTCAGTTGAACAAGGGTTCATTTAAACCACATCTGCTGCTCATCAAACCTCTATTTTAGGAGTGGGGAATTCTTTTTCAGAGATAGATTCTGTCTGGAAGGTCTATGGCAGCAAATAGTCCTCATTAAATTTCACAACATTTTACCAACATATATACAGTACCCGCTTTTATGTGATTATAGAACCCAGGCAAAACCCTGCACCCCCACTTCAAAGGATTCCTCACTTGACTAATTCTAAAGAGTAAATTGATTTTCTCATCATTTGTTGTATTTGACAATAGAAAAGCTGACGCAGCAACATTGCTAACATAACAGCTCATTTCTATTCAAGGGGAAGGAATTTGCGTTAATATTCTTAATGACTGGCATCTTTATGAGAAATGTGAAATCATTTATCCTTAGCAATAACCTGACTGGGATTAAGAAGTACTTGGTACTTAGAACGGAAGTTATCTGTCAGGAAAAATTATTTAGACTGATGCAAATTAACTGAATAAATTGGCTTCCTAATTATGGTGTATATATTCAAGTTTGTTAAAACTGGTTTGAACTAAAGCATTTGGAAAGGATCTTTCAAGAGTGATCTGACATTCTGTTGGAGGAAAAGATAACACATTTATTTCACATTTCCTAAGGATTTCTGGAAATGATTTAAGAAGCAAGGGCATGTAAATCAAAGGAAAACACATTAAGTAAGCATGTGTATGTCTTGTTTATTTGGAACGGTGATAATGCCTTACAGAAAACATGCAGCAGCACGTGCATCACAATGCCCTAGATTCAAAGTCACCAATAGTGCTTTCCTGGGGGGGCGGCGGGTGTTTCCCGCCCTCTCAAGGCTGGCTTGGGCATAAGCCTGCCAGACAAATCTAAGAGATGAACACTTAGGCTGGCCCTTAACAAGCAACGTACAGACCAGTCTGTATTCTGTAAGAGTTTTCCACCCTTAATGGGCACAGTGTGCACACCAGTTAACAAGTTTTTATTGGAAGCTCAGCCTTCTCTTCCTCGCCAGTTTCACAGCCAAACTTCATTTAGCTTTTTACCAAAAAACCTAGTAAATTGTGGGAAGAAGCACTTTACCAGCGTTGGAGATTTAATGAGTCTGGAAAAAAAAAAGGTGTAAATTGCAGGAAAATGTAAACTGCTTTCACGTAATTAATGACGGGGTTTTACTGTTTGGCATTTATATAGAACTTTCTTTGGAGAGACAGCATTGATTTTGGGAGACAAACTGACTTGGGTCAAATTCTTAGCTCTACAGGTGTGTGGTATTTTCATCTAGTTCCTCTACTTATAACTAGAATGACTAAGAAAGCCTTAATGTGAATAGCAGTATCTATCATGCACTAAGTACTCAGTATCGTTCGATTTCTCCTCCTTTCCTGAGAGTCTTTTAGGGAGTTCATGTCTTAAGCATGAGTTTGGTATTATTTGCCCTGGCTGAGTAAGCGTTAGCCAAGGGGCGATCCTATCAACAGCTGCCTAGGTTCCTGTGTTTAAATATGAATATTTAATTATATAAAGGAAAACAATAGGGATATCTTTAAAAAGGCAGTGATTGATAATCATTAGCAGTAACACAAATGTTACTGTTGTGACTTCAGCCTGAGGGACAGTTATTCAGGGGATCAGGTAAACTCAGGGTGTTGAGGTTTGTGTTAGAAATCCTAACAAAGCTTTTGCTACAAAACAGTGGGTTAGAGAGACGTAGAAAATATGAACAGAGGGAACGTCATCCAGGAAATTCAGTATGTGTCAAATTCAGATTGTCCCCTCCAGTGTTTTGGTGAGCAGGCAAAGGAATAAACTGCACATACAAAGACATATACACCAGAGAGAGGAGCTGGGGCAAAGCGCAGGTGCGCAGATCGGGCTGAGAAGATGAAGAGAAAGCAGGAGCCATGTGGGACAGAGACCCGGACATAGCCGACTGCAGAGTGTGCACTCTTCGAGGGCTGCTGGTGGAGGATGTGCGGAGACCGAGACAGGAAAAAGTCTCATTCTGCAGAATCTGCAAGTACCTGTGTCTGGGGCTGGCAGGTGCATTAGTAAAAAGAATGAGAGGCTAAAGAGCCAGAGCCTGAGGCAAGGATGGTGGACAGTGAAGGGAATGATAATGGGCCTTTTCTGAGAAGAACTGCTCTATGCTTTAAACCGGTGCCGAGCTGAGTAACCTGAGACCTGATATGTGACTGACTTCCCCGAAGGCAGTTTTTACCCTGAAATTTCCTTACATTGCAGTAAGGTTAAGTTGTGCACTTAAGATGTCTGTGTGCTGTGCTCGTATGAGGGGGCCAGGATGGGAGTCATATTACTAATGGAGGAAGGAAGAAGGTGAATGTGGTCTTCTCACTTCTCAGCTCACCTAACCATTCTTATTTGAGGAAAAATGTATACAGATGAGTATTATTGAAAACTTTGGAGTGGGAAGAAACCACAAAAGGGATGGCTGAAAGTGTGGGTTGGAAGAAGAGAGGGAAAAATGTATATTGTATATCCTACCGCTTATCCCAAGCTCACCTCTTTCCTGACTGGTCCCTTCCTACATCATTGTTCAGTGGGTGCCTGTGAGGGCACCTTGTTTATTTTATTTTGTATTTATTTATTTGACAGAGAGAGAACACAAGCAGGGGGAGCATCAGGCAGATGGAGAGGGAGAAGCAGACCCCTTGCTGAGCAGGGAGCCCGATGCGGGGCTCGATCCCAGGACCCTGGGATCATGACCTGAGCCGAAGGCAGATGCTTAACCGACTGAGCCACCCAGGCACCCCCTGTGAGGGCACCTTAGAAAGTCAGCTGTGTTCACTTTTTATCCCAATTGGTTAGAGCAAAGAGAAAAATTATAAAGTCCAATTGGCAGTAAGACTGAGCATCTCTTTTTGTCATATAGACAAGAGATGATCATCTAAGAGGTTATCCAGACAGTCAAAAGCCACATCTGTCCAATTATCGACAGAACAGTTCAATGTTCCAGGGAAAAGCCTTTTTTAAAAATGTGAAATTTGTTTCTTTTATTATTTTTTTTCTCTCTGGCTTTGAAAAGCTGTGCTTTGCTATAAACCTGAGGTTTGGTGAATTGAACCAATTTAATTTAAATACTTTATATTTAAGTATTTAGATCATGACATCTTAAAAGCTTTTTAGAACATCATTCGTTCACTTAGCAAACATTTATTGAATGCTTCACATGTGTCAGGGGCCGCTGTTGATGTAACTAAGATGTGGTCCTGCTTTTTCATCCATACGCTTTTCCATACAAACTATGTTCTTGGAAAGCATGGTGTCACTCACAGAATTTAAAAATTACTGGATATATGATACAAGAATTGGTTAAACTATCAACCAAGCTTAAAGAAAAAAAATAGAAATGTGGAATAAGGATGATTTCATTCATTAAGTGGGGTCTGGAGTAGTCCAGGTGCTGACTTGGTCCCTGGAGGTCAACCATATCAGTCACGTGAGTCAAGCTCTCAGATCCCGTTTCCTTGTTCACATGATGGGGACTCCAGGTCACAGAGTTGTTGAAAAAAATTAAATTAGATGATATATATATATAAAGCACTTACTTGTACATGGCAGGTAGGTACTTAATAAACCTTAGCTGTTATTATTTGTATATTAGTAAATAAAACACAGGCATCTTTCTCAGTCATTTTGTTCTTTAAAAGAATGTTCTTTCTTTCTATGGCTAAATACAACATGAGCCCAAGAAGATTTAGATATGATCATTCAGGGTATAAAAAGGCATTGGAACATCAAGAGGATGTACTGGGAAGAGTACCGGTTTGGTAATTTTAGGACTTGAGTATCTGTCTCTGGAATAGGACTGCTGTTTAGTGGCTATGAATAATGATGGTATGCTGCCTTCATAACTTGTTTCTTAATCTGTAAAATGGGTCCAATTCTGCCTGTGTTACCTACTTCGTTCAAGGAGTTATGAAGATCAGATAAAGTAGGATTGTAAAAATGATTTGCAGTGGGTAATATGATAAATAAGTTACAGTTAAATAATGAGTTTTCCTGGGCTAGGGTACTGATTATTGGTGATTGACTGGAGAAAGATGTGATTGTGGTTTATAAGTACTTGAGGTAGAAATTACTTTTCAATTTATATAGAAATAAATGATAAGTTTGGAGGAAGTGTGGAGAAATAGAACACCTGGATTCTAGTTCTTCATAGTGCCTCAGATCAGCTCTATTTGCCTATGTGAATTATTTAACTCCCCGGTGTCTCTCTAAAAAAATTTGTATTTGAAAATAATTACCAAAAAACCCCACTGAGGTCTGTGGAGTTGAGCTAACTTATAGAAAAGTTGCAAGAATAATTTACTCAGGTTCATCTGTTGTTAACAGTTTGCCCCAATTCCTTTATCAATTGCTCACTTGCTCTCTCTTCCCTCCTCACTGAAATATATAGAGAGATAAATATATATATATATATATATATATATATATATATATTTTTTTTTTTTTCCCCCTTGAACTTGATGGCAGTAAGTTACATACATCATGGTCTTATACCCCTAAATATTTCTCAGCGTATATTACCTAAGAATGTTGCTCTATTTCTAATTCTTTAAAAGGAGCACCCATACTCCACAGGGTTGTCGAAATCAGCTTTATGTTTGACAGCACTGTGGGAAGTATAAATTGCTATGTAAAATCAAAGGGTGTTTATTTCCTAAATTGGGAAAAATCCAATTACATAGAACTTCAGAGGACTTACAAGTTGTGGTGGAGTACAGACTGAGAAAGTGCATTGTGTATGTCTGCAACAAGCTGAAGATGAGAGCGAACTTTCGAGTCTCTGTGGTGAGTGAGAGAAACAACAAAGATGCTCTCGCACTTGGCGACAGAACTTTTGAGTTATATTCCTCCTGCAAGGGCTTGAATCTTTATGCTGTTTTTTTTCCTTTCACTTTAACTGTTTGCCATTCTGGGGTGGTATTTTTTGGTGGAGATGATGAGCATGTTCGAGAAGGCAGAACTAGAGCGCTGTAAGTAGTTTAGTTAGAGCTCAGCTTTACTTCTTCGGTCCTTCCTTCAAGTAGTGAACATGACCTGTTTTATTTTCATTATAGACAACAGCTTGAAATACAAATAGGAAAAAGGAAAGCTCAACGTGCAAGCTTAGTTGAAGAGAGTAGGAACTAAGTTTTCTCATGAACCAAAGAAATCATTTTCCTAGAAACCCTTTTCAGCGTTTGCTGTCATAAGGTTTAGCTCTGTGACAAACAGGTAATTATTCTGCCACATTATCTTTACATTCTCAGCAGAATTCTCCCTTTCATCAGAAGTTGTAATACTGGTAAGTTTGATTTCTTTATAATTCCAACCAGATTTGTGATCACATTCTCCAGTGGAGTGAAATATGACCAATAACTTAAAAATATTTGTAAAAATACTGCTTTTCCACTCACATATTTCTTTCATTGCCCTGCAAATCATAATGGCTTCCTTTGGATACTTACAACAACAACAAAAAAAGGAAATCTAGAACACATTTTAGAAACAAAACTGTTTTTCAAAAAGTCAAAACCACACTTAAGTATTCTAAATTAATCTTTTATTTTGCATTTTTAAATTGTTATTTTTTATAATACAACATGAAAAATATAAGTGAATGACTAAGAAATACATTTATAATCCAATAATGATTGATTTTACTTCCCTTATAGATAAATCAGTTTTAAACATAAATTATACAGATATATAGTGGTATACACTCATGTAGTTTATTAAACTATGAAGAATATTGCTCTTAAACTTCTCTTGGGAAAATTCCAGTACCTGAGTAAGGATTTCAAATGTTTATTTCTCAGTGAGGTGATGTTTCTGAGGAACAGCTCAACTAATGCAACAAGGTTTCCTTAATACTGAGAAAATGTGATATATTTTGAATCACTTGAAGCCCAGAGCAGTGAAATAGAAGTTAGACGACATGAATTCTAATGCTGATTATTTCACTCACTGCCTCTTTAGAGTCAAGTTTGTCCTATCTCAGATTCAGTTTCATGCGGTACAGAAATAACGTATATGCTTTGCTTACCCCAATATTCCAATGATTTAGTTCAAGTAACGTTTTCCTCCAATGTTTTGAAGGAATAATGATTACTATTGTCATCATCATTTGGGTAGCATCCTTTTAGCATAGTTAGAACATGTTTCCACAAAGAAGGTTCTCTACACTAAAGCTACATAACTTTCATATGTAGCAACAGTGCTTGGGTATTTGTGTGAGAATGGATTTTCTGCAAGGAGTATACCTGAAAAATAAATGCTTTTTTTTTTTTTTTTTTTTGGTATTTATTCCAGTCTCAAGAATTCTCTACAGTACCTGATTATTCATCATAGCACTCAGCAAGAGGGTCCATGGTCACAAACAGAGCTGGGCTCATATCTTCACATTCTTGTTAGGTCCTAATGTATAATTGACACATGAACTCCCTTTGGTCCTGGTAGAATTTCACTGACTTGCATTTCTTGGTGAAGCCTAGCTTGTAGAAGTTTCTCTGGGAAATATGAGTTTTGTGATTTTGGGTGGGTCTTTGAATAGCCTCCAGGCCTCAGTTTCCTGGATTTTACTTAGATGATCTCTAACCTATACCTCTAACATTCTGTGTTTCTTTTTTTTTCTTTTAAATTCCAACCTCTGGGGCACCTGGCTGGCTCAGTTGGAACAGCATGCAACTCTTTTTTTTTTTTTTTTTTAAGATTTTTATTTATTCATTTGAGACATAGAGATACAGAGGTAGAGAGAGCATGAGCAGTGGGAGAGGCAGAGGGAGAAGCAGACTCCCGGCTGAGCCAGGAGCCCGATGTGGGGCTTGATCCCAGGACCCTGGGATCATGACCTGAGCCGAAGGCAGACGCTTAACCATCTGAGCCACCCAGGCGCCCACATTCTGTGTTTCTATAGTAACTTATATATCTTTCCTGGAAAATCTATCCCTAATTCTAAAGTATTTTTAACAGCTACAAGAAAAAAGATCCAGTAGCTTTGACAGAATGTGTGTTAACTTCCTTTTACTTTTGCGTAATTTAAAGCCTGTCATCTGACTGGCTAATTGTCCTACAACTGAGAATTCAACGCCTAGCCAAAGAATTTTTACAATCAAATCCTACTACAAAATAAAAGAGAGAGAGAGAGAGAGAGAAAACCAGGATGATTTATTATGGAGTTTATAGGGCATTTTAATTGATGCTATGCTACAGGTAGTGAATATATTCATTCAGATGGCACAAGTCTATATATCTGTCACTATCTCTGAAATTCTTGTCTAGCCATAATTTTACAGGTCCTTAGAAACAGACTTGTCACAAACTCCTCAGTTCAGCTCTCAACGAAATTAATTGATAACATAGAATCCTGAGTGGTTGGCATGTGAGTGACACCCAGCTCTACAATTTCACATCTAATCAAGGAAGATGGGAATTCTAGTTGGCCTATTGTCTATTTGAGTCTGTTTCTGGATGGAATCCAGCTGGCTCAAATGCAGCCCTGGAAAGTGATGTGGGCAGAAGATGGAAAGACAAAAAAATTAAACCAGAGAACCAGCACATAAGAGAGTACCTTCCACATTATCCAAAGAATTGCCTGGTGTAGCTGTGGATTTGCTGCTGATAGTTGGCTAAAATTTCTCCATAACCAAAATGCAATTTTCTGTCCCAATTGTCCTTGAAAATCTATGAAGAATAATGATAAATGCAAAATTGTACCTAATTAAGAGCTAAAATTAGATGACAAGATTTTAAGTGGTGAGCACCTATGAGAAGGAATAGTTCTGTTATTGGAATAGTTAGGAAAAGAAAGTTCCAGGGACGGAATGGGGGTGATTTTTCTTCAAGAAAGGGGTGAAATTTGGACGTTCAGAAGCATGACGGGAAGACAGCCCCAGCCCAGAAAGCAGTATGAGCAAATGCTTAGTAGTAGAAGTAAGTGGCATAAGTTCTAGAGCTGCTGCATCAGCTTTAGCGAAGACAGAAAGTGTAGACGTCAAGTGGGGTGGTTATAGTGGAGAAGATTATGCAGGTCCCTACATGCTGATATCTTCTTTAGACTGGACGCTGTAGAAGATGGACAGATGGCTGTTTTAGGGTAATAGCAGGACATGGGGAAAGAGCCCTAGAGGATGGTCAGCTTAACGGTGGTGTGTAAGAAAAGTGGGAATAAGAAAAAGATAAAGAACAGAGCTCGATTTAGCATGAGGTGATGCAAAACTGGATTACAGTCCTTCCCCTTCCCCTCCTCCCCCCACCACACCTTTTGGTTTCAAGGAGAATGTTTTCTTTATTTAGGCTTGTTTTAAGGGAAGAGCAGAGTTTGCCAGTAAAGAATAATGTAATCTAGCTGAGGGGGGGTAGGGGGAGTGGGGGTGGGGGAGGGCAAAATAAAGGCAAAGAGGTGGTGGGGGGCATGCTCCCGAAAGATTAGCTGATGTGTTCAGCATAACGATACTAATGGTAGCCAAGTTCTAGAATCCAGGTTTTTGATGTTTTTTTCCACTGTACCATCCTAACTATAATACTACTGCATCATTTAGTGAATTTTATTTCATTGCGAGTAACATTTTAACTTATTACTTGCTCAGCATGAAATATGATTTACCTGAAGCCAATGAGGCAGTCCAGGTGGTATATTCTAAGCTTCCACAGGGGTTATGACAGTGGCAGAAGCAATTGTAGGAACACCTCCAATTCCACTTCTGAGACTACAATAATGGTTGATCAGAATGGTAGATCAACAACGGATAGCTATTTTTGGAGCAAAATGGCTAATGAAAATAATAATTGTTATATATGAAACATATAGAATATTTTCTTTCTGTTTTTTGTCTTTATTTTGGTGTCAAAAAAGTGACTCTTACAGAACATATTTTGACTTCATTGATATTTTTCCCTCTTCCTCACCACTTAATCTTTTTTTACAAGGACCACACTTCTATTCAAGACATCTTTGTCCCTCTGAGGTGGGTCTAGAAGTTGAACATGTAGGGGTAGAATCCTGAATTGAAATCAGAATTTAGATGGTCTAAAATTAAGAAATTTACGAATATCAGCTCATGTTCCATACCCGAATCTCCATGCAAGCACACTAGCCCACTGACCTAAGGGGGTACGAGATGAAGAGATCTGACCTGGTCGTAAGCTTGGCAGCAAAGCCCAACTTTTGTGCTTGCTGCAGATGACGTTTATTGATCTAACTATGGCACTTGTGTATTATATCTTTTCCCCTTGGTTCATTAAACTGGCTGTCTCATGGAGTACCAATTAAATCATTAGCCATTAATAGCTTTCAAATATAAACTGGCTCATGCCAATTAGACCATCATGCATGGCAACCCTGAATAAGAAATGGATTACAGGTGCTGTTACTTAGGTTGGCATTTCTCCCATAGGAACCAGGGAACATGGTTCAGAAAACTCAGTTGAGTAAAATAAAACAGGCCAAAGTCTTCATTAAAAACTTGAATAGCACCCAAGTCTCTTTTGAGGAACCAGA
Organism: Mirounga leonina; assembly: GCF_011800145.1. Classification (NCBI taxonomy): domain Eukaryota; kingdom Metazoa; phylum Chordata; class Mammalia; order Carnivora; family Phocidae; genus Mirounga; species Mirounga leonina. The sequence goes on along the minus strand of NW_023270415.1, from coordinate 20,567,182 downwards.
ATGCTGTCAAGTCTCCACAGGTCAATGCTATTCCCACAAATTTCTAATAATAAGACTACATTTTAATTCCAATTCTTGCTGACTCAAGTAGTGCATTCTTTCAATCATGCTGCTCCCAACATCGAGTGCCAAAGTTTGAAATGGCAAATACAATCTTCTACTTGTAATAAACTTATACCTAATCCTGAAAACTATTCCTCGATTTAGTAAAAGGAAGTGACTAAAGCATTACTCTCCTATTTTGAAGAGGATCTTAACATGAGGTGTGGCTGAACAAATAAAATAAAATAAAAGGGTGAAGTGAGAGGGGATAGAAAGAAAAGTAAGGGGGTGGGGAAACCTTTCTCAAACCTTAAAATTAAGAATGATTTGTCTTTATAGTGAATGCAGAAGGGAGTGTCTGTATCATTTGTAAAACAAATCATTCATACATTCTGCAAAAGGATGTCCAACTCATCTCTTCTAAAGTAGAATCTGAAGTTTCATGAACAGAAGCAACTTAAATATTTCATTTCGCCTTGCCTCGAGACTCTCCTTAAATTATATGTCCCTCTCCACCAGCATTTTCTCAGTTGCAAGAAGAGAATTATAGGTATTCTAGAGAGATAGTTTGTTATTCTGAGTTGAAAATTCATTACTTCCCCCCAGAGTTTAAAAACACTATTTTCTTAATCTGAGAGAAGATCTTTTTTATCTAAGGAAGATGTCATTAAAAAAGAAAACAGTTAAGGGACGCCTGGGTGCCTCAGTCGGTTAAGCGTCTGCCTTCAGCTCAGGTCATAATCTCAGGGTCCTGGGATCGAGTCCCACAACGGGTTCCCTGCTCAGCGGGGAGCCTGCTTCTCACTCTGCCTCTCCCGCCTCATGCTCACTCTCTTTCTCTCTCTCTCTCAAAGAAATAAATAAAATCTTTTTTAAAAAGATAATTATGCATTCTATCTTATGTATCATCAGTGATCAGAAAATTCGATTTCATGTTTATATTATTGAGCATTTATATACACACATATATTTGCCATGTTTGTATTATAAAGTTATCCCAGGCATAGTTATTAATTTACAGATACCAGATAAACATTTGTTCCATAATGACCATTGTCACGTTGGAAATTTATGGTATACAAAATGAAATTGTACTTCCAGCACTCCCATTCTCCTTGGGTGGTGTCACCATCCCCCTGTTTGCTGGGTTTGATACTTCAGTGTCATTCTTGTGACTTGTCTTTCTTTTGTCCTCTATTTGACCGATCACCAAGTTGTTGACACTGTTATTTATTTCTTCATAACGTTTCTTACACCCATCCTTTCCTCATTCTCAACATTGCCATTGGGACTGGGCAAACTTTTTTTTTTTTTTGGACTTTTGGTACCCTCCCAATTGTCTTGTTCTCTCTCTCTCTCTTAATCTCTCTCTCCCCATTCCTGAAAAACCTACTGCTTAAACTTCCTAAAGCACCTGTTTAAAGTCCAACCTGTCTACTTGATGTGTCAGAACACTCTAGAGTTCAGCCTAATGTAGCTCTCACATGACATGCTTAAGACAGACAAGGGTGCAGAGTAGAGGCATTAGAGGACCACACTCTTTCTCCTCCTCCTTGCTCTTCTCTTCTTCTATCACTCCTCTTTCCTCCTTTTCTCCCTTCCTTTCTTCCTTCTCCTCTTTGCCTAGTGACCGCCTTCATTGTATTCCCAAAGTGCATCTATGCAAGTGCGCTGGTTCAAAAATGCTGTGTCTTTTTTTTTTTTAAATGTTTTCCTTTATTTATTTTTTTTTTTAAAGATTTTATTTATTTATTTATTGGAGAGAGAGAGAGAGAGAGAAATAGCATGAGAGGGGAGAGGGTCAGAGGGAGAAGCAGGCTCCTCGCTGAGCAGGGAGCCCGATGCGGGACTTGATCCAGGGACTCCAGGATCATGACCTGAGCCGAAGGCAGTCGCTTAACCAACTGAGCCACCCTGGTGCCCCAAAAATGCTGTGTCTTAATGTGAAATTGACAGACCTGGCTTAAGTTCAAGTCCTTACCCAAGCGGAGCTTTCCACCATCTTGGAAAAAGATATAGCTGTGGGAGCGCTTACTGTGGTCTACGCCCTGTGTTAAGCATCTTACTTTGATTATCTCACTTAACCTTTATAACAACCCTTTTTGGTAACCATATCTCCATTTTATAGAGAAGGAAGCTGAGTGAAAGTGAGGGTAAATAAACTGGCTCCACACAGTTTGTAAAGATGGAGATGACAAAGTCTGGCCCAGCTCAGGTTCCTGCTCCTCCAATAGGGGGCTCTGTTGACATCCTTTATATTTAATTAGAACAAATAATTGATACTTAACCACCACATTCTTTGCATTACTACTAAACAATTGTTTGTGTGCATGTCTTCTCCTCACAGCTAGGCTGGATATTCCTTCAGGGCACGGATGGTGTCCTATATTGTTTTGTATTCCTCTGCACACTGGGATAGAAATACATGGGAAGCTCTCAAATACATATGGAATAAACAAATTAACAATCAATGGAGCTCTCTTAAGCTCGTTCCTTTCGGCTCCGATTCTATTTAGAAGGCACATCATGGCTATTCCTTAGGGCATTAGCGCAACTGCTAAAAAGTCATTTCAAGGGCGCCTGGGTGGCTCAGTTGGTTAAGCGACTGCCTTCGGCTCAGGTCATGATCCTGGAGTCCCTGGATCGAGTCCCTGGATCGAGTCCCGCATGGGGCTCCCTGCTCGGCGGGGAGTCTGCTTCTCCCTCTGACCCTCCCCACCTCATGCTTTCTCTCTCTCTCAAATAAATAAATAAAATCTTTAAAAAAAAAAAAAAGTCATTTCAACTGCTTGGTATTGAGTATATCCCCCCAATCTTTTTTACTAAATATAGATATTATATATGAAAAAGATGGTGACAACACATGTGAGGCGTCTAGGGGTCTCAAATAACAAATATTACATCACCTATGCTTTTATTCATCTGCTCTATTCAGAACACTTTTCTTTCTCTAAGCAGCATGAAGCTCTCAAGAGAAAAAAAAGGAGCACGTGACTTGCAGGGGCCGCTTTGCTGGGATGCACTTCTTATACATGAAAGTTAAAAGCCAAAGTTTCAAGAATATCTGGACGCAATGCCAAGCACATCTGTTTGCTCAGAACTTCTATTCAGGGGAAGATTGATTATTGGCAGGTGAAGGTTAAGAGGGAAGCTTTAAACTGGCAGGAAGTCTATTCAGAGGACATGTTATATTATAGAAAGGTGATTTTGGTGCTAAGCCATATTAGTGATACGAGTTTGAAGATAATATCCACAGGTGCACACTTCTAAATTAATTTAATAAATGCACACTTGGCATGCAGTTAATCTTTTCTCACCATGACTCTGGTATAGCTAGTATCTTATAAGAGTCTAACTTTCAGTTTTATTTTAAATTAATATAGCAGGTCTTACAACAACATGCCTGAGCCATAACAACACACCACGAAACTGGACAACAGACAAAGCTCTCTGCAATTCTGATTTCTATTTTATCCGTTAGGAGTGTTCTATTATTGCTCAGAAAAGTGGGACAACTCTTAGGCTTGATATGGTTTGGGCTTCTTTCATCAAGCGATTCAGAAGGATTCTCCTGAGTTCTTGAGACAAAGTGATTTTCAGTTTTTTATGAAGGGAAAAAGTTCATAGAGTATTAGCTCTATTTGCAGATGGGAAAAACTGTAACACAAAGTCATACTAGCTCAGGGTTTCAGTTAATTGTAGCAACAGCACTAGTATCTAGAAAGAGCAATCTGTGGCTGAACTGAAGATCTGGGCAATGCCAGCAAAAAAAAAAAAAAAAAAAAAAAGAAGGAGAAGAAGCAGCAGCAGAAATACGTGAAGGTCTATAAAAATCTCTATCAGAGCCAATGGCTTAAGAACAGAAAATTCAATTATTGTAGTTTTATAACATGCTTGGGTGTGTGATAAAACAAGTCCCCTCCCCATCTTACTATGGTCTTCTTCTCTTACAAAAATGTCGAGGCTTGCTCATGAGTTTATTACCCAGATGAACTTTAGAATCCTTATTTTACATTCAAGCAGAGTCATCTGGCTCTTACCAGTCCCCCAACTCTGCTCCCACTGCCAGTCATCTCACCTTGTGTGAAAATGTCATTAGTATTACACAAAATGTGGAGATTAATTTTGGGACACTTTACTTCTTACAATGAGTCTTTTTTTTTTTTTTTACCCAGAAATATGGTGTTCATTTATTCTGTATGGCATTTTAATATCCATCTCCCCCACTACATTTAATAGTGGTGTGTCCGAGTCCCTTGGATTCACATTTTCAAAAAATGCAGAAATAGCGTCTCACAGATTTATAGCTCTGCAGTTAAAAAGAAAATCGGAGTATAAGGAAAAGTTTTACCTTTGAGGGTGAAGTGGAGAGCTACATTTTATTTATTTATTTTTTAATTAACCAGGTTTAACAGATGATTGTGCAGTAGTACAAGAATCACATATTTTGAGGGCAAAGAGAGCACAATTAGTTGCTGTAGCTGAGGGGAGGTCGGGCAACATAACTGTCAATGAAGGTTCTCTAGACATGTTTGCTGGGGGGAGGGGGGATCTCCAGAAATACTGCCCTTTATCCTAGAGGAGTTCCAGTTTCTTTCCTCTCCCTGGCCTGGGGCAGGTGCAGACCAGATGACCAGGATTGGAAAGAATATCCTTTGATCTGTCCCAAGATTCTGAAGACTGCAATTGAATGACAGTGTCCACGGACGTGTTTGTGAGGTGGCACTCAGTGCTTTGTGAGATCATTTCTCAGCTGGTTGCCCTTCTGGGGAAAGGGCACAGAGAGAAGGCTCAGTGTGTGATGGTGGGTGCAGAGTTTGGGAACAGAACAGAGCTCAGGCTAATTGCTTTCAGCTTTTTTGTGAAATTTGGTTTGGAGGTGAAGGACAGCGAAGGTCCAAGCCCCTTGTTTTGTCTAAATGGTATCTCGCTTTACCAACTACTTCTGGAAGCCTGACCTGACTTCTACAATGTTTTGCCAAGTTATTATTTCTTTCTAAATAGTGGGCCCGAAGGAAGGAAGAGGAACACATAACCCTGTGGTGAATTCAGCTCCTTGCTGGGGTCCACTGCTCCGTCCCTTTGTTTCCCCCAGTGCTGCAGCCCAGTGCCTGCTCTTTATGATCCTTTAGTGCAGGACCCAGGACTCTGCTCCTCCCTGCGAAGTGTATTCAACTGTCACCATTGTCCCCACAGATCCATTAACTCAGTTGCTCCAAACTCCTAATGCCAAAAGCGGCCCCCTCCTCCATCTCCCTCTCCCACTCCCTCTCCCCTCCCTCCCTTTCCCCTCCTTCCCCATCTCTCCCCAAGTCCACCAATCTCACTCTCTTGAGCTCCCTTCCCCTACCCCTGCCTTTGGTGGCAAAAAAGGAAAGACACACCATAAATACATGAAATTAGTGACTTACATAACTGAGGTGAACACAGTCATGCATCCTGGATCTGTATCTATACTTACCAACCTTCCTTCTCTCCCATCTATTGCACATGCGCCAAGCTAGGTGCTTTGCGTGTTTTCTTCACAACATCCTCAAGGTAAAGAATTCTGTCTCTGTCAGGGGCCTGAACGGTAAGTCACCTGCCCAAGGCCACTCAGCTACAGAGAGGTGGTCCCTGGATTAGAACACAACTCTGTCTGAACCCAAAGACTATACTCACCTGCTTCCAAAATCATGGTTGAAATTTTATACCATAAGGGGCAGCCAATAGCTGTAATTTCTACCATAGTTACAGGAAGCTGAAATAGATGGAGATCTGTCATTATAATACTCAAACTTAATTTGGGGCAATAATTCCACATTCTGTTTAAGTGGAATTTTTTCTAAGCTACCCCAAAATACAACCAATCAGGGGTCATCTTTTTTTCTTCTTTTCTCTCGTGGGTGGAGATGGCTATTAAGAGCTGGCAAATAGGTCTAAAGTGGGGTAACCAGAGAGTAAAGTGCCTTGAATGTCCCTGTGAGCTAGTCAACACACACTTACTAGTATCTTCCATGGGAAAGAAAAGTGGACCAAGCCACTCCGTGTCTCAGGAGACTTCACCCTACCCGAAGAGTCAAGGGATAAAATGGCAAAGTAGAAAACATCATAAGAAGAAGGCGAATGCACCAAGTGCAACCATGGATCACTAATGGTCAGCTTCAAGGGAAGGAAAACATTGTGAGATGTGGTGGTTGGGGGTGGCTTCTCGGAGGAGATGGGACTTAAGTGGACATTTTGAAGGATGAGTTCAGAGAGGTGAGGAATGTTCCACACACAGCCTCACAAACGTAGAACCAGAAGGAAGGGTGCCCACGAGGACAGACTCTCGTTTCGTATACAAGCTAGAAAACTGGAGTGGTTGGGTTCAGAGAAGAGACCAGGAGGGGGTGGGAGCCAGAGGGGCCACCTGGGCTTCAGGGAACAAGAGACTTGAGCTATTGTGTTGATTTGGTGGAAGACACGGTTGGAGAGTTGGGACCAAATAACAGATGGCCAGCATGTCATGTGAACTGCACTCTGTGGGTAATGACGGCCCACGTAGTAGGAATTCTCAGGTCAGAAATGCTTTGATGGAAGCAGAATTCTAGGAAGCTCAGTCTGCAGGGGTGGACAGAAGAGGGAAATGGAGGCAAGCGGACCTGCTAGAAGGCTGTCGTAATGACCCACATGTGACGCGATCCTTCTGGAGCGGTGGCTGCAGGCCAGATATGAGAGATGTTCTAAAGGAAGGACTCACGGAATTTGATGACACATTCGCTATGGGGGTGACGAGGATATTAGAGAGAAAAAAAAGAGCTAACAGGCTAATTCTCCTCCTTCCCAACATATTGAGATAGAATTGAAAATACTTTAAATAGGAAACACATTTCAGAAATACTTTTTCCAAAAATATCTTCTTTCAAATGCCCCCCTCCCCCATGCCCCGCCCAGGGATCTAACCTAAAGTAAAGGTAAATTTACCATATGACCATAGAATTAATTTCATACATGAGCTTCTTTTCCCTCAAAGTCAATAATGATGCTAAAAATAATAATCTATTTAGAGTCCGCACCTTAAACATTTTAATCCCCTTAAACGTACTCCACGCTCTCTACACAAAAATATTGTACAAGGGAAAAAGAACCAGATGTCCTGACCTGACCCACCGGTTGGCCTCATCCACATGGCAATAGTTGGAGAAAGCTCAATACTGAGTGTCACAAATCTTGCTTTATGGATTCGTAAAGAGTAAACCATTTTAAATCTAAAATACAAAAGACTGCAACCCCCATGCATTCCCACATGGACATACAGTCAGGAAAGGAAATGCAAAGTGTCACCCTTGACACTTGTCTCTACTATTAACTACCACAATAGAAAGGACCACAACAGTCTGCCCGAAGCCACAGAAGTTTCCTTAGAAGGAAACAGAGAAGAGCCCCCTTAATTCTTTGATGAAGTTTCCCACTCATAAGCTAGCACGAGGTCAGTGAATATTTGGATTCATGTATTTTAGTTTTCCACTCCGCCATAAAAGTGGATTTTGCAACTTACTGAATTGAGCTTTCAGATGGCTTTTCGCCTCTGAGATAGCTCACTGCGTGCCCAGATAGCAGGACGCATCCACAGTGCAAATGGAGATCTGCACTCCCGGTTATTTTCCCTTCACCGGGAGGACCAGCCTTGGCGCTCAAACACTTTTCCAGCTGTTGGGATACTGATGGGAACTTCATGTGTGTTACCAGCTCAAGTGCTGTCAGGAAGAAACCAAATGTCAAACGGAGGTATGTAGAAGTCACCATAAATACGTCTCCGAATGTTTACCATCTGGAACCGTCGATTTAGATTTTGACAAGCAACTGGAATTGCCCTGTGGGCACTGTCTTTTAAGCAGAGCCTTTTAGTTGTGCTAAGTAACTTCATACTACTTTAGCCTTGCAGGGGGAGGGATGACACACCCCTTTGCCTTCTCAAGGTGTGAATTTATTATTTCTCAATCCTTCCTTTTTTAGCTCCATCCTGCCTAATCCTGCACACAATGGATTTTGTGTGGGGAGGTGGGGGGTGGGGAGAGGGGTGGAATTCTCCCAGATTGTCAAAATCCTGGGCAGGCAGCCTGGTGGTCAGTCTGCAACATGAATGACATCTGCTGTGGGGCTCCCACCGCTAAACGGAGCTTGGCTTTGTTAGATGCCATCACACCGCATCTCCGTCCTGTGAGGAGAAACTTTACTTTCTTCCGAAATAATTCTGTGAGAGTGAAACATGGCCTGGGTGGTCAGCACCGTACCTGCTACCTGTTGTGCTTGGAGTCCCAATCCTAACAGAACCCGGGATATGAGTTTGCCTTTCTGTCTTTATTTTTTTAAGCCCCAGTTCCATTGTAAAGCCATAATGGAATGACTGGAATTCCAGAAGACTTCAGCTTATGAACTTAGTCCTATTTGGGTTATGTAATATTGGGAATCGGATAATACTTGGACGTAATAACTGCCTGGTTATTTATGAGGAGACTTTCTCATCGAAGGCTTTGAGACTATAACCAGAGAACACTGTGAATTGCAACTAAACACCATACTGAAATATTGTTTTAATCATAACTTTTTAAAGAGAAGATGAAAAAATATCAACTGTCTGGCTGCGAGAAAAAATGTATACTACAAGTGGAAACGTAATTTTACAGGCATCGTTATGCAGTTGCATACAAAATACACAAAGCTCTAGCCATATATCCTGTTGTTCAGCCTATTAAACAGCTCCTATTTCAGAATAGCTTCTACACAGTTTTATTCATTGAATTTCTCACCTGCAAAGGGTAAGGACAGTGTTGGGTTTCTCTACCGAATGTGAGAGCCCAGTAGGAGCAAGAAATCCCGAGCACCACAGGTGTATGAACATGGGTGTAGGAGGGCAAGTCTGCCAGGGGGCCAAAGAAGTAACTCACTGACTCACCTAGCTCGACCAAAAATTTGAAAAATGAAGATTTTGGTTTTTGATCCCTGTGCAAACAAGGCATCGGTTTGAAAGGCCTTCTTTGTATCACAAATTAAACGTAGTATATGCGCCCCATTGTTACGCTCAGTTCAATGTAATTTTGGTGGGTGCTGCCGGCAGAGTGGTTACGGTACCAGCTACGCGCAGATATGATGACAGCTCATTTTATGTTGCTCAGGCACCGGATGACCATTAATTTCCAATGACTAATTTATAATTAAAACCTTTTTTTTAAATGTTTGTTTATAACCCAGCCAGAAAATCTATTTCCATTTAATTAACACTTCAGATAGCCTGTTTAAAACCTATAAATGTAGTGACTTTAATGATCCATTACAGAGATTCGACTTTAGTTTTCAATGACTTGTAAAACTTTCACAAACAGATCTGCAAATGAATTACCTCCATCAGCTCCCTGCAGCTGCAAGAGGATAAACTCCGTTAAAGAGCATTTTCCTACTTCCTCCTTTTCTGCTTTTCTTCTAGCTCTAAGCATTTTTGTTTTTAAAGCCGATCTATCAGCTGCTCAGAGGGCAGCTTCTTCTCTTAAGGAGTTTTCAATATCCAAATTTTGCTAGAAACCCTTGGGTCCATCATAAATCAGACATAATGCACCTTTAAAAAATCGGTTACGAAAGCATTTCCATCCCTGCCAGCAACTCAGAAATAGACTCCTAAGAGGATCTTTATAAACTGAGTGGTAAAATGCAGCAGTTTGGAGAGTGAATTTTAATTCTGAAAGCTAAAATAAAGGCTTTCTTGGCCTGATCCATCCTTTATGAACAATTTAGAGCTCCTGTTTTGGGTAGGTAACGAGACTATTGAAGCGTACAAATACCACTCCAAAAGACATTTTCTTAGCTACACCTTCAAGAGCAAGGCATGAGGAGTGTTAGTTCTATAAAGACGGCCAAGCACCAAGCTATGTTCACTGTTATCTGTCCACCATACAATAGCAGCATTGATAGGATTGCAACAACTGGCTTTGACAAGTGTGCTGCGTTAGCATTCCATTCAAAACTATGTTAAGAGAGAGAGAGGGAGAGAGAGAGAGAGAAGCGTTCAGTGTCTTTTACTTTACCTGAAAAAACTGCCTTTCTTGTGGCTGCAGAAAATGAATTCCTCCTCTTCTTCTTCCAAAAGCAAAGTAGTTTCCTTGCCTGCAGCTCGCACTTGGAGAAGACCACACAGTTCCAGCAAGGCAGGCTTCCTGCTCCTAATCCCCACTCGAATGTGATGACACACACTAACCCCAACCATCTGGTGAAACACGTCCTCAAGCACTCAGCACAGTGGTGTCTCAAGACGGGCTGCCCAATCCAATTGCTGGGGCTGGGTGTCTCTCACCGACTGGAGGCTGAGGGCAGGACTGAAACTGGAGGTCTGAGAACTCCCAGTCAAGTAACCTGAGATTTCAGAGAGAAAGGACGGCTATAAAGAGAGGAGAAGTGGGAGGTGCTAAAGAGAAGGTGGAGGGAATGAATTATTCTGGCGGCCAGTTGTGCGTTACTTTTCACAACTCCTTGTGCTCCCCGGGGACGACTGGGACCCTCCGAGGGATGCACAGAAACACTACAAATCTTTTCCTGCCAACCTGGGGAGGGCAATCTTCCCAGCGAGGCACCACCCCCCCAACACACACACATACACATACACCACCACCACCCCCAGGAGATAAAAGATTCATCCTGACATACTGATAATGTGTTAGTGTAGGAGTAGTTTGCACTGAAATGTGACATCTACATTTGGAGATCTAAACTCCTACCTTCCTTTGATTAGATCATGGCTGCCTCCAACATTCCAGGAAGAAAGGCGGTGGGGGCACAGCGAAGAGCAGAAACTGATCTATTCCCACATACAGCTCTTCACTGTTTGCCACAGGCTGAACTTCAGAAATAGTCAATGAAAATCATTTTAGTTTCTCCTCATGTAACATAGCACACACTCCCACAGATAAAGGTGGCTTTTTTAATCACTTGCTGCTTTCACAACATCTCTTTGTAAAAGCTCTTGGTACCAGAGGGCTGCACTCTGTCATTGATTATTTTTATTGGCTTCTGGTTAATTGCACTTATAATGTCCATATAGCTCAAACAGCTCATTAACAATTTTGCTTTGAAATGTTTTCAATTTTTGGTCATTTTAATACCTCCTTCTTATGTGCATGTCTTTCTTTCTTTCTTTTTCTTTCTTTCCTTTTTTTTTTCCTTTTTTGAGTTCTCTGAACTGTTTTCCAGAACTAATTACTTTGAGAGCAGTCTGAACCAGAAAATGGCTATACTTGTTACAATGTTTTAAGGAGATATCTGGAAATAAATTAATTGCCACAAATCTCAGCACTTGAAAAACGCCATCAGGCTTCTGAGGAATTTCGATAATCTGAAAAGGAAAATAGGAATTTGAAATATTATCAACTCCCTGACAGGGTCTGTGGGGAGCCAACATTTTAAATATTGCACCTTTCGAATTTCTTTGAACTGGGATGGGGAGCGCTGGCAGAAAAACCCCAAAAAACTTTAAATTTGTCCCAAACATTAAAATCTACACTACAAATGGGTATCTCATGTTTGGAGTGCCAGTATCACAAAGAGAATTATTTCAGTACCTAGCAAAATTGACTTGACTAGCTTGTTTTTTTTTAGGAATTTTTATGTGCTATTATATTAAGATACTTAAAAAGTTACTCTTGGTGCAATTTTTTGAAGTACAGAATTAAGAACTCTAATTTTCAGACAGTGATTTTTTTTTTTCTTTCTATAACCGGGCTGCAGGGAAGATAAGGGAAAAAAAAAAAAGAATTAGAGGTTGGAGTTCTGATTCATTTGCTTAATTTCTTCCCAGAAGTGATTATGAGGTGTGTGTTTCACAATATATACTATATGTACTAAATCACTACTCCTAATCAGCTAAATCCAGATACATAATCGACACAGAAACCTTCAACAATGGCAAGTGGCACCACAGGGCTAAAACTTCCCTTGGGCACCGTAAAAATTTTAATAGTGCCAATTATTGCGAGGCAATTTTTTTCATTAATTTTTTTTTTGTTAATCCGACCAGACTCATGTCTGAAAATCTGGATTACCTCAACTGCATAGATTTTGAAGGCCCTCGAGACATTATTAAGGTAGTTTGCATTCTCTTAAACTGTAAATTGAGTTACAAAAGTAAAACCTCAGAAACTATAAAGGTGTTGAATCGTGTTTTATCAACCCTGTGCTTTTAATACACCTTCCATAAGACATTTCCCAAGTGATCCTGGCTCTGACCCACATTATTGTGGAAAGTGCCTTTTAACACAAACATTTTTATTCTATTCTTGACTGTAAATCTTTTCATTAAATCCCAGTTACCATTTCCCTTTTATTGATAACTTCAGCTATTTATACTGCTTAAAACTTGTTTTAAAATAAAAAAAAATACAAGTTGGGCAATAGATCCTGCTCATTTGCCATGAACTTAAATCCTTGCTCTGTGGGGTGTCCGCAAACATTACCTTTCAAGAGTATTGTAAGATGAGTCCACAGTGACACATTTTTTTTGTTGTTGATGTTCTGAAATGTTTTTGTTAAGGAAAATCAACTCAAACAAAAACCTGAAGCTGGTGCTGCAGGATAAGGTCCCAGCTTCCCTCTCCCTGTAGCCACAGTTTTGGTGCTCAGCAGAGTGTCCGCTTAGAAGTTAAGAATTTTCCATTACCTCCCTTCCTTTCTCCTTGCCATCTGCAAACAGTTTATTTTTTAAGGAAAAAAAAAGTGAAATTGATTCTGTCTTGAAAGATCTAAACCTAAAATACGGCGCATTCTGAAAGATGACATTCAGCATTTGAATGTAATGCGGCTCAGGGTGAGGTTGTGTGTAGAGGGAATGGTTCCATCGTAAGAATTAAGTAAGGACACTCCTAAAATGAAAGATTAATTGTAGGTAACGGTGATATTGAAAAATGGCCCCTCCTATTCTGTTCCCACAGTTAAAATGTCCCTTTACTTATTAGCTCCAATTAGTTTCCATGGTAACTGGCCAGCCCTTGTAAACCTGCACTCTGAGCTACACTCATCTTTGTCTAGACTGAGCTCACCACCCTTCTTCCTCCACAGATGGCAGTTTAGCTGGGTCTGTATCTATATCCATATCTCTCATGCACACAGAACCGGCCCATGAGTGCCCACATCACTTAATTACTGGTGTAATGGTGGCCAAGGGAGGGGCGGTGGCGTTTAGTCCCAGAGCTACAACGTGTGCGTCCACCGCCACACTAATTCATTCCCCCTCTTGGTTATTGTTTCTTCCAGTCTTGTTCTATTATCAGCTGTTTGCTGCTTGTAATTCCTTTTCAGGGAAGCCAACACAGTATAATAAAAACCTCATTAAAAAGAAACACCTATCAGCTTCGGAGAAAGCCCTAAACTACCCCTTTTTGTTTAAAGAATCATTAAAGTGAAAAAGAAAAACCACTTGTTTGTCATGCTTGAAAAAAAGAAAACAAAGCCAACATAAAGGTTTACCAAGCCAGGGGGCTAATATGAAGATTTAATGCACTTAAGACACCGTGGTTCTTTCCCCCCTCCTTGTGCTGCCAGTTGGCCAAGAATCCCAACATGAACACAGTAAATAGATGATCAGTGAGGCCGAGGGGGCGCGGCTACTCCAGTAACTTGGTGGGAAGAGAGGTCACCCGGACCTGCAGCTCCTGGCTGTCCCAGGGTGCCCTGTGTCATGGGGCTGGGGGCAGGTGCTGTCCCTGAAATCCCCGGCAGAATCTGATAGAGAGTGGGGGAGGGCCTTCAGCAAAGGCTTGAAATTGTGAGAACTCATAAAGCCATAAGCTCTCATCATGTGTGCTCGTTTTACTTCTTTGGACATAACTCAACTTGAATTCAGTGTTTTGAGGCAAACCATCCCTTACTTCTAAGCCAGCTGAGAAGCCAGTCTTCTGGGACCCCCATGTGTAATCTTTGTAAGGGTAAGCCAAAATGGTAGCATTAGATTTCTCCTTTTCATGTTACCTCTAGACCACCATCTTTCCAGCACCTGTTTTGGTGTATGAATAATGACTGAGGGAATAAGATTCCCCAATGCTGGTGATGTGTTTTATTCTTAAAATGGTTTCTGAGGTTGGCTTCTCAGGCCCTCTGTAACTCAAGTGTTAGAAAGGAAAAGAGTTCTGATCATCAAAGTTTAATCTGATGGGATAATGGAATCTGTGAAGCCCCTTTTCTTTGGTGGTAACATTCCCTTAGGTTTTTTCCTTTAAAGCAAATGACAAATGCCATCTGAAGTCCCACAGTGCTAGCAATATGTATAAGGATTAGCCCATTACTATTCATATCATATAAAGTGTCTATAGATGCACAATAAATCTTATAATTTGGAACATCCTGCACTTCTCAATTACTCAGATCTACCCAGCTTCCAGACATCTACTTCATCTTCTTCAACTAAACTTTACTGCCTTTATTCACACTGAACTAAACTAGTCTCAGAAACACAGAAGAAATCATTGCTTGTTCAATGAAGTCACATGCGATGCAACAAGCATCAGACTTGCTCATGTTTTCAATGAGTTCATTGCTATATGGGAAGTGACATTGGAACGGTAGTAGCTTTCATACCAGACAAATGATTTTATCAGGGAAGGGAAGTTCTTTCTGGGAGGCACAAGCCTAAGTATGCTGAAAAGGGGTGTGTAGCTACACTGTAAATAATTCTGGGAGGGTGAAATGAGGTGCTAAACCATTTAGAACAAAACAATGACCCTCAAATGGGATAATTTAATGAAATGGAGTGGATTCAATAGAAAATGCAAATTTAAACCCATGTTGGTAGAAACCCATGTTGGTAGAAATCAGTTCTCGTTTGAGCAGATTAATAAATTTAGGAGACAGAATATTAGAAAGTATGGATATCAAGTGAGAGGAAAATGTGAATTTTAGCAATAAAAGTCTGGAAGTAAGGGTTGAGGATATTTGAGATGGCGTGTATCCTAAACCTAATGAGTCAAATAATCATCTTTTATTTGTAATATGTACATTCCCCCAATTAAGGTAAATAGAGTGAAAAAAGGTAGAAAACTAGAAGCAGGGATGAATATCACTTGTGTTCAGAGAAACCGTAGAATTTTGCTTTTGGGAGGAATAATAGATAAAATCCAAGCCCCTTATTTTAAAAGAGCCTCACTATTCTCACTTATGAGAATAGTGAGGCTCAGGGAAGATCAGGCTAATGTCTAAGTCATCGGTGGAATGGGGAATGAACCCCAGGATTCAATCTATTAACTCACATATTTTTCTCTCAATGGCAACATGCACTTTTATTAGGAACAACATTAAGAACTGCAAAGATTCTCTTAAACCAGAGTAATTATGTTTTATTGGTGTTGCATTACATAATTTGGGAAGTTACTGTGAATTCAGATGCACAAAATACCTTTGGTCATGCAGTATTTCTTCTTTAAGCCACCAAAGTGGCTGGCATTGTCAGGCAAATGTAATCATAAATGCAACACAGCTTTACTTAATAATTATTGGATAATAAGACTTTTCTTGTGGCCATGCTTTATTGTAAAAAGTGGGCTAGATCCAGGGGACACATCATCTCCCTTTCTTATTTCCATATATAGTTTTTTTCAGTACATAGGATTAGAAATTTAGGAATATCTCAGCGAGATTAATGTTACATTAAGTTTGAAAGAAATGGACATCAGACCCTGAACTGAAAATTTTCCTTACTAGGGCCATCTGACAGTTGGGACATAGGGCAGGAATGTGTACCTGTTATTTGCCTAATGCCTGGGAAATTAATGATGATATATTGGCTCTCAACCAGGATCCTGTTTTTAAAAAGTAGAGTTCAGTGTTTTCTTGACATCTACTTAAAAATTTAAAATGTGAAGCTAAGTCATAGTTAAGTTAAAAGAAGAAAAAAAAAAAACAGTGGCAAAACAATAGTTACTGAACCAACAAACAGAAGACAATAGAAACTTGGATACATAGCGCAAAAGTAATTTCATTAAAAAATGTTACCAAAACAACAACAACAACAACAACAACAACAACCCACAGGAGTGTTTCCTTCTTTCAGGACCACAAGCTAATCCATTTTTAAATCACCAACTCTTTGGGAACAAAAACTGTCATATTCATCTTTTCATCCTTTCTTTCTAGAACTTAGCACAGTGCTTTTACATAATAGATCCTCCAATCTATTTCTAATGCTAGGGGGTTGCTTGTCTTGCTAGAATTTACAAGTGCAGCTTCCTGAACAACATAGCTCAGCTGGTCTGAGGAGATTAAGTAGTTAGCTTGAAGGCCCTTACTTCTGACTATGTAGCTGACCTGCTAAGTCCATAGCTGTTCAAAAGCAGAATATAGTCCCTTGACGTACTTTCTTTTTTCCTTGTAAGGAAGGTAGTACAGTTCTAGTACTCACTGGGAAGTAAGTACTTGGGTAAAAGCTTCTGAGTAACAGATGGAAAACAGCTGCGCACTCATTACTATTATAGTCTTTACCAAGAAACTAGAGCTTACAGATGTTAATAAAAAAAAATGTTCATTTCCATGAATATATAGTTCTTTTAATGTGCAGCACTTGTCAGTTGCTTACTCAATGGGCCGATGTGATTTCTGCAAGCTAAATACAAGCTTGGGTTTTGTTAGATTGTTTTAGAAAGATAGTCAACAAATCGACATTATTAACCTATCTTTATGCTAGTCTTTCTTAGGCATCACACACTAGGATATGCAAGAAACGCAACCGTATAAAATAGAAAACTCTGCTTCCTTTTCTCCTGATGGCTGTAAAATGTGATTTGCTTATTATTTTGACAACCACGATTTCTTTCGCATCAGCTAAGTTTCCTAGGAAAACTGTCGAAAGAGCAGTCACAATATTTTTGCATTTGATTTTAGAGGCAGATTTGTCAAGCATCTTCCAACAAAACTCTCTCTCCTTTTTTTTTTTAAATAGGACACCTCTAAGTCAGTGTTAACTCTTTCTTAGGCTAAATAGCTCTTTGTGCTTTAATGAAACGAAAGCTTTGATTTTGAATGTATGTATGCCAGAAACTAAAGTTGAAGTTTTTTATTTCTTCTCCACTCCGATGAAGATTTCTAATTAATGGTTTAATTGGCTCTAACACTTTAGAAGTTTATTACCATAGTTCTTATCTATTTTGAAAACAAATACAATTAATTAAAAAAATCTATTCTCAGAGAGGGTTTTTTTTTTGTATTTTAGTTAAAAAATTCATTTAGTTAAAAAAATGCATTTTGTAACTGGAAAGCAGGGACTACTTAAAGTGTTTTATTGTTGCTTTAAATGCTACTGTTATCTGATATTTATGGTATTATGTAATCATAAATATCAGATACTAAACACAAAGTTTGCCATGGCTGCAAGGCAGGCGATGGGTCTGGAAAAAAATTTAAAAACTCATCAGGGCTCTATCTATGCTGTTTGAGCTCAGTCGGTTAAGTATCTGATTTCGGTTCAGGTCATGATCTCAGGGTCCTGGGATCGAGTCCCGCGTGGACTGCTTCTCCCTCTCCCTCCGCCCCTCCCCCCACTTGTGTGCTCTCTCTCTCTCTCTCAAATAAATAATCTTTTAAAAAAAATAAAAAATAAAAAATTCATTTAGTGTTCTCCTGGCAAGGTAAACCTTGCAAGCAGAGACACATCTTTTAATTTAAAGATAATGCTCTTTATAGTCTTGCCTTCCCTTCCCCCCAAACTATCCTATAAAAAAGACTGTTCCTTCTCCTAAATTCTTACCATCATAAAAATAATAATAGCTAATAGTGTTAGAACACTCACTGTTAGGGAGGCTTTTTAATATATTCACCCAGGCTAATTTCATTAACCATCACAAGACCCCAGTAAGGAAGCTACTATTATCTGTATTTTATGGACAAGAGGACTGAAGTTTAGAAATATAAAGTGCTCTGTTCAAAGTCAAACATCTAGAAGGAAGCAGATTCTGGATTTGAACTCCCACCTTCAGAATTTATATCACTAATGAATTTGTCCTTGTTTCAACTCTCTAGTTCCTATTTATGAGAATTTTAATGTGGTAAGTCCTGCATCAAACGTCTCCTATCACTTTGCTGGTCTCCCCGACCTCATGTCTCTGTGTGTGTCCGTAAAGTCTAAGGATGCCTTCTACAAGGAGAGATTTCCTGTAAATTGTAGAAAGAACTCCCCATTTTTGCTCTGAAAGGAGACACACAAGTGAACCAGAAAGAAGAATATTCCTGCAATGAATGTTCTCTTAAATTTACTGGGAGGGGGTCTCATTGTCCCACTTCTCCAACCTGAGGACACGGGAGCGCTTAGGATCCAGAAGGTGCTCAGGTTGTATTAAATAGTGTTGAGGTGGTTCCATCCACCTGTTTACAACTGCATTCCCCATAGCAGATCCTTGGTCAGCTTTCATGGTTTTAAGTCTCTGTATCTTCTGCAGGGCCTAATAGCCATATACATTTGATCTTTTAAAAAAATACGGTACATAATCCCCATGACAGTCATTAAATACCATTTTTAATCAATCATGTCCAATTCTTTTAATTAATCCCAGGGGAATTTTAATTGATGTGTATTACTTTTTCAGGACAACACCACGCATGATTTTCTGATGCTTCATTTGAACCAAAAGTGAGTTCTAATCCCCAAAAGATGTTTGATAATAGTTTAAGTCACTGTGAACTCAATTATGGGATTAGAAATTAGATTTAAAAGTAGCCAAAGGGTAAAT
Organism: Mirounga leonina; assembly: GCF_011800145.1. Taxonomy (NCBI): domain Eukaryota; kingdom Metazoa; phylum Chordata; class Mammalia; order Carnivora; family Phocidae; genus Mirounga; species Mirounga leonina. Next base: position 20,548,430 of record NW_023270415.1, on the reverse strand, counting down.
GTAAAGGGTTCTAGCATTTTTCGAAAAAACTATCTAAGGTTTTCATTTTTTACCCCAGAAATGTTTTTAAAATGGTTTCCGAAGATGTTAAAAAAGAAAACTTGGTATGGTTTGGGATCTTTTACTTTTATTACCTGGCTGTCTGAGTCACTTAGGAAATTGATTAAACTTGCTTTTTTGTTTTAACTATCTCCTAAATGAAATACTTCATTTATCACAGGCTCCTTTATTGACTAAAAAAAATTTTTTTTAAAGTTTTTCCTAAAGAAACAAAGTACTTCAGGGGGTTGGCACTGTATAGTTTAGCATTTGACTATAAAGTCATCAATAAGATATTTTCTAGAGTCACTTGAATAAATTTAGAGTACTTTTTTTTTAGTGTAGTTTTTTGAAATGGTAATCTAAAATTAAATAAATTTGAAAGACCTTAATTCAAGGGAAATTTGTTTTTAGTGAAATGCCCCCTACAGAGCATCTACTGGTGGAAAGTTCCACATGTCAAACACAGAGCTAACAAAGAGTAGGGTGCCAAATCCCTGTCTTCTGATCATCTTTTAGAACAAAAATGTCAACCAAGCATTTGCATTTTGTAACTCTGGAAAGCAGGGACTACTTGAAGTGTTTTATTGTTGCTTTAAATGCTACTGTTATCTGATATTTATGGTATTATGTAATCATAAATATCAGATACTAAACACAAAGTTTGCCATGGCTGCAAGGCAGGTGATGGGTCTGGAAAAAAATTTAAAAACTCATCAGGACTCTATCTATGCTGTTTGAGTCTATTAAAATGAACTCAATATAATATCAAACTAAAAATAGAAGCCCAGTGTTCTAGGAGAGGGGAAGAAGATTCTTTAGAAAATCTTCAGCCTAACAAAATTTGGTATCTAAAATTGACCTGATATTTCCCCTCACCCAGTACCATGCACTGTAAATCTCCTACCTTGTATAGCCCTGAGAATCACTGCAAAACCTTGGAATTGTAGGTATAATCTGAGAGTTATAAGGTGGAGATGTAGAGGAACCGATCCTAACAGAAACTGTTTGCCTTCTTGACCTCTCTCATATCTGAAATTCCTCTGATGGAGGTTTATCTAGTTTAATAGGTGTAGTTTTAAAAATAAAAACCTCCTGCCCTTTAATCTTCAGAAAAGAAATTTGCCAACTCACGATCAGGATATTGGAGTTTGCATGAGAGGGTGCTGCAGGGAGGGTGGTGCGGGAGGGGTGGCAGGGAAGACATCAAATAAAATCTCTGCCTGTTCCAAAGCGTGCCTAGAACTGACCTTTCACCAAGCTAGGGAGGACATTCCACAGTACTGCATAATTTAGTTATACTACATATGAATTAGGCTTCTGACACCTGTCCCGAAGTTAACCACATTTATAACATCGTATTATTGGGAAAAAATATTTTCTCCCATCTTTCCTTTCTTCTTTCACCCTCACCTCTGCCATTCTGCATATCTTGGTGATAATACTGTGAAGAAGAATATAAAGTTGAAGGAAAGTTTCCAGCACATTCAGAAAAAATGAGATGACCACCACTTCATACATCCTTGTGGTATACACTAAGCGTGCTATATATTTACATATGAAACTTCATGCTTGTCACCCACAAATATAAAATGTGCCACAATATAATTGTGCCACTCATTCTATGATTATAAGACTTATCAAAAGTAGTAATTCCTAGTACACAAAAGAGAGCAAAGGCTAGGAATAGGACACACATTTAAGTTAAAAGACAAACATTTTTTTCCCAATTCTTTTAGAATATTTCTGGGTCTGTAAATGTAGTCAGATTTGGAGATACTATCAAGAATATGAATTTCAGTCTCTTTGGAGACGTCCAATGCTGAACAAGGCCATATGCAGTCAAGGAAAGGGACGCATGGCAAGAGCAAGAGTCAAGATGGGAGGAAGGCTTATGAAGTAGGTTCATGAGGCAGGACCTGGCAGGGAAAAGGGAAACAGAGAGTTAGAGAGGGAGACATCATAGTTGGAAGTCTCACTAATTGGAGAAGGTTCAGAATTCAAGTGGATTGGCAAGGGGTCAAGTGTCATGGCGATTTAGAGGTCTAAACTAGGTGGGAGAGAACGCAGTTGTAGTATAGAAACTTGGATTGGATTTGGGCGTTCTTGATGATTGGAGAGAAAAGAACATTTCAGGACAGGAGAGCAGAAAATCACTGCAGAATCTGGAAGAAGTGTGTGTGTTCACCTAATTAGTAGAAGATGGTTGCCAAGCCAGAGGCTTTCTTCGTTCTGGCCTGATATTAAATACTTTCCTGGAAATAGCAGATAAAGACTAAGAGGACCGGGAATTTTTGCATGGACTGAAATAAAGTTCCTGAACAGGAGCTTGTCATGAGAACAGGAAACACTGTTCTCCAATAAGCATGACTGCAAGAGCTGGGAGTGAGGTCTAAACGTTAAAATGCAGGCATATATCCAGAACATACATGCTCTCCTGTTGTCACTCTATAGAACTTCTTTTACCCTGCAAAGTAGGGCTCAGGTGTCACTTCTGAGAATATTTTCTAACCTCATCGACAGAGATAATCATGCCTTTCTTTTTATTACTTGCCCACTTCATTCACATCACTGTTATTGCATTTAACGGGGCAGCAACATAACGATCTGTGGGCGTTGCTGCCTCCTTTATTAACACAGTAAGTTCAGGGGCGCCTGGGTGGCTCAGGGGGTTGAGCATCTGCTTTTGGCTCAGGTCATGATCTCAGGGTCCTGACATCGAACACTGGGTCCAGCTCCATTGCTCAGTGGGGAGTCTGCTTCTCTCCTTCCCTCTGACCCTCCCCCTGCTCCTGCTCTCTCTTTCTCTCAAATAAATAAATAAGATCTTAAAAAAAAAAAAAAAAGCCAGTAAACTCAGGACATATCTAACATTTCCCCACTCTTCAGTGTTCATGGCAATGAATACCCATGATACCTTCCTCCTGAAGGCTCTCTGAGGGTCTTGATATTAAAAATGTGGCAGCTCCTTGCCAGTTGTCTCACTCCTGGGATTGGCAGGGGTGGACTTCTCCCAAGGAAGATCACTGAGAATAATGCTACTATTTTTAAAAAAAGATTTTGTTTATTCATTTGAGACAGAGATATACAGAGAGAGAGGGAGAGAGAACAGGAGCAGGGGGAGTGGCAGAGGGAGAGGGAGAAGCAGACTCCCCAATGAGCTGGGAGCCTGACGCGGGGCTTGATCCCAGGACCTGGAGATCCTGACATGAGCCAAAGGCAGATGCCCAACCATCTGAGCCACCCAGCCGCCCCAACGTTACTGTTTTGATATCTTTCAAATGTTGCCCTACTAGGAGTACTATCCTATTTAGGAGAGATTGATGTTAGGCATAGTGAAAAAGAAAAGTGAGCACTAATATGGGAAGCAAGTAATCTTAGTTCTATTTCGGCTCTGCTACCTGTAGTTTGAGCTATGCTGGGCGAGTTACTGCACATGCCTGGGATTTGGTTTTGCCATCCGTGAAATGAGAATGTTTCAAGGCTTCAAGGTATACTTTAAAGTCTTCTGTGGGGCCCCCTGCGTGGCTCAGCTGGTTAAGCATCTGTCTTCCGCTCGGGTCGTGATCCCAGGGTCCTGGGATCGAGTCCCGCATCAGGATCCCTGCTCAGCTCGGAGTCTGCTTCTCCCTCTCCCTCTGCCTGCAGCTCCCCCTGCTTGTGTGCTCTCTGTCAAATAAATAAATAAAATTGAAAAAAAAAAAAATCTTCTGCTTTCCCCACAGGCAGACACATACTATCAAAGTGCAACTATCAAATTCCTCAGAAATAATCCCGGGGAACCTTCACTTTGGGTCAAATCCCTTATTTCCTTTGTTTTGACTTTGCAGACCCAAATGTGGGAGGAGGACCGATACTGCCTGGATTGTGGAGCTCTTCAAATGGCACACAGGGTCCTGCTTGAGCTCCTGGTGATGGGATTCTATGAAACTCTACCATTTGGTCCCTTCAAGCATGAGACTGGCCCTGCTGGCCACCTGTGAGGGGAGGTGGGGGCATGATTATCTTTAAATTCATCTTTTAGTGCTTCTTTCCCCATCTCTTAATAGTCTGGGAATCAGCAAAAGCTTAGACAGGACATAGAGGTTCATGCTGGCTCTCACATGATGATCTCCTAAAACCTTTCTTAGCAAGCTTGCTGTGGTTTCAGGCACGCTACCTAGCCACACGACGCAGAGGGGATCCACAGAGACATGCCTGGAAGCCTCCACAGGCCCTGAACAGGAGGTGTTGAAAACCTAAATCTGGGGGTTGGCAGTGGGTTAGAAGCATGCAGGTGGATACAGAGACTGTTTGAAGGAAAGACCAAGACATTTACTGACTCACTGGAGAGCCTGGATGAAGGGAAGTGCTGAGTATAAGATGACTGCCACCTTTCAGAGTTGCGCTGGCCTGCCACGGAGCTTTGCTGCCTACTCCTGTCCCCTGGGTTCGGGTTCCCTACACTCGGGTGACCCGCCAACAGGGTCCGAGAGAAAAGTGGCAGATGAGGGATGTTTTCAGAGAGGAGTTATGAATATGCTGATGATGGATGGTGGGAGAGTTGGCAACATCTATCTCTGAGGTCAGGAGAGAAGTGAGGACTACAAACACAAGCTAGATGATGGCCAGCTTCCGAGAAAGGAAGGACAGAAACAGCAGGTCTGTGCCCAGCGGTGAAGTGTGGAAAAAGCACTTTTTTTTTGATATGGGAAAATCCAGAACAATTTTAAAAAGATCTGATTATCCGTAGCATCAAATATGAAGAATTGTTTTAAAAAATGAGGATGGTTGGGTTTCACAGGAAATAAGTAATGTTTTTAGAATCATCTTTTTTTTTTTTAAGATTTTATTTTATTTTTGAGAGAGAGAGAGCATGAGAGGGAGGAGGGTCAGAGGGAGAAGCAGACTCCCCGTTGAGCGGGGAGACTGATGTGGGGCTCGATCCTAGGACTCCAGGATCATGACCTGAGCTGAAGGCAGATGCTTAACAGACTAAGCCACCCAGATGCCCCTAGAAGCATCTTTTGTCTTGGTCTCTTTGTCTTAATCTGTTTTTTTTCTTTTCTTATTTATTTATTTATTTATTTATTTATTTGAGAGAGAATGAGCGAGAGCACATGGCGGGGAGGGTCAGAGGGAGAAGCAGACTCCCCGCCGAGCAGGGAGCCCGATGCAGGACTCGATCCTGGGACTCCAGGATCATGACCTGAGCCGGAGGCAGCCGCTTAACCAACTGAGCCACCCAGGCGCCCAACCTGTTGTTTCTATTTGTCTCCCAGCCTATTTTTTTTTCTTCCATTTCTGCTTTTCTCCCTCTTCTTTAAAATCTTTTTTATTTTGGTGTAATAGACACAACAAAATTCACCATTTTAACTATTTTAAATTGTACAACTTAGTGGCAGTAGCTACATTCATCATGGGCAACTATCATCACCATGGCATGCCAGAATATTTTTATCACCCCCAAAAGTAACTCCACCTCCATGAAGCAAAAACCAGAAGGAGTCACTCTCCATTTCCCCCACCTCCACAACCCCTGGCAATTACTAATCTGCTCTCCGTCTCAGTGCATTTGCCTATTCTGGATATTTTATGTCCTTGGAATCATACACTATGTGGTCTTTTCTGGCTTATTTTACTTTGCACAATGTTTTCAAGATTCATCCATGATGTAGTATATATTAATACCTCATTCCTTTTCAGGGCCAATTCATATTGTGTTGTATGGAGATATCGTATTTCATTTGTCCATTCAATAAATTGGTGGACATTTGGGTTGTTTCCACCTTTTGGCTGTTATGCATAACGCTGCTCTGAATATTTGTATACAAGTTTTTGTACCTATGTCTCTTGTTTACCTAGGAGTGGAATTGCTGGGTTATATGCTAATCCTATGTGTAATTTATTAAAGAACAATCAAACTGCCTTCCATAGTGGCTGCACCACTTAGTATTCTTGCCAAGAGTGTATGAGGTTCCAGTTTTTCTGTATCCTCACCAATGCTTGTTATTTCTGTTTTGTTTTGTTTTTTGATTCCAGGAACTCTAGTGGGTGTGAAGTGTTGTGTCAACGTGGTTTTGATTTGCATTTCTGTGATACCTAATGACATTGAGCATCTTTTCACATGTTTGTTGGACAATTAGAGACATAGACAATGGAGACATAGACATGGAGAAATGTCTATTCATGTCTTTTGCCCATTTTTAAATAGGATTGTTTGATTTTTTGTTATTGAGTTATAAGAGTTCTTTATATATTCAGGATACTAGACTCTTCCCCTCACCGCCAACCTCAAACTAGGCTCTGAAGGAAAAGTGAAATTTCACTTGGTAAAGAGTCAGAGAAGATCTTTCTGGTCAGAATGCAGTGCACGGACCTGCTGTTTTAGTCTGCTCAGACCACCATAACAAAATACTGTAGACTGAGTAGCTTAAACAACAGAAATTTATTTTCTCATGGTTTAGGGGGCTGGAAGTTTGAGCACACAGTGCCAACATGGTCAAGTTCTGATAAGAGCTTTCTTCCTGGTTTCCAGATGGCCACCTTCTCTCTGTGTCTTCCCTTGGCAGAGAGAAAGAGAGAATGAGCATGCAAGAAAGAGAGTTCTGGTATCCTTTTCTTATAAGGGCACTAATCCTAGCACGAGGGTTATCATCTCTCTGAGCCTTCATCTAAACCTAATTACCTCCCAAAGGTCCCATCTCCAAATACCATCGCCTTAGAGCTTCAACACATGAATTTGGGGGCACACAAACATTCCATTCCTAGACCTGTGAAGGCTCTGTTGGGGGAAGGGGCATGGTAAGTGAGGCACTGATGGTACTGTCTGCTATGGGATCCCTGGAAGCCCTGAAGAGGCTGGGCCTGTGAGGGTGGTGCAGCAGCTAGGGAGCCAGATCGTGAAGACCAACACTTCTCAATCTTAATGTGCCTAGGAGTCACCCGCGATCTTGTAAAAATGCCGATTTTGATTCAGTAGGTCTGGGAAGAGGTAGAGATTCGGCGTTTCGAAGTTCCCAGGTGATACTGATAGAGCAGCAAGGGCATAAGGCCCCAAAGAGCCTGCTAAGTTATTGAATTGTTTAAAAAAAAGGAGAGTAATGAGATAAACTGTGAGTGTTTTAAAGATCACTCTAGTTGTTCAGTGGAATATATATTAGAACGGGGAAAGAGGTAATAGTTGAATTAATAATGGTGAGGTAAATAAGGTCTGTATATTCATATGACAGAATGTTCTATAAACGTAAACAACAATGTTTATGAAGACATTTTCCTGACGTGGGAAAGTGTTTGTGAAATAATACTAAATAAAAAGGCAGAAATCAAAATTATACTCGCAAGTTGGTTTCAACATGTGTAAGAGAAGGCAAATGTACCCAGTGGTTAACAGTGCCTCTCTGGAGTTTGGATGATGGGTGATTTTTATTCTTTATTTACGTTTTTTTCTGTATCATTTTCTACCATTCTCACAATGATATTTTATTTGTTTCAATTGCTTTCTAAACAACAATCGCATATTATTTGACATATTATCCAAAGACTGGAACATTTCTCTCCAAGAATCTTGAACAAACCTCTACAATGCTGTAGCTCTCATACAGTAAATAGGAATGCTGGAAGAATTCATTTCCTAGCTCTTCTTAAGGTGCCATGCTGTTGCTGGTTGTCAATTTCACACATGCTATTTCTATCCATTCAGAGCTGACAGCTTAGATTTTCCCCTCCATTGTAATAGCTGTTCTCTCTTCTGGCTTCCCCAGGCTTGCATTTGGTAACCTTTGCCCTTTTATTTGGTACAAGCCAAAATGCCATCTTTGGAAAACTAATGTACCAGAGAAAATGGTAGCACGAAGCCACATAACCTACTGTTCTTTTCCTTTCTGTTTGTAAAGGTTATTATTAGAGCTTATTTTAGAGAATTTCAAATCCATTCAAAGTATCATGGGTTTAAATTTTTCTAATGGAAGCAGAGCTTTTGATGTTTGGGTTTAGAAAGCTGCCTAGCCTCTTTAGAGTTCAAATTTTCATACATTGGCACAATTGATCAAAGACTTTATTTTAAGACAGAGAGAAAAGGCAATTTACCTGTAGTTGTTTTGTATTCTCAACATTATTATACTTCCCCCCCCTTTTTTTTTCCTGAACCATCTCCCTGTTTGAAGATCTACTTTTTTACTAACATATATTGGCTTTACCTTCTTTTTGATCAGCCTGAGAAACCATCTGGAAACAATTGAGAGTGACGTCACAAATCCAGCATTATGATTTCAATATAGGATCAAAGAATAGGAAATCGAGGAATGGAGAAGCTTGATTTAACCTTTAAGCATGAATATCTAACAGGGTAGAAAGAGGCAAGAAAACATGATAAAATGAAAGGATTATTGATGGGCATTAAAATAAGGGCACTTGGTTTGCCTCAGGTTCAACTTAGTTAATATACTGGTACCCCTTTTTATATTTATTGTGGCAAAAAGAGAAAAAAACAATCATCCAGAGTAAGTCTGACAAGTGATGCCACAGTTAAAAAGACTTTGTAGCCTTGGGCTTGGCAGAGTGTCTTGAAGCTAAATTCAGACAACTACAGAAAAATCTTAAACTGGGGCTAAAGGTCATAAGCAAGGACAATAGACCTGGAATTTGGAGGAATTCATACGCTACTGAAGAATTCCTAGACTGCTCAAGAAAATAACAGATTGACCAGTCACCAGAGAAAACTAAAACTAAAACTAAAACTAAACTAAAACTAAAACTAAAACTAAAACTAAAACTAAACCTAAACCTAAAACTAAAACTAAAACTAAAACTAAAACTAAAACTAAAACTAAAAC